>NC_092872.1:750463986-750763986 GCF_028372415.1 Notamacropus eugenii
CCAGAAAAGCAGACTCGTCTCTCCCTAGTCCTGGGCCCCCCAGTGTGCCTAAGATGGCATTAGCTTTTACTATGACTTTGTCCCATTGTCTTCACTGTGTCCTCCAGAGCTCTTTCAGACAGCCTACCTGTGGCGCTGCCCTCCCATCTTAGGTCTGACTTGGCATTTGAATTTAACAAACATCTAGTTGTGTGGAAGGCTTGGCGCTACACCAGGGATACAGACAGAAAGGAAACAGTGTCTACCTTATACATTGCTACCGATGGGGAGCCCATGTAGACACAAGTTATTTAATACAAAGCATACATAAGGTAAGACAAACTTTTCCCCGGGAGAGTGGTTGTAATCACTAACTCTACCTTTGGCCGGGGAGATAAAGTCCCAGGTCCCAGCCCTCATTTGGCTCCTGGGGGTGAGCTCTTTATAGCAGCCAAGGGAAACAGAAGGTTGCAAGCCTAGATGCTGATGCACTTCGCCCAGTTCTTGGCCTCTTCTAATTACTGGTGTGTTCTTCAGCTGCAGCTTTAGGGAAATAGTGGAATGGTCTCCAGCCTCTCTACCTGCCTCCCAAGTCAGAGCTGTGAAAGGCATCCATGATGCCATGACTTGCCACATCTAATGGCCTTTCCTCAGTGCTTGCCCTTCCTAAGCTCTCTGCCACCTGTGACATCACTGATCTCCCTCTTCTGCTGAACATTCTCTCCTCTAGATGTTCTTGACATTGCTGTCTCCTACCTGTGACAGCTTCTCAGTCACTTTGGTAATTCTTCATCCAGATTGTACCCCTTTGCCATGGGGATTCCTCAAGGCTCTCTTCTGCTTTTCTTCTCCCTCTATAATATCTTGCTTGATGATTCCATCAGCTTCCATGAGTTTAATTACCATCAGGAAGTTGATTCCCAGATCAATGAATCCAATCCTAACCAGGATCATGTCACCAACTGCCTTTTGGACATCTTGAACTAGATGTCCCATAGACATCTCCAACTGAACATGTTCAAAGTGGAACTCATTACCTTTCCTCATCAAGTCCTCTCCTCTTCCAAACTTCCCTATTCTTTTAAGTTATTTTTATTTTATTCAATCAGCAAAAAAATTCACCTTCTTTTCTTCTCACACTAATCCACACCCCTCTCCCCCAGTTGAGAACAAAGGAAAAGCAGATTCCCTATTACAGTCCTGTGTAGTCGAGCAAAGCAAATTTCCACCCTTGTGTCCATGCTAAACACACACACACACACACACACACACACTCCCACTGTACACACCCCTCCTTCTGCACTCTGAGAACGTCACCCTTCTGTCAAGAGGTGGGTGGCTTGCTTCATGCTTGGTCCTCTCCATTAGTAATTGCACTGACCAGCTTTCCTAAGTCTTTCACAGTCCTTTGTCTTGACTGTAGGGTTGTCATTGTGGACATTTTGCTTCTAGTTTTGCTCACTTTACTGTAAGTTCAGACAAGTTTCCCCAGATTTCTCCGTAACTATCTCCATCATTTCTCACATCACAGTGGTTTTCCATGACCTTTATATGTCATATTTGTTTAGCCATTCCCCAGTTTGTGCCTCCCCTGAGATTCCCACTTTGCCATCTTAAAAAGAGTTACAAATAGTGTTGTATATCCTTACTTAGAGTATGTTTTGCTTAGAACTAATCCTTCCCTTAATCTGCTACCATTATTGTTCAGTCATTTTGGTTTTTATCTGACTCTTCATGACCCCATTTGAGGTTTTCTTGGCAAAGATACTGGAGTGCTTTCCCATTTCCTTCTCCAGCTCATTGTACAGAAGAGGAAACAGAGGCAAACAGGCTTAAGTGACTTGCCCAGGGTTACACAGCTAGTAGGTGTCTAAGGGTGGATTTGAACTGACAAAGATGAGTCTTCTGTCCACTGGACTATCTAGCTCTTCCTCTAATTAATCTGCATTCCTTCTAATTGCCTTCTTCCCTTTCCCTCCTATTTCCCCATCAAATGAGATGTAGTTTCATACTCAACTGTTTGTGTGTCTGTGTATCTATATGTGTGTGTGTGTATGTGTGTACTGTTCCATCAAGATGCGAATGAGATTGTACTGTCAACTGCTTCCTCCCTCCCTCTTCTTCTCCTTTGTAGAGATGTTTAATTGCACACTTTAATTTTGTGAGGTAATTTTCCCTACCATTCCTTGCCCTTCCCCAGTGTATTCCTCTTTCCATTGGTCTCTTAAGATCATCAAGGTGTGAGAGCCCCTCCCAACTCTTGCCTAATGGGCAGTGGATAGAGTACCAGCCCTGGACTTCGGAGAGCATGAGTTCAAATCCAGTCTCAGATACTAGCTGTGTGACACTGGGCAAGTCACTTAACTCTCTTTGCCTCAGTTTCCTCATCTGTGAAATGATCTAGAGAAGGAAATGGCAAACCATTCCAGTATCTCTGCCAAGGAAACCCCAAATGGGGTCACAAAGAATCAAACACAACTGAAAAAAATGACAACTGAGAACAACAACTAAAATTATCCTTGATGATTACAGAGTTCACACTTGTAGCATCTCCCAGCATTAGATGTAAGTTGTGTATCCTTGTTTATCATTGTTCATGGACATGTTACTCTGGGCCTCAGTTTCATCTGAATAAGAAGCAAATAATAGTGCCTCCCTCCCTGAGTGTGTGAGGATCAAATGAGGTATCAGAGGGAAAGTGCTTCACACAGCTAGGAAGTATCTAAGGCCAGATTTGAACTCAGGTCTACTCAACTCCAGACCTGGCACTCTATCCACTATGCCACCTAGCTGCCCATATATTTTTGAACATGACCAATTCACAAATTTGTTTTGTTTGACCATGTATATTGTAAAGGTTTTGGTGTTTTGTTTTGTTTTTACCACTATATAGGGTGGAGTAGAAGGGAGAGATACATTCTGAGAATGAAAAGAATAATTTTTTTTAATGTCATTTCTTTTACAGCTGTGGGGAAATCCACTTTTGTGAAGTTACTCCTGAAAACCTTCCCAGAGTGGCATGTAACTGCCGAACCAATAACAACATGGCAGAACATCCAGGCTGTTGGCGCACCAACAGTAAGTGCAAAGTGCTGGAGCTCTGGCAGCAAGGGTGGTGGGTGAGGGAGTAGACTGACCTGCTACTATGCTTGAGCTTTCTACAAGCGGGGTAATAAATACCCTTTGTGTCTTG
Organism: Notamacropus eugenii; assembly: GCF_028372415.1. NCBI lineage: Eukaryota > Metazoa > Chordata > Mammalia > Diprotodontia > Macropodidae > Notamacropus > Notamacropus eugenii. Next base: position 750,467,159 of record NC_092872.1, read on the forward strand.
TATCCTCACATAACCAACTTCAGTGCCCCACCAGGGAGGAGGAGAATTTGAGAGGCATTTTAGCTGGTACAAAGGACCTTGACCTTGAACTTACAGAATAACAGAATTTGAGACCTGGAAGGGACAACCTAGTCCACTTATCCAATCCATGCAGGAAAGGAATCCCTCCAAAAGCTTTTATCTTGCCTCTGCTTGGAAACTGCTGAGGAGGAGAAATCCATTGCCTCTCAACGGAAGCCATTTTGCTTTTGGACAGCTCTCATTGTGACCAAGTTTTCATGACATCAAACCTAAATTGACCTCTCTGCAACTTTCACTCACTGCTCGTGGCGTGGGTCAGTGGTCTGGAGCCAAATGGAGTAAGTCTACTCCCTCTTCCATAAGGCTGCTATCATCGCCCCACTCATCTCTTTTTCAGCCCACTTCCTCTAACTGATCTTCATATGCCATGTACCTCTTCTGGGCACTCTATGGCTTATCAATGTCATTCTTTTAAAAAAATTCATGTATTTTAAATTTTCAACATTCATGTCCATAAGATTTTGTTTTAAATTTTCTCCCCTTCCCTCTCTTTCCCCTACCCTGAGATGATGTGCAATCTGATATAGGCTCTACTTATACATTCATATTAAACATATTTTCACATTAGTCATGATGTAAAGAAGAATTAAAAGTAATGGGATGAATTATAACAAAAAAGAAACGAAAGAAAACCACAAAAACAAGGAGAGCAAATATTATGCCTCCATCTGCATTCAGACTCCAGAATTCTTTCTCTGGATTTGCATAGCCTTTTCCATTGTGGATCTTTTGGAGTTGTCTTAGATCTTGGCATTGCTGAGAAGAGTGAAGTCTGTCGAAGTCAGTCATTGCCCAGTGTGGCTGTTACTGTGTACAGTGTCGTCCTGGTTCTGCTCATTTCACTCAGCATCCGTTCATATCCCTTTCTGAAGTTCGTGGGCTCATCATTTCTTATAGAACAATAGTATTCCATTATACTCAGCCATTCTCCAATAAGTTTTTAAATTATTCAAGTGTTAAGACCTGAAAACAATATGCTAGGTACGGTTTAATGAAGGCCGTGTATAATGAGACTATCTCCTTATTTTTGAAAGTTATTATTTTCAAATAATTCAATCTACCCATCCTTTCCCCATCCTACGCTTGCTTTTTAAGATTGTTTTTATTTTTTTGTCATTTGAACTTGACAAACACCAGGAAACACAAACCTTTCCAGATATAAAGAACGGATAAAGGAAACAGTTTATGAACCACGAATCTCTATTACATACATCTTGGTTATGTGAGGATATAATCAGCTCAATGTATTGGCTTCAAAGGTGGCCAACCTGTCTGTGTCTCCCTTTGAACTCTCCTCCATATTTTAAAAAATTACTTCAATGTGATAGGAATGTGGTTGTGATAACGATACTGCTATACCTGTCATCCCACTCTAAAATTGCAAATGACTATTGTTACAAGAAAGCTTTATCAAGTCAAACAAGTCCACACGTTGGCCATCTCAGAAAGCATATGTTGCATTTGGCTCTTCCAGTCCATCGCTTCTCCCCCAGGAGGCGGCTAGCAGGCTTCATCAGTTTGTCCTCTACAGTTGTAGTTGCTCATTGCGTTGAGTTCTTAAGTCTTTCAAAATTGTTTTTCTTTATGACTTTTTGTTATTGTTCAACCCTTTTAGTTATATCCAACCCTTCATGACTCTGTTTGTGGTTTTTCTGGCAAAAATGCTGGAATGCTTTGCCATGAGGCAAACAGGGTAAAGTGACTTCCCCAGGGTCACGCAGCTAGTAAGTGTCTGAGGGAAGATGTGAACTCAGGAAGATAAGTCTTCCTGCCTCCAGGCCCAGTACGCTATTCACTGGTCCACCTGGCTACCCTTGTAATGTTTTTAGTCATTAGGTAAATCACTGTATGTATGAGTATGTACAGTTTTCCCCAGGTTCTCTCAATCCATTCCTTTTGTCATTTCTTACGGCGTGATAGCGTTCCATACATTCAGATATCAACACTGATTTAGCCAGTCTATGATCAATGGTCATCCTTTTGGTCTTTTGTTCTTTGCTCCAACAAAGATCACTGCTATAAATATTTTTGTACCTATTTGGGTCCTTTCCCCCTATTTTTAATTCAACTTGATTTTACTTTTGGTTCTAAATTCTCTCCCTCCCACCTCTACTGAGAAGTAAGAAAACAAAATCCATTACAGATATGTGTAGCAAAACAAATTCCCACATTGGTCAGAAGGAGGAGGAGGAGGAGAAAAAGGAAGAGGAGAAAAGAAAAGAAAGACAAGAAAATGTGCCTCAGTCGTTACTCAGAGTCCATCAGTTCTCTCTCTGAGGATGGGTAACATGTTTTGACTTGTGGCCTTTGAAATTATGGCCAGTCATTATGTTCATTAGAGTTCCTAAGTCTTTCTTTATCTTTACAGCATTGTTGTTAGTGTAAATAAATATTTCTCTTGGTTTTGCTCACTTAGCTTCACATTAATTCACTCAAGTGTTCCCAGGTTTTTCTAAAATCATCTCCTTCATCATTTCTTACAGTATAAAAGTACTCCATCACCTTCATATACCATTATTTGGTCAACCATTCCCCAGTTGATAGGTCCCTTTAGCTTCCAGTTCTTACAACACACACACACACACACACACACACACACACACACACACACACACACACACACACATGCACGCACGCAAAAAGCTTCAAATATTTTTGTGTTTTGATATTGGGGGTATAGACCCAACAATCCTGTTCGTGGGTCAGAGGCTATGTTGTGGAGAGAAAAGGAGAGAAAACTGTAGAAAAATATCCCAAATGAAGTGACCAAAATAGATTGCAACAAAATATTAAAAGCATATTAAGATTTTACAATATGACAGGTGGTGTTCTATCAGAAATGTAGGGTTGATTAAATATAAGGAAACTATAACTATAACTATATTAATACCAAAAATCATTTTTAAAAACATGATTATATTAATAGATTCTGAACACTTTGACAGAATCAGAATGATTGGATGAATACACAGCTCTGTAAACATATTAGTGTGCCTGTCTTTTCAAAGCCCCTCCAACACTGGTCATTTTTCCTTCAGATACAGTTAGGTGATACAGTAGAGAGTGATAGAATTGGGATCAAGAAGACTGAATTTAAACCCTGCTTCAGACTCTTTGAACACTTACTAGTGGTGTGATCCTGGACAAATTTACTTAAGGTGTGATATGAAAAGTGCACAGTTGATTTTCATTTTCATTTCTCTTGCAAACTGCTTGGAGCATTGTTTGTATTCTGGCTGATAGACTGACTGTTCTTACCCTTTGACTCTTCATCTATTAGAGAATAGTTCTTCATATTTGTATCAATTCCACATGTTTCTTGGATATGAGACTTTTGTCATCAAAATTTGCTGAGATATTTTTAAGCCAGTTAATAGTTTCCTTTCTGACTACATTGCTTTAGTTTGTACAAAAACTCTTCAGTTTTGTGAATTTAAAAGTATTCCTTTTATCAGTGGTGATCCTTACTATCCTTTCTTTGGTCAAGAACATTCTCCCAATTCATAGTTGTTCGTTTAAGTAATATTGTTATTTTAATTATTTTGGAATGGCCTACTTTGAGCAAGTAATATTTCTTTATTTATTTGGATGTCTTTATTTCCATAAATAATGTTTAGTAGTTGCATTCATAAAGTAGATTGACACCCAAATGTTTTATATATTTGGCAGTTATTTTGAATGGATTTTTCTCTAACTCTTCTTGCTGGATTTTCTTTGTAGAATTCAGAAATGCTGGTGATTTATGTTAATCTATTTTCTATCTGGCAACTTTTGCTCATGCTGTTTCAGTTATTTTAGTTGATTCTTTAGGGTTCACTAGATAGGCCATCATATTGTACCTGCAAGAAGCAATAGTTTCCTCTTTGCCTGTGTCTATTCTCTGTTTCTTTTTCTTCTCTTACTGCTTTCACTAGCATTTCTAGTGATAAGATATCCTTGCTTTACCCCTGACTTTATTGGAAAGACTTTCTTCATGATGTATAATACTGACTCATGTGCTTCAAGGGTAATACTTCCTAAATTAAAGAAGGGACTATGTATTCCTATACTGCTTTACGCTGTTTTTGTTGAAACGGAAGTAGGAACAAGGTTTTGTCAAAAGCCTTCTCAGACTCTATCAGCGTAATCATGCACTTTTTATTTTTTGGTTTTAATATGATCTGTTATGTTTAATTTTTCCTTACATTGAACCAATCCTGCATCTTTAGTATAAAACCAACCCGGTCACAGTCTAAAACCTTTTTTTTTACTGTGCTGTTGAAATCTCTTTGTTAATATCCTGTTTGATATTTCTGTCTCACTATTCATTCAGGATGTTAATCTATAGTTTTCTTTCTCTTTTTTTCTCTTTATGATTTAGGTGTCAGGATCATATTTGCATCATAAAAAGAGTTTGTAAGAATTTCTCCTTTTTCTATTTTAACCATTGATTGTTAGTTGTTCTCTGAACATTTGATAGAATTCACTTATAAATCCATATGGTTGTAAGGATTTTCCTATGGCTTATTCAGTTTGTTTGTCTGACATTGAATTATTTGAATAATCTATTTCTTATTCTAATAATTGGGGTAGTTTTTGTTTTTCTAATCAAATAAGTTATCCATTTTGTTGGCATGTAATTGGAAAAGATAGTTTCTTTTCATTTCCTTCATTTTATCTTCATTTGTGAATTTAAAAAATTTTTGATATAATTTTATTTTTCTCTTTCATTTTTAAATCAAACTTTTCTTTAAAAATCCAGTATTTTGTTTTATTTATCAATTCAATTATTTTTTGCTTTTTATTTTTATAAGTCTCTTCTTTGATTTTCAGAATTTATACTTGTTATTGAGCTGGGTGGTTTTTTTTTACTTTATTTTCTTTTTTAAATATTTATATTAAATTAATATTAATATAATAAATTAATATTAATATTAAAACAAATACATTGATTTGTTCTTCTCTTTTATTGAAAAATCTCTAAGGATGACTTTAACTCCATCCCCTAAGTTTATGTATGTTTTCTCATTTTTTGTAGAAAAATTTTGTAGAAAAGCGAGTAATGATAGATCTCTGGCAATTACTGACCAGGAACAGAAAGGAATTTATTTATGCTAGCCATAGCACTTTTACAAAAACTGATTCAAAACTATTCAAAAAACAAATAAATGTGGAAAGCAGAAGTGTGGGACTTTTCCTTACTGACCACCGTGTTACAAAATTATATTCAATAAAGGACTTTTTTTTAGGCAACAGTTGCAGTTCTTCAAGACATTCTTTATTATTTAATTCATTCTTAGTTTTCAATATTCACTTCCATAAGAGTTTAAGTTCTGAATTTTCTTCCCCTTCCCCTCCCTTCTGACTCCACAGTTGTTTTTCTGGAGGTGGATAGCATTTCCATCATGTGTCTTTTGGAATTGTCTTACATCCTTGCATTGCTAAAAAGAAATAAAAGACTTTTGAAGAAAGAATTAAAAATTAATTTGACTCATGTAATCCTAAAGGTGGGTCACCTACTCTGTGCCAGGTATTGTGCTAAGTGCTAGGGATATAAGAAAGGCAAAAAACAGTCCTTGCTCTCTAAGTCTAATGGGTAAGAGTAGCTAGCATGTCTCCAGCTGCTTTAAGGTTTACAAAGCACTTTACAAATGTTCATTCATTATCACAACAAGGGAGGATGCTATTATTGTACCTACTTTATACGTGAGGAAACTGAGGAAATTAAGTGACTTACCTAGGCTCAGCCAGCTAATAAGTGTCTGAGGTAGGATTTGAACTCAGAACTTTCTGACTCCAAGTCTAGTTGTCTGTCTGCTGTGGCACCTAGTTGCCAGGGCTAATAAGCCGTGTGAGTGCTTCTCTGGCTCTGTCTCCTGCTGTGCTTCAAATGGAGATGCCTGAGTGCTGCTGCATTGTCTTGATGATGATCTGTCTCTGGCCAAGCACAAGGTTGCTTAGTCTTTCCCACTCCCTCAAACATACACACACACACGCATGCGCGTGTGCGCATGCACACATACACACACGTGTGCACACGTGCATACTTTGTTTTGGATGAGACTCCCCTTAGTATAACATACTGCCATCTCTCCATGACTATCTTTCCTTCATTTTTTCTGACCATTCTTAGAGTCCTTGTGGCCAGGTCACTTTTTTCCATCTGAGGCTTTACTTAAACTTGTTATGAAATGACTCTTCTTCTCTTTGTTTACCTCTTGGGCTTCTGTTAATCCATAGTATGTCTTCATTGTGCTTAGTGTTCCGTTAATTCATATTTTCCTTGGTGAGACCCCTCTTCCAAGGCTGGTGGATTTCAAGATTATTTACCTAGACTTCCCTGTTGTGATATTTCTTCTCATCTCAGTTAATTTCTGATTGTCTCTATGCAGCTTTGGACTGGATAGAATAGCCCACCACTGTTTCTCTCTGGTTTCAGTGGGTATGTTTGGAAGCCTTGGGCATCTCTGTAATGCTGATTCATAGCATATTAAGGATCAGTATATACTCTTTGATTACCATAGGGTGGTGCTGTTGGGTCACCTGAGTGATGTTCTGACCTAGGTCGGGGTTTGGAAGGGAGGGAGAAACCTTATTTCCTCATGGACTGGCTGGGAGGGGGATCCAGAAATGTCCTCAGCTTTTTAAAAGGTGACTATTGCCAACACAAGTCAGAACATTACTAGCAGCACTATTTTTGCTAGAGTGAAAGCTCCAGCAGGTGCCCGGGTCATTCAAATGCCCTCCCGGCCGCTAGATTAGCTTCTGGATTAGCCAGGCTTGTGACCAGTTTCCCAAATTCCTCATCTGTTTCAGATGGCTATTTTCTGTATGTTCAAATAATGAATTTCTTTGTGTGTGATGTTATCTGGTGCTCTCCATGTTCAGCACCTGCTGATTCTTTTTTTTGGAAAAATCTGAATGCCCAGCCCATCGTATAACTTCTCATACTAGTTGGCCAGGAATGAGCACCTGCCTTCTGTTAACGAATGAAAGAATGAATGTGTGAATGAATGAATGAATGACAAAGCATTTGTTGAGGGTTTGCCATGTGCCAAGCACTATGCTGTATGGTAAGAATTCCAAAAAAGGTAAACAAGAAAACGGTCTCTGCCATCAAGGAACTCTTATTATGTTCTAATAAGAAAATAGTGTTATATCCCCAAGAGATCATAAAAATGGAAAGAGGACCCACATGTACAAAAATCTTTTGTGGTGGCCAAGAATCGGAAATTGAGGGGATAGTCATCAGCTGGGGAATGGTTGAACAAGTTGGGGAATATGAATGTAATAGAGTACTCTTGTTCCATAAGAAATGATGAGCAGGTAGACTTCAGAAAAACCTGGAAAGCCTTACATGAACTGATGCTGAGTCAAGTAAGCAGAACCAGGAAAACATTGTACACAGTAACAACAACTTTGTGCAATAATCAACTTTGATACACTTAGCTCTTCTCACCAATGAAATGAACTGAGACAATTCCAAAAGACTCATGATGGAAAATGCTATCCACCTCCAGAGAAAGAACGCTGGAGTGTGAGTGCAGATCAAAGCAGACATTTTTTTTGTTTCTTCTTTCTTGTGGTTTTTCCCTCTGGTTCTAATCCTTCTTTACAACATGACTAATGTGGAAATATGTTTCATATGATCATACATGTAGAACCTATATCAGAGTATGTACTGTCTTAGGGAGGGGAGAGCAGAGGGAGAGGGAGAAAATTTAGAACTCAAAATCTTAAAGAAGTGAATGTTGAAAGCTAAAAACAAGCAAATAATTTTTTTTTAAAAGAAAATGGACAGTGTCCCAAGAGGGGCACAGAGTGGTCTAACTCCAGGCAAAAGAAGGTGAGAAAGTTCAGCATCTGAACCTCAGGGAGCAGAGGCAGAATCTGAATTCCAGTTGCGGGAGACACAATGCCAGAGTATGGACATATTTGGGATCTTTCTTCCCCTACCACTGGATTTCTACAAGATCAACAGGAATAGGCATGGGGAACTCTTCTTTTTCCTATTCCAACCTCCTCTGTCTAGTTCCCACCAGGTCTTAGATGCCCACTCTCTTCACCATCCTTGCCTCTGCTGGAGCTTTGGGACCCTAACCCTTTCCCAGCAGCCTTTGCTCTCCTAGGTTCCAGTGGCCTGCACTGATACTCTCTGCTGAACTATAAGTACAACTGGGACTTTCCATTGACTTAATGCTGAATCCTCCTACATATATTGGCCCCATTAAGATGTGAACTCCCTCAGAGTAGGTCCTAGCAACTTTTCTGGATGCTTAGGATCAGAGATTTAGAGATGGGAGGGACCTTAGATTTCATCAGGCCCACCTCCCTCATTGTACAGATGAGGATACTGAGTCATGGAGACATTTGATGATTTTCTCAGGGTCACACAGATGAACCTAGACCTTTCTGACTGTAAGTCCCATGCCCTGTCCACTCTCACACTGCCTCTCTCAACACACTGCTTCCTACATAGTAAGTACTTAGTAAATGCTTTTCTGTTCATTATATTCTCATGGGACCTTGGGGACCAGCTGATTCATCAGGAGGCAGCCAAAGAGCAAAGTCAGCCCAGTGGCAAGAAGAGCCCTCAGAGGCCAGAGGTGAAAGAGTGGATTGTAAGGAATGCCCCAAAGCAGAGGAATGGGCAGCTGTTGCCCAGGAAAGTTGAGCTCATCATAAACTTGCAGAGAAGGTGCCTGAAGATTGGCCAGTGGCCCTGGGCTAGTGGGCGGGGAGCTCAGTTCCCAACTCAAGGAGTGACTAGAGTGATCTTGTGGAGGGAGCACAGATTGGGCTGCTCTGCCCTCTGAGCACCAACCAGTGAGCAGGGGGCATTGTGGGCTGGTAGCTATAGAATAGACATCATGCAGAACTTGGTGATGGGAACAAAAATAATGTGAGGGAGCAGTGGTAACAGCAGCGGCAGCGGCAGCAGCAGCGGCAGCGGCAGCAGCAGCGGCAGCGGCAGCGGCAGCGGCAGCGGCAGTGGCAGTGGTAACAGCAGTTCTGAGGAAGAACTGATCTGGAGGAGAGGATGGAAAGGGAAGAATATCAGATTACCAGGAGATGAGGAGCCAGGGGAGTCAGGACAGAGGCCCCCGTGCCCTCCTGGCCTGGCATCCACAGCCATTGGGTGGCTCAGTGCAGCAAAGTCCAAGCTCTCCATAACCACTGAGCCAAGACTAAGCATGACTGGTGGCTGGATCTTACCGGGCCACACACCTGAGCTCCAGACTCCAGAGCTGCCACTCCAAGACACAGCTGAGGACTCACATAGTAGCTGCTGCCTGCAGGAGCTCAGCTGTGAATGAGGAAGACCCCAGAGACCTGGCCAAATGGATCGTCTTCCCTAGTACATAAAAGAGAACTCAGCCAAAAGGTACTCCATAGCTATTCTGTGGCTAGCTCCTTCCCACTGCCTCTTGGAGCAGGAATGCAGAGCTGTGCGGGACTGAAGGGAAGGCTGGGGGCTGCTGAGGGGAAGGCTGCAGCTGTGTTGTGACCATTGCTGATCTCTGTCTTCCCAAGGCCTCAGCCAACACTACCCTCTTTGATCATTGGATCATTTAGACTGTTTCCTCCTTCACTCCTTCTGTGTTCTGGTACTCTGGGAGAACTGGCTTCATACCCAGAGGTCAGGTCATCCTCCTCACCCACCTTCTCTCATCCCTGCTCCTGGGGGGAGAGAGAGAGACAGAGAGAGAGAGAGAGAGAGAGAGAGAGAGAGAGAGAGAGAGATTAGTATTACACACACACACACACACACACACACACACACACACACACACACACACACACACACACACACACACACACACACACACACACACTGGAGGCATAGGTCATACTCCTTGCTCCACATCATCATCTGTCCCCCTTCTACGCTGACATTGCTGCCTCCACCTCCCCTGCAGCCATATATACGGATGGTGAAATCCTTGATTTCACCATCACTCACAGGTGTTTTATTTCTGTGATCAAAAATTCTAATATTCCTTTATCTGATCATCCATAATTCTCTTTTCTGTGGCTCATTCTTCCTGTTCTGCCACCTTCACTCCTAAGCTGTCTTGGGTTTCACCGTCTTCCCATTCTGTTCTTGACTCCATGGGTAACCACTTCAAGTGTGGTCGATAAGAAATAAATAAATGCTTATTTCTGTCATCCACCTTATTGCCAGTTCCCTTATGCTGCTGAAGCATGCTAGAAGCAGTTGCACAGCCATGCTAACTCAGTCCAGGACAAGTTTATGTCATGGAATCTCAACTGGGCTCTCTGGGTCAGGGAATTAAAAGAATTCTTCTCTAATTTAGGGATTCTCCATTGCAGCTATTTAAAGCAGTTTCTTTTCTCCTCAAGCCTCCCACACCACACTCTGCCCTGTCCCTCTCGGCAAGACATTGTCTCATATTTTACTGGGAAAATAAAGATCTATCTCAGAGATCTCTCTCCCTCAAACCTCAAACTCCTTGGCATCATCCCCTGTTCTCTGCTCCTTTGCTCCAATCCAGTGAAGAGGTGGCTCTTTTTTTCCTTTTAAATAGCATTATTTTCCAATTACACATAAAGAAAAATTTTAACATTCATTTTTTTAATAAAATGTTGAGTTCCAATGAAGGAATTCCTTTCCCTCCCCTCTTCCTAAAATGGTAAGCCATTTGATATGGGTTATATATGTGCAGTCATGTGAAACATTTCCATATCAGTCATGTTGTAAAAGAAAAAACAGAAGAAAAGGTAAAAACTACAAAAAATAAAGAAAGTGAAAATAGTATTCTTCAGTCTGCATGCAGACTCTGTCAGTTCTTTCTCTGGATATAGTAGCATTTTGCATCACAAGTCTTTTGAAATTTAGATCATTGTATTACTGAGAAGAGCTAAGTTATTCATCGTTGATCATCACACAGTTTTGCTATTACTGTGTACAGTGTTCTCCTGGTTCTGCTCACTTCACTCAGCATCAGTTCATGGAAGTCTTTCCAGGTTTTTCTGAAATCATCCTGCTTGTCATTTCTTACAGCACAATAGTATTCCATTATATTCATATACCACAATTTGTTCAGCCATTCCCTTCAGTTTCTAATTCTTGGCCACCACAAAAAGAGCTGCTATAAATATTTTTGTAAGTGTGGGTCCTTTCCCCCTTTTTATGATCTCTTGGTATTTCTGGGTCAAAGGGTATGCACAGTTTGATTGTCTTTTGAGCATAGTTCCAAATTGTTTTCCAGAATGGTTGGATCAATTCACAACTCCACCAACAGTGCATTAGTGTCCCAATTTTCCCACATCTTCCACAAAATTTTTCATTTTTCTTTTCTGTTACATTAGCCAGTCTGCCAGGTATAAGGTGATGAGAGGTGGCCTTTCTTGCCAAGGCCAACATCCCTGCTTGAACCCTTGAGCCTCCTGGCAGCTTACCTTTATATTCATCCTCCTCCAAGTTTTAATATCTCCCTAAATAATGGTTCTTTACCTAATTTTTACAACTATGCCCCAGTTTCTCCCATTCTTAAAAACACATAAACAAACCTCTCACTTGGCCCTCAGGCTATTGTCCTATACCTCTCCTACCCTTTTCATTCCTAGAAAAAAATCCATCCATACTCCTCCCCTCCACTCCCTTTATTTCTCAAACCCAGGTAATCTGGATTCTGATCTCATGAAACTGACCATTCTATGGTTTCTGGTGTTCTGAATTGCCAAGATCACCTGGTCTTTCTCTGCCCTCCTCCTTCATAACTTCTCCCACATATCTGACACATGGACCAGTCTAACTCTCCCCTCCTGGATATTCTCTCTTTGGGTTTTCTTGTCACTTGGTTCTCCTTGTCCCTGCCTGGATTCTCTTCAGGAACTTTTTCTGGTTCCTCATCCAAATAGGGACCCCTTCATATGGGTTCCTCCAAAGTCTCTGCCCTGGGTCCTCCTCTCTCTCTGTGTTTGTTCTTGATGATCTCATCAGTCCCATGGTTTAGTCACAAACCACCACCAGTGACAACAATAATAACTTTATACGATGCTTTATGGTTGGAAAGCATTTTGCATCTATTGCCTCATTGGCAGTTACCATTTTTGCACAAATGGCCCTGAAAACCCCAAATCCAACAGTAGTCTCTGTCATGAGCTCACGCCACCAACTGCCTGTTGGATGTTTAGAGCTAGATGTCTTATCTCAACCTTACCATCTAATACAGAACTTCTAATACAGAACTTCTCATCTGTTAAGTCCCTATACTTTACCCAGGTGTCCAACCTCAGGGTCATCCTTAATTCTCTGCTCTCCCTGAACTTCATATCCAACTAGTGCCCAATTTTTGTCCATGACATCTCTCCCATCTCTCCCTTTCCTTCTGCTCACATGGCCAATACCTTACCATGTCCATGCCATTCTCACCTCTGTCCTGAAGGAGGGTCCTCTTGATTGGTCTCTCAGCCTCTGCACTCTTGCCTCTCCACATTCTATCCAGATGCCAAATGGATACTCCTAAAGTACAAAGCTGACCATGTAACTCTCCTACTCAAGAAGTTCCAGTGGCTTCCTATAGCCTCTCTGTTATGCATTCAAGTCCTTCACCATGAGGCTCCAGCCTGCCTTTCCAGACTTACGATGATATTGCTTTACATATTCCAGTCAAACTGTAGCTTTAATGTTGTTTCTCAATTGTGTTTGACTCTCTATGACCCCATTTAAGGTTTTCTTGGCAAAGATACCAGAGTGGTTAGCCATTTCTTTCTCCAGCTCATTTTACAGATGAGAAAACTGAGGGAAACAGGGTTAAGTGACTTGCCCAGGGTCACACTAGTAAATATCTGATATCAGACTTGAACTGCAGAAGAGGAGGCTTCGTGACTCCAAGCTGGGCACCTATCCAGTGCACCATCTAGCTATCCCTCCGAGAACACTGACCTTCTTGTTATCTGCCTTGTATTTCCATGCCTAGAATGTACTCCTTCCTCACCTCCACCTCCCAGGGAAAGTGCTTTCTAAGTCACATAGATGTGAATGAACATTATTGTTAGGGAGACAGCAAATCCTGGGGATGCAAAGACAAAAAGGAAAACTAGACCTGGTTCTCAAGAAGCTTAGATTGTACTGGGAGAATACAACATTTAAACTGAGGGGTAAATACCAGGTGGTTTGAGAAGGAAAAAACCACCAACCAGCAGAGATCAGAAAAGAACTTCCGTTTCAGCTCAAGTCCAGTTGCTTCATATGGGACATGGCAGGAATAATGGTGCCGATCTCCCTGGCTTCCATGAGGGTGAAATGAGACAATGCCCTCAAAGGGCTTGGTAGACCTTAAAGGAATATTGAGACATGCAGCAGCATCTCCCTCCTCATCTTCATCCTTCTTGCCGAGGGAAGTTAGGGAGCCTTTAAGGAGGCTGAGAAGTAAGGAGGAAAAGCATTCATGAGCTGGGGGAGGGAAAGATGGCTGGCCTGTGTAGAAATCAAAAGATTCAGGATCAGCAAGAGAACTGATTTTGCTAAACTGTAGAGTCCTGAGTCTTCCTGAGTCCAAAGCCAGTGCCTTCTCCCCTGGCCCCATGCTGTCCCTGGGTAAGTCTGGAAAGACATATTGGAGTCATTCTGAGGGGATTTCAGTGCTGAAGTGAAATAGAATTCCCTGGATGTCAAACTGGACTAGTGCTCAGCCAGCCTCTGCCTAGAGACTTCCTCTCCTGCGGTAGAACCCTGGGCCTCTGAAACAAGTCAGCCCATCCCAGTATCGCAGAACTCCAAGGAGGTAATTGTCTCCTCCTGGGCAAAAATCTACAGGGTCTAACCCTAGACAAAAGCAATTACTGTGATATCTGAGGGCCAAGTATCCTTTTCCCTTGGAGACTGCTTCTTTCCAAGGAGATGATACATTTGTAATTCCATTGGTTTCCAGATGAGCTTCAGAGGTGAGGAGGATAATATACCATGCCATGTTAACTTCCCTTCCCCTTTCATTTCCCTCCAGGCCAGCCCTCTCCAGAGTGGGGGAAACTTACTGGATATGATGTACCAACAGCCCACAAGGTGGTCCTACACCTTCCAGACATTTTCTTTCTTGAGCCGGCTTCGAATCCAGTTGGCCCCCTACCCAGAGAGCCTCTTGCAAGGCCAAAAGACCGTGCAGGTCTTTGAGCGGTCAGTGTACAGTGACAGGTAAGGTGCTCAAGCCAGCAACCCTGAGAGTCCCCTTGGCCCCATCCCTAGACAGCCTCCCTCCGTTCTCCTGAGGGGGCCTTTGCTCCTCCCATCTTCAAAAATACAATTGACTGGGAATAAATCCTTGTATTTGGAAGATAGTTTAAGGTTTGTCAACCTGCCTCCCCCACCAAAGAGTAGCAGTGTACTTATTGTGGGGAAACTGAGGCTCTGCTGGGTTGTGACATACCCATACTCACACAACTAGTCATTCCAACCCCTGACTCAAGAAAGGCAAAGACAACCCTTTATAGATCTGGGGATGGAGAGATGATTCAGTTTCATGAAATCAGCTTTATAAAGATTGGTCCATTTCTAGAAAATCATAGATTTAAAGCTAGAAGGGACCTACCCACTCCAACCCCTTTTACTTTACTGGTGGAGAAACTGAGGCCTAGAGACTAACATGACCTGCCCAAGGTGATAGAGGCCAGTGTTGAACCCTAGACCTCTTACTCTTGGGCCAGTACTTACCCCTTAGTCCCATGTTGCTCAATGCCCTGGGACTTCTTCTCTGTCCTTCCTTCTAGGTAATGCCAGAGAATCTCAAAAATCCCTCGTAGCTAGGATTGTCTAAACAGTGCAGCACTGCTGACAGTTTCCTCCACTTCCCCTGGCCCTGACGCAGCCCAGCCCATTTTCTTTCTTGGTATTGATATAGCCAGGGCCCAGGAGGATGAAGCCTTTGCTTTAGCACTTTTTGGTGTGGTTTTTTATCATTAGGAGGTCAGAAGTTGTTCCCAGGATTCCTTGTCTGGCCCCAGGGGGACTCAGACCATCCCGATCTGTGGCAATGATGGAGCAGAATCAGAATTGAGGTTATTTTTTCAGCCAAAGACGGAGTTCTTTCTGTGTTGACTCCAACATTCCACCAGCCCGTGGTTTCATCCACACCAGGTCTCCCCTCACAGGTACAGATTGCAACTCCTTTGGCCAAAGTCATTGCCAGACACCTGCCTGGTCCTGGGAAGCTCCAGATTTGGCCAGCCTGGTTCAAAGACACCAGACGTGCACATGGTCTGCTGCCGGGCCAACACTAACAGAAACTTATATCTGGGAGGAGATTTGAGGTCATCCCCAAACTCTGCCTGAGACCCAATCAATGCATCAGCAAGCACGTCTTTAAACTTGTCAGCTTAAGTCTCCTTCAGCTCTAAATTCTACAGCAGGAATAATTACAACTGATATTTCTAAAGGACTTTAAGGTTTGCAAAGCACTTTCCATATATTATTGCCTGTAAGCTTTATGCCAACCTAGTGAGATACATAGGTACTATAAGTATTTTCAGGTCCATTTTACAGATGTGGAAAATTGAGGCTTAGAGAAATGAAGCTACTAGCCCAGTCACATATCTAGTAAGTGTCAGAGACAGAATTTGAACCCAGGTCTTTCCAGGACCCCAATAGATCCCACTGTCCTGTGCTGCCCTCTAGGCACACAACCTTATATAGGGGAAGAATCCATGAAGTCAGCAACCCTCTCTTGCTGCTGTGGAATGAGCTTCTCTCCCAGGGAAGCAGCAAATATGCTTTAATGACTTTTCAGGGTCTGCTTGTTGTAAACTGAGAAGGTTGGGCCCTGTCCCTGATGGCATGGACTTCAGTGCACTGGTCTTTGCTAGAGTGTCTCTCAGCTAGACTCCCAGGCCCATTTGGAGCCCTTAAAACAAGATTAATGGTATGGCTGGCCCCCTGCAGGATACCCCCTGGAAGGGGGGGGCCATTGGGCTGAGTCTTGGGTAGCTACCCTGCAACCATGGCCTTGGCCTACATAGAGGGTGGAGAGAGTGTCCCTCCCATCCCTGCCTGCTAAGGTTTACAAGAGGAAGTGCTTGCCTGACCACAAACCCAGAGGGAGGCAGGCCAAGGATGATTATCCAGATTCTCCAGGTAAGGAAACTGAGGCCCAGAGAACTGATATGACTTGCCCATCCATCAACAAGTATTTATTATTATACACCTACTGCATACTAGACATTGTACTGGATGTTTTCCATTCAAATGCAGTGAGTGGTCCGATCCTTACCCACAAGTTTCCATTGGAAGGGGGTGGGGGGAGGTGCAAAACAAGAACATACATAAAGAAAGACCTAATAAATAGGATGAGAATAATTCAGAAAAATAGTGAGGTCATTGGGGAAGGGAGACACTAGTAATTACCTAAGGTCCCATAGCTCATGTCACAACCTGAATTTGAACCTGGGTTTCTTGATGACAAACTCTTTCCACTGTGACTTTAAGGGGGGGAAAGTGATGATGACACTACAGTAGAAATGAATTCCAGTTCCCATCAAAGTCAGTTTTGCTAACCCACAGTGCTCCAGTCAGGGAATCCCCCCCAATCTCATCTACGTGTCAGAAAAGCCACATGAGCATCCAGACATGAGTAGCGGGCCTCCACTCCTTTGGGTCTTGCTGAGAAAACCAAACAAGGCAGCAGTTGGAATCTTCTCACCTTTCTGGAGAGAAAGGCAGCCCCAGCTGGGCTCAGACTTCTTGGTGGCTTCTCTCCCATTAGCACTGTCTCCCCTCCCACCAAGCCCATATACTTTGGAGGAAAGGACTATAGAGTCCTATGATTGAAGAGCTGAAAGGGACTAGGTATCGCCTGTTACATACGCATGATGTAAAAGAGGGTAGCGATGAAAAAAAGTTTTTAAAAATAGAATTTCGTTTCATGACAGGTGTATAAGGTTGTATCTTCTTTAGTTTATTACTAAGAATCCCACTTCTGCCACTGATCACCTGCGGATGTCATGTCACTTCCCTGGACCTCAGTTTCCACATCTATAAAATTAGTGGGCAGCTAGGTGGTGCAATGGGTAGAGTGCCAGGCCTGGTGTCAGGCCTGACTCCTGAGTTCAAATCCAGCCTACAACCCCGGGCAAGTCACTTAACCTTGTTTGCCTCAGTTTACTTATCTGTAAAATGAGCTGGGGAAGGAAGACCTTCTTTGCTAAGAAAACACCTAAAGGGGTCATGAAGAATCAGACACCACTGAAAATGACTGATTAGCAACACTGATGGGTCTGACTAGAGGGTCCCTGAGACCCCCTTTAGGCCCAGTCTATGATCTTATGATAATAATTTGAGCCAGATAGTAATAAGAATAGTGAAAGTGGCAGTCAGATGACCCAATTTATTTCCTGTGTGACCTTGAGCAAGTCCTTTCCTCCTCTTCACCCTGGTCTCTAGGCTCCTCCACAGTAAAATGAGATAAGATTATACAACCTCTAAAGACCCTTTCAGATCTGAATCTATGTCTTTACCCTCCCCTGCCCCCAGGATTTTTTGCAGAGCTTCCAGGGATCTAAGTCTGGAATGGCAAGTGAGGGAAAGGGCATGTGAGCCTGCCCACAGGAGAGGGCCTTTAAAAAGCATTTGTACTGCAAATTCACTGCCTGGGAAGTCAGCCCATCTGTTCCCACAGAGTTATTCCTCCCAGGCCCCTCAAGGAGAGAAGCGGAAGATTCATGGCCCTGGCACAGGGGCCAGACTCCAGGATGGTTCCAACATGTGGTTAAACAATTTGGAGAGCATGAGAGGAGAGGCGAGCTGGGGCGGATGCAGCCCATCCAGGGGATGTGCTGGCTGCTCTGATGGGAAACTTATTACTCGGCCCCCGGCTTCTGTAAGTTATTAGAAGGGAAAATGTAATGTGGGGCCTGGCTTTGGCCAGCTCCCCTTTGTGCTGGTCTTTCATTTCCTCTCCTGATGGCGTGTGCTTGCTCCTGTCTCCAGGAGCTCACTGCTAGAGCACAGGAAAATGCCTAGAAAAGCTTCAACTTTCTGACCTTCCAGTTGGTGCTTGCTTTTCGAAACCTCTCTTGAGCTCCACATAGAGAGATTCTTTTCTTCTTTCCAACCTCGTTCCCTCACTGAGACCTACCGGCGGAAAGAAGGCTCCACCATCTAGAGGAACCAAAGAAAGGAGAGGATTACCTGGAGAATTCTTGAAATGACCTAGATAAGAATCTTCACCCACGCTGGGAGGGCATTGTCCCACAGTGGGCTCCTACCCTATTAGCCATATTTTAATGCTGTTGGTTGTAAATCTTGTTCATGAAGACCGTTTGGATGTTGTCTCAAACAGTGTAGATCCTTGGCTAGCAGAGATGCTTTGAC
Source organism: Notamacropus eugenii (assembly GCF_028372415.1). Lineage (NCBI taxonomy): Eukaryota > Metazoa > Chordata > Mammalia > Diprotodontia > Macropodidae > Notamacropus > Notamacropus eugenii. Next base: position 750,485,547 of record NC_092872.1, read on the forward strand.
AGTCACTAATACCAGATACTAGTTTCTACTGTGATTGTGTTACTATTTTAATCTTAGCAGATAAAATAGTACAGAGACTGATAGAGTGTAGCAAAGATCTCGATGATACTTTGATGATACAGCTAATAACCCATTCTTGGATACTATAGTAGAAACTTTGATAGCCTTGTCAGTGGGATGCCTTAGTATGGATACTTTGATGGAGAGTCTAATTATAGCCCGTAATATAGATACTTTGTTAGGAAAGGGCTTGACTGTAGGTTCTGACTGAGGTAGACTATTGGGCTTGCTACATGCTGGACAGCGAGTGTGTCTCCCTTTTGGCTCCTCCCCCTTCTAGTGTTTCAGTACGGAAAACTTGTGGGCTAGGAACAGCTTGAAAGAACTGAAGAAGAACCCCAAGCCCTGGCCAGCACCGGGGCTCTGAGCCTCCCTTAGCCCTTCCACCCCTAGGCTTTCCTCAGCTCCTTTGGACTTGGTCCCATCTAAGCATTTGTCGCATTTTAAGTGCTTTCTCCACTGGGCCATAATTCTACCTATTGCCTTCCTCCAAGAAATAGAAAATTGTAGCCTGGAAGGGATGTTTAGCTGTCATCTAGTATCTCCTGTTCCTGGCCACCCCAAGTCCTGTGGTCTGGAGAGTTAAACATTTCTGATGGGGGTAGGGCAAGGGAAGGGCCAGTGGGGACATGATTTCCTTACTGAATCTTAATCCTTATAACATGCTGAGAGAAGGGTCAACATGACACTCCTTTTGACTAATAGGGAAACTGAGGCAAAAACATACAGGTTTCCCACAAAGCACCCTGGGAGTCTTATATAGTGGAAGGCCTGCCTGATTTGGGGTTAGCCCCAGGTTGACAGATGCTATGGAGTGTTGCCTTAGGAACTAGAGTCTACAAACAAGCCTCATTGTTTGGGATTTGAATTGCATCTTGTGGCTTGGATGGTGGGGAGGAATTAAGCTTGTATGCAGGCCTAATGAGATAACCTGATCCCTTCTGAAGGTCTGGTTTCTATTTGCCAAATGTTGTTTGTTTAGCTGGGGTGAGGATCTGGGGGAAAAGGGGTGAGTTTTAAATTCAGCCCCAACTTCCTTCATTTAGGTCTGGAGACTTCTGTAAAGTGTCAGTAAAGGAAGTGAGTATGCTGGGACACACATGGAGGGGGAGGGGGGGCAGAGTCAGTTCCTAGGGTGCTGCAGAAACCATGAGGGTGTGTTTTCCAGCTCCAAGGACAGCTGGGCCTGGGCCCTTCCCAGCTTCCAAGACTGGAATGTTATTCAAGATATGGCAGGTGGCAGTTAAGGAGAGTTCTCCAAGCCTTTGAGGGCTTGAGTTTCCTAGAGAAAAAAAGAACCCCCCCCCCAAACTCATAGGCCAGATTCTCCCCTCCCCCTCCCCTATCCTCCCTGCTGACACCCAGCCTCTGGTTTCCTGCAGACACTGGGGAGGGGCGGAGGGAGGTCCCCAGGATCCTCTTTTGCAGACTGAGAATCCCCTCCCACCCAAAGGTTATCTTCCATCTGTTCCATGAACTGCATGTCTGCCGATTTATATTTATACTGGTTCCCTCTTTGAAATGTAAGCTCCTTGCAGGTAGGGACTAGTTTTTTTTTTTTCCATCCCCATTTCTTAGCCTAGTCAATGACACAAAGTAAGGAATGGATACTAGACCTGTGATTTCATTTGGAATAGAGAACTTCCTGATGAGGAAAACCCTTCTACCAATGCAGGTTTTCACCCTTCCTATAACTTATAGTCTTAAAAAGTAGAGGAAGCCCTTAATAGATGATTGTTGATTGACCAGTCATAGTTGGGGACATCTGGCTGGTATCCTGCTTCCAATCATGGTTCCATAATCATATTTTATAGGATCAGAGATGTAAAGCTAGAATCAAATCATTGAGGCAATTTTTCAGATATGGAAACTGAGGTTCAGGGAGGCTAAGTGACTTGTCCAGGAAGGTAGGTGTCACAGTTAATACAGTGCCTCACCTGGAATCTGGAAGATTTCTCTTCTCAGTTCAAATCTGGCCTCAGACACTTCCTAGCTGTGTGACCCTGGGCAAGTCACTTAATCCTGTTTGCCTTCATTTTCTCATCTCTAAAATAAGCTAGAGAAGGAAGAGGCAAACCACTCCAGGATCTCTGCCAAGAAAACCCCAAAGCGGTCACAGAGAGCCAGAAATGACTGAAAAACAACTGAACAACCAAAACAATTTATCTGGAGACACAAGTGAGACCCCCAGAGTGAGTGGTCACAGCTCTTGATCTCACCATCCCTCCAACCCAGTCTCCTTTGAGATCCTAAATGATGACACTCCCCATCTCAATCTCCTTTCCATCCAACCCAGCCAATCCCTCTGGTGAACATCTTCTTGTCTTCGGGATTTGTTTAGGTCCTATTTTCTCAACTGTAGTTCTGCCTAACTTTTGTCCCTTATGGTCCACCATTTCAGTGTATGCTTTTCTGTCCTGGAACCACTTGCCCCCTGGATGAGCCTGGCTAATTCCTCATCTGTTTCAATCAACCGATCAATCAACAAGCACTTATTAAGACACCTACTATGTGCCAAACACTCTCTTAGACACTAGATATAACCTTGAAATCATATCTGTCTTCAAGGAATTTACCTCCTCTTGGAGGAAACATGGACATATATAGATATAAACAAAATAAAATAAATTCAAGTTAATTTGGAGAGAGACGTAACTACTCCCTGGGAACATCAGCAAAGGCCTAATGGAGAACATGCCATTTGATCTGATTCCTGAAGGAAGCTAGAGATTCTAAGAGGTATGCATGAGTAAGGGAGTACTTTTTAAATTAGAAAGGCTCTGGTCCAACCAGATTTGATTTGTGGTTCCTCATCAGTGGAAGTCCATCTCCTGACTGCAGGCCTTTGCTTTGGCTGTTCCTCACACCTGAAATTCACTCTCTCTGTGCCAAAGCAAGGAGTTAAGAGATGGAGTATCATTCATGAGGAATACAATAGACCAGACCATACAGTAGGTGAAAAGGTTGGAAAGGTAAATTGGAATCAGGTTGTAAAGACCTTTAAATGCCAACCAGGGGATTACATAAGTGGGAGCCATGGGTGCTCTTTGAGATTGCAATGTCTGAAAGCCTTAGGAGATTCTGGTGATTTTCACACATTAGTGCTTTTTAACCCTCACTGAGCATTCACTAATACAGGTGGATCATTGTCTTCATATCATATAGACAGACTCCACCAATTTTCCCATAACAGAGAAAGGAGAGTTAGATTTGGAGGCTTACAACATGGGTTTAAATCCCTGGGCTATTTGCTAGGGGGTGCTTTTAGGCAAGTCACTCTGGGCCTCAGTTTCTTTAGTCATAAAACAAGGAAGTTGGGTTTCTTGACCTCTAAGATGTCTTTCCCCTGTGGATATCTGAATTTTAAAAGATTTTTCCAAGTCTTATGTTTTTCAAGTCTCCTCACTTTCACTATCAGCAGGTCTTGCCCCCAGCTCTGAATTATCTACCACCCTTTAGGGTTAATCTTAAATCAAGTCAGTAAGCATTTATTAAGCACCTACCATAACTAGGTTCCAGGCACTGTACTAAGCATTGGGGTTATGAAGAAAGTTGTTTTTTAAGACCCTGTTCTCAAGGCTTACAAAAAGGCTGCTTGCAGAAGGTGGGACCTGAAGAAATCTAGAGAAACAGAGAAATGTAAGTGAAGAGGGAGAGCATTCCAGGCTCATTCCAGGAGAGCTGATGAAAATGAAGTAGAGACCATGAAGTCACTGTCAATGGATCATGGAGAGCATGCAGGTGTAAGAAGACTGGGATTGGAAGAAGGGACCACGTTGTGAAGGGCTTTGAATGCCAAACAATTTTACATTTGATCCTGTAGGTAATAGGGAGCCACTGGAGTTTGTTGTCTAACATGATCAGACATGCACTTTAGAAAGAGCCATTTGACAGCTGAGGATGGAGTATAGTGGGGAAACGCTTGAGGCAGGGAGAGCCCCAGCAGGCTACAGCAGTAGTCTAGGTGGTAGGTGATGAGTCCCTGCACCAGGGTGGGAGCAGCAACCAAGGAGAGAAGGTCTTTACCTATCCTCTCCTCCTTGAGATATAGCATAATAAAACAACGCTGACTTTGCACAGGAAGAGCTGGGTTTGAACCATGTTTCAGGCCCCCATAAGTCACTATCAGTTAGCCTTCTTCATCTCAATTTCTAAATCTGTCCTGACTTCTCTTTAAGATCCTACCTCATGGATCCCCTCCCCCTTCTGGGTGCCTTCCTCTCCCCTAAACTTTCCTGAGATTGTTCTGTCGTGGTTCTCCTCCCTGTGGGATTATTCTTTATCTCTATAGCTGACTCCTCATTCTTAAATGCAGGTGTCTTTTCTTCTGCAGTCTCTTATCTCTCTATTCTTTACTGTATCAAGCCCATCCGCCCCCATGGCTTCAGTTGTATATAAATGACTCCCAAGTCTATATCTTCTATCTCACACTCGCCTCAGAACTCTGGTCCAGCGTCTTTTTTTTTCTTTTTCTTTCTCTGCCATCTGGACACCCTATTGGCACATCCCACTCAGCATAGCAAGTACCCAGCTCCTCATCAATTGCTGTATGGATCCTTTCACCCCCACTGTGACTTCCTACCACAAAACGCTCCTTCCTGGACACTGTTTCTCATCTGTTTGCTTATTCTCTCTTCCGTTAGAATATGAGCTTCCTGAGGACAGAGTCTGTTTTTGCCTTGCCTTCTATCCCTAACTTAGCTGTGTGACTGGCATACAGCATGTGCTTAATGAATGCTTTTTGACTGCTTTGTCCTTGCACATTAGAATGGAGGTTCCTTGAAGGGAGGGGCTCTCTAGATGCCTTGGTTTTCTATTTGTACACCCCAACGCGTAATACAAATACATGGAAAATATCAAGCACCTCATAATGCTATTTCATTCACATATATCCAGCTTCCCCTCCTCCACACTGCAAACTTCTCTGTTTCTGTTGATGGCCTCAGTATCTTCAAAGTCCATAAGGCTTAAAACTGTTCATTTTCCTCCCAGCCATTTGCCACAGTCTGTCCATTGTACTTTGGCAAAATCTCTCCCTCTGACCCCTTGTCTCTGCTTCTTCTGCAGCCATCTTTGTTTAAGCTCTCACCTCTTTTTTTTTCTGTGTTCCTGTAACAGGCTCCTAATTGGGCTCCTTGCTTCCACCCTTCGCACCTGAGGCCCCAGTCTAATTAGGTCACTCCCCATTGCTTGCCCAGTACCGTGCACATGCCTGAGCCTGTCACTCCAGGTCCTCCACTAGCTCTCTCCAACTGACTTTGCTGTACTTGAATAGAATCCATGGGTCAGACTGACTGGATTCTCCTCTGCCTCCTGTCTTTGTCCTCTCTGCTCTGCTCTTGCATCTTGGCTGCACAATTCCCCTGAGTCTGGCATAGAATTTCCCTTCCTACCCCCACCTCCATTCATTGAAATCCTTCTCTTATTTCAAAACCAAACAGGGGCTGCCACATCGAGACTCTTTTTCTTTATGTGTCTATATGTTTATTATATGAAAATGTGAATCTATTACATAGTGGGGTTTTTCTAAGTAAATTACATTTAACATGGTTGTACCCACCCTGCCCTGCCCTGGGGCGGGGGGGGGGGGGAGAGGCAGGGATGATCATTGTTTCACTGATGCTCTTGATTCTATGAAGTCTTCCCTGGACTCCCAGCTGTGGACTCCCAGCTGTGAGTGTCCCGGTTCCCTTCAACAGTTTCATCCAGCTCTCTGCCTAGCTCTCCCCTTTGCATGTTTTCCATTTTCCTTTCTACGTTAAGCCTTTTCCTTAAGTTCATAGTTAACTATGTGTCTTCCTCTTCCTATTATGTTGTAAACTCCATAAAAGTAGGGCTCAGATTCTCCTTTTTCTCAACATCTTATGCATTATTTCAAAAGAAATATTATTTCAATTTGAAGCATTTACTGAGGGCTTATGTGCTAAGCACAGGCAATACAAAGACAAAAGGGAAAAGCCTGCCCTGAATTGCTTTGCATTCTCTTAGGTAAGAAGCACGTGCATGTATAGAATGCAAATAAATACAAATTTATTGGGGGCGGGGGACTAGCAGCTTAGGGGAAACAGGAAAGACTTCTTGTAGGGATTATACTGAGTCTTGAAGTCAGTCAATCAATGAACATTTCTTAAGGTCTCTCTTCTGTGTGATTGACACAGTGTGGAGATACAGTAGAAAAGGACAGCGTGCTAACAGCAGTATACTGATGAACTGCTAACGGGATAAATGGGAAATAATCACTAGAGGGAGGGTGCCCACATTAAGGGGAATGAGGAAAGGTCCCCTGGAGAATCCGTAACTTTAGTTGGGACTCAAGAGAAGCCAGGATGCAGAGAAGCATCTGAGGCATGGGGGACAGCCAGAGAGAGTGCTTGAGAGATGAAGGGTTGAGGAAAAGCAAGGAGGCTGTTGTCTCTGGCAAACGGTGTGTGAGGATGGTATAAGGTGTAAGGTTCTATATAAAGTATCTTGAAGACTTCGCCATTCTACACAAATGCCAGTTTTTATTCCCCTTTTGGTGGCAGCTAAGTAGTACAGCAGGTGGAGCACAGGGTCTGCAGTCAGGAAGATCTGGCTTCAAATTTAGCCTCAGACACAAGCTCTGTGACCCTAGGTAAGTCACTTAAGCCCTATTTGCCTCAGTTTCTCATCTGTAAAATGGGGGTACACTGGCAAAGAAAATGGCAGACCACTGCCAAGAAAAACACCCCGCGTATGGTCACTTAGAGCCCAGCTTGACTAAACAGCAACCAAGCCATTCTCTTACTTACTCTAGCCCCTGGCCCAGAGCCTGGAGTTCAATAGGTACTGATTAAGTGTTTTGCACAATTGAATTGGCCTTTATTTGTTGACAGTTTTAGGAGTTAGTGGATGTCTGAGCCTTGTATTGGGGAAGAACAGTAAATGCTGCCTGAGCCATGAGGTCCTCAGGTTCAAGACCCGGCTCTGGCTGATAATAGTGATGATTATGTATTGTTATTTCACTCCCTATGCCTCCTGGTTGGTTTTTCTACCTGCTCTTCCATCTTTTTTTCTCTCCCCGCTGTGTTTCACCTCTTATCTCTCTCCTCACTCCCCAGGTACATCTTCGCCAAGAATCTCTTTGAAAATCACTCCCTAAACGATATCGAGTGGACTGTCTATCAAAATTGGCATTCCTTTCTTCTCCAGGAGTTCAGCAGCCGCATTCACCTGGACGGCTTCATCTACCTCCAGGCTTCTCCCCAGGTATCACAGAGTTCCCCTTCAAGGAGGGAGGAGGGCTGAGAGGGCATTCTGAACCACATCAGGTGAAAGAGGGAGGGAGATGCTAAATTTGGAGTTGGAGCATATGAATTCAGATCTCTGCTATTTCTTGGTTGTATGCCCTTTGAAAGACCTCAGAAAGAGATCTCAGCAGGTGACTCAGTCCTCAGCTATAAAATGAGAGGGTTTCACTAAATAATCTGATGACCCTTCTGGTTAACTCTAAGACCACGAACCTATGTTAAAACAAGCACTGACCCCCGTATCTGACCCTCTATTTTCTAAAATCAGATTCCCTCCCAGCCAGACCCTCCGGAAGGGGCCTTCAGGAGATGGGGGGGAGGAGGAACCCTTGTCTTTACCTGGGAAACTGAAGCCTGGATTTCCCTTTTTGGCTTCCGGGGATGTGGGGCCTGTACCCAATTGCCTCAACTTCCCTTGCAACTCTAGGGCATGAGTCTGGCCTGCTAGGAGGGAATGAGGGTGGGGGTGGGGTGGAAGGAATGCTCTTTCCTGCCTCCATTAAATATTCTCTTCCTTGCCTTTGTAATGCTGCCCATGGAAAGCTGCCCAGGGATAATTGCCATTCCCTGAAAACCAGTAATGGATTAGCAAGTGAAAGCTACTCAAATAGTAGAATTGCCATCATAATAGCCCATATTTAGGCTAAATCACTTGGTACTAGTATTATCATCCCCATTTTACAGATAAGGAAATTGAGATTTAGGTCACGTGTGTAGTAATCATAAGATCATAAAACCCAGTCTTCTGAACTGACTGGACCCTGTATATACTAGACTACATTTCAGAAATCCAAAGTTCTGGTCCTGGATTTATGACCAGTGGATGGTGATTTCAACTCTCTTGGACTCACTTTCTTTTACAAAATATGAAGTGGGGAGTCAGATCCTCTCAAGTTTCATATTCTGTAAAATTAAAGGTTCCAATGCCTTCAAGGCCCCTAGCCTAGTTCCTGGTATGTAGCCAGGGCTTTATAACTGCTGTTGATTGACTGATTGATGAATTGTCTCTCCCTTTAGAAAGTAAATTCCCTGAGATTAGGGACATTTTCCTTTTAATGTTTGTACCCCCAGCATCTAGCATGGTGCCTAGCACACAGTACACTTTGTAAATGCTTACTGTTGGTGCTGTGAGCACCAAATGGCCCAGCATTCTATCTGCTGTGCCAGATAGCTGCCCCCACTTCATCAGTAGGTCTCATTAATACGGAGGAAGAAACTGAGGTCCACAGAAGTTAAGTAACTTGCCCAAAGGAGCACAGGTAATGTGTCAGAGCCAGGATTTGGAAGCTACTCCTAATTAGAATCAATCAATGAATATTTGTTAAATATCTAGTGGATGTGATTTTAGGGACAGCCAGGTGGCATAGTGGGTAGAGTGCCTGTCCTGGAGCCATGATGGCTCATCTTCCTGAGTTCAGATTCATACTCATACCCATACTAGCTGTGTGACCTTGAGCAAGTCACTTCACTCTATTTGCCTCAGTTTCCTGAAGTATAAAATGAACTGGAGAAAGAAATGGCAAACCACTCTAGTAGCTTTGCCAAGAAAACCCCAAATGGGGTCAAGAACAGCTGGACATGACTGAAACGACTGAAACAACTGAAACAGCAGATCTGATTTTTGTCAGACTCTGGGGAAACAGATAAAAATCAAATAGTCAATCAACGTACATTTATTTCATGAGAATTTACCCAGTGCTGTAGATATAGAGGAGAACTAAGAGTTGCTGCCCTTAAGAAGCTTATATTCAAATGGGAGAAACCAGAGGTTCCCATTTAAGTGAGAGGACCAAGATGGCAGCTCTTCTTCTGGCTTTTTCCTAGGCTCCAGAGTCAGAAGGAGCCTCAAGGGCCATCTAGTTCAATATCTTCTTTTTAAGATGAATTCACTGCAACCTTGAGATCTGACCTGTCCAAGGTTACAAGGGTAGCTAGAGTCAGAAACAGGGTTTGAACGAAGGCCTTCTGACTCCAGAACCAAGGAATATAAGTTACTGAGAGGAAGATTTCATTTCACCATGAGAAAAAACCCTGTAGCAATTCCATCTGTCCCAAAGTGGACTGGGATACTTTTTAAGGAGATGAGTGCACCAGTCTTAAAGAACTTTAACAAGTATTTGTTGCATGTGTTTTAGCAGGGATTGGTTCCTCTTTCAAGTAGAGGTTAGACAGGACTTCCAAGGTCCCTTCCAACTCTTTGGCTCTCTGATCAGTTTGAATTCAGTCCTGGTCAAAGACCAGAGAAACAGGGGAGGGGAAAGAGCTTCGGCCCAGCCTCACTGACAGAGTCTGGGGTTGTCTTTTAGATATGCCTGAAGAGACTCCGCCAACGGGCCAGGGCTGAGGAGAAGGACATCGAGCTGGGCTATCTTGAACAGCTCCATGCGCAGCATGAAGATTGGTTCATCCATAAAGTAACTGAGTAAGTCGAATATACAAGTGACCCATGGGCCACTCACTGAGCAAGGATACTACTTCTGTCATGGCAGTATTGCAGATGGGTAGAGAGCACTGGCCTTAGAGTCAGCATGACCTGCACTGGATGGCCATCCCAGACATTAAGATCTGGAAGAGAATGGAGGGAGTGATGGATCTCATCTCCTTATTCCACAGCTGAGGAAACTGAGAGGTCAATGACTTATATAAATGTCAGAGGTGGCATTACTGACTCCAGGGCCAACAAGGCTATCTGCTATGTGTCTCATTAGCTGCATGGCCTTGGACAAATCACTTTAATTTCCTCAGTTTCCCCTAAGGTCCCTTTTAGATCTGTTGTTGTTGTTTGCCCTTCATTCTCAAGGGGGACCATAACATCAGGAAAGTGATGCCATGACTTGCAAATAAGTTGGATTTAAGCAAGGGAGGGCTGTGCAGGGTCACCAGTCTCACTTTCTCCTCCAGAGCCATCTGGGTCCAGTGGTGAGATACAGATCGGGATAACTGGAGATGCCCCCTACACACATATATTAGATCTATGACAAAGGGCAAGTAAATTCACCTCTCAGTGTCCCTATTTCCTCAGCTGTAAAATGGGCTAATAACACCTACCTCACAGGATTGTTAGAAAGCTCAAGTGAGATATCATAAAACACATGTAAAGTATTTTGCAGTCTTCAGATGGATGCTGGCTCTTAGGATCCCTCTTGGTTCGTTGTAGCCACCCCCAGATCCAGACTTAGAACTGGCCCAGCAGTTTCAGCCTGATTTTCCTGAAATGAATATGGGGAAATGTACAAGCACCCTTTTGGGGGTTTCTGTACCCTGCAGTTGACTTTTTGCTAGCTTTTCTTGCAACACCCAAAATTTTGATCTTGGAATTAGTTTTGTAAATTTGCCCTCCCAAGGTCTTCCTCAATTTTGGTCCACCTTGGGAGAGTGTCCACCCTTCCCCAGTGACTTTGAGTTTTAGCAGCTAGGTGTCAAAGTGGATAGAGCACCAGGCCTGGTGAACTTTATGAGTTCAAATCCAGCCTCAAACACTTATTAGTTGTGTGACCCTGGGCAAGTCACTTGACTCTGTTTACCTCTGTTTTCTCATCTGTAAAATGAACTAGAGAAAGAAATGGCACACCACTCCACTATCTCTGTCAAGAAAACCCCAAATAGGGACAGGAAGAGTCAGACACAACTGAAAAATGACTGAACAACGCAATGTCAGGAGACACCAAAAGCAATCTCAAAACTTAAAAAAAAAACCTGTTTCCTCGTTTGTGTGAGTCTCCAAATGAAGACTCCAGGATCATACATTTCAGGGTAGAAGGGACCAGGAGGTCATTGTATCCAAACCATCCGTTTAACAGATGAGGAAACTGAAGCTGTGAGACTTGCAGTGATTTGCTGAAGGTCCCACAGCTGTTATAGGGCAGGAGGCAAGATTTGCCCCCAGGTTCTCTGACTCCAAGGTCCCACCCCAGGTCCCCTTCCCCTCATCCTGGAAATTCTCCTGCTTCTCTGCCTCTCCCATATATCTGATTCCTGCAGGCTCCACTTTGAGACCTTGAAGAAGGTCCCTGTGCTGGTGCTGGATGTCAACGAGGATTTCTCTGAGAGGGCAGCCAAGCAAGAGGAGCTCATGACAAAGGTCAGCACAGCTCTACCTCTGACTTACAGCAGACACTTAACATTGTCCTGAGCTCCCTGCTTTCCTCAGGGAAAGCGTGGTGGAGATCCAGGTACTGTCTGACCGTAGAGGACTCATTTAAATAAATGAGAGGCTTAGGTAGATGTCCTGTAAGCTTTTTTCTAATCCTAAACCTATGACCTAATGATCCCATGGTTCCTTGGGTTTTCACCTGAAAAAAAGGGGCCAAAAGATTTGGTCTCACTTAGGAGAGAATGCAAGATTTGGAAGCAAGACCTGTGTTCAGATCCTGCCTTTGCACTTCCTGGTTGTGTGGGCTTCCCTTTTCTGATCTGCCAGTGAGAGATATGGACTGACTTGCTGGCCCCCAAAGCCCGTTCCAGCACTAAATCTACAACAGTTCTCCATCTGTGGGACCATGTGGCCTTTGCCCTCTGGTCAAAGAAAGCAGGGAATGGGTTTCCTGCTCCCTCCAGTGCTGTCTTCTCAGAAGTGATTGACTAATAAATCTCTGTTTATTTCATCCATCAAAGCCTCATGGCTCTCTGGGCCCAGGCAATGTGGACTCAGTCAGGCACTTTCTGCTCTACGCCTTCCTCCACCTGTCTTACTCTATACCTCTAAACACATTGTTTTCTCTTTCTCCTGTCAAACCTCTGGGTTCTGCTAAGATGCCTCTGGCCTGGCTAGTCCTGTCCTGCCAGGGCTTTGGGAGCCAGAATTCTATCCATGTGGGCTGCCTTTGTATCTGGTGATTGGGAGGTACCATGACGGGAAAATTCATCCACAGTCCCATAGCTGGTGATGGTGATTAGCCTCTGTGAACTCAGCTCGAGGGATACTCCAATGACGCATGCATAGTGGCTCCTATTCAAAGCCTTTTGGCCTTATCAGGTCTGAAGCATCCTCCTCTGAAGCATCCTCCGCTTGGCTTTCAGTGATGCCCCAATGAAACAACAGGCCCAGTCAGTAAGCAGTAGCTAAAAGCCTACTGTGTGCCAGGCATTCTGCTAGATGCTGGGGCTACAAAGACAGAAAATGAGACTGACCCTGCCTTCAAGTAGCTTATACTCTTTCTGAAGATGACTTTGGTGGAGGGATGGTTTTGTCCTATCTCCTACAACATGAAATTTATTTTTGTTTGTCTCTTTTTCCCAACAGGTAAAAGCCTTTCTAAAGAATCTAGGATGAAGCCGTAGTCCTGCTAGGCAGGTTCTGTGGGCCTGGGCCAGGATTCTGACCAGCTAGTGCCTTTCTGCAGCTTAGAGAACTATGGATTCCATCTTTCTTTGCTCCCTAAGCTCCCTAGCACTCATAGGCTTGTTCTTTAGAGACCCCAAGCATCTACTCTCAGGCTCATTATCCTCATCTGTCCAGTGAGGGCATCAGACTTGATGGTCTCCAAGGCTCCTTCCAGCCCTACTGCTATCTCATGGTCCCAGGACAAGAGGGTCTTCAAGGTCCTTATTCAAGGACCTTGATTCTGAAAGACTGTATCCTTTACCTTTGATTTCATTTTATTTTCAGGTCCAAATTCTCTCCCTTACTACTTCCCTTCTCCACCCATTTAGAAGATAAGAAATACATTAAAATCATGTAGGGCTGTGAAAAATAAGGCCGCCATGTCCAAAAAAGAAAAGGGAGAGAGACAGAGATAGACAGACACAGAGAGAAAATAGACCTCCATCTGCTCTGTTGCAACCACCAGTCTCTATAGAGGTACATGGCGTGTTTCATCATGAGTAGTCTGAAATCTTGGTTGGTCCCTGTGTGGGTCAGAGTTGCTAAATCTTTGAAGATATGTTCCATAAAGGAAGGCCTGACTTTCATAAATCCCATTAGCCATGCATGTGCTTAGTGCAGGCAAGGGCCTGAGGGTTCCCCACTAGATGACTGGCTTTTTCTGACCTCCCATGGGTCCCTCCCCTCATCAGATTCCCCATTGACATGCTAGGGCAGGGAGCCAGGCCCAAGGGAGCCAAGCTGAGCTCTCAAGTGTAGGCACGGGCAGAATAAAGGAAGTGGTTGGGGCAGAAAGGATCGAATTGACAATGGTGAGATCACAGAGCAGGGAAACCATACCAGGACTCAGGGCTTTGCTTCTCTGCCTCTGCCCTCCACACGCCCTGATGAAACTGGGCATCTAAGGATGTTCTCATCCTTTCTTTCCCCCTTAGGTGTTGTGATTAATGACTTTTGGTATACAAATATACAGGAGCAGATTATTCTATGTTATCCTATGAGTACCAGGCAGGAGTTTTGCAATGGAAAGAACACTGGATTTGTAGCCATAGGGTGGGAGACAAGGCAGGCCTCCAGAGACATGAGTTCTACCAGTTATTTTCCAAGTAGGCTCAGACAGTTCAGTCACTTCTCTGGCTTCAGTTTCCTTATCTGTAAAATAAGGGCATTGGACTCAATGACCTCTGATGTCCCTTTCAGTTCTAAATCTATGGCCACCCTATATTCCATCCTAATTTTTGCTACCTATTTTTATGTATGTAAACACATAAGTATTTAAATACATGGCTGTAGCAAATATGTCCAGTATGCTCCTATTTCTGTCCCACTCCCATATTATTTAAATGAAAAGTATCAACAGAGTATTGAACTTAAATCCAACAAGACTGGGTTCAAAGATTGCCACCAATACTACCTTTAGGCCCAAAGGCAAGTCACTTAATCTGTCTGGGCCTCAAACAACTCTCAAGAGCCAGAAATTTTACTTTTTTTAAAAGATTTTTTTCTCAGTTCTATGTAAAAACAATTTGTAATTTTTTTTTAAGTTTTGAGTTCCAGGTTCTCTCCCGTCCTTTCTCCCCTACCCCTTCCTTGAGAAGACAAGTGATTTGATATAAGTTCCATATGTGCAATCATGTAAGAATTTCCATATTAACCATGTTGCCAAAGAAAAGAAAAACAAGAAAAATAAAGGTTTAAAAAGCCTGCTTTGATTTGTATTCAGACTCCATCGGTTCTTTCTCTGTAGATAACCAGCATTTTTCATCATGAGTCTTTTGGAACCGTCTTGGATCATTGCGTTACTGAGAAGAGCTAAGTCATTCACAATTCCTCATTGTACAATATTGCTGTTAGTGTGGCCAATGTTCTGGTTCTGCTCACTTCACTTTGCATCAGTTCATGTAAGTCTTCCCAGGTGAAAGCATCCTCTTTGTCATTTCTTTTAGCACAATAGCATTCCATCCCAGTCATATACCACAGCTTGTTCAGTCATTCCCCAAGGGATGAGCATTCTTTCAACTTACGATTCTTTGCCACCACAAGAAGAGTTGCTTTTTGTCTACATATAGGAAGAATCAGAAAATTTAGAGGACAAAGAATATGACTGTACAAATGAAACCACAGGTTATCGATATATTGACAAATTATCTTCCATGGGTTTTGTCAGGTTCTGATGGTTCCATGATAGCATAATAATCACGATAATATTGAAAACATTTTAATCAATCAACCAAACATTTATTAAGCACCTATCATGCATTGTGCTGAGTGGGGGAGATACAAAAAGAAGAAAAGAATAGTACCTGTCCCCCAGGAGCTTACAATCTGATAATTCCATGTTTGGAATATCTTGACCCCCCCCCCCCCCATCCATCAATCTGAACTCCTCTGAGTGACTTCCATCTCTATGTTCCAAGATTCACAGGGTGGTCACACTTTAGAGCTCACGATCTCACCCCGCACTGAATTACTCCCATCATCTGGTGGATCACAATCCTCCGTCCTTCAGCCTGGACCACATCCTCACTCCTCCTAACCCTCTTCATTCTCACCTCATCCTCTGGTTCCTCAGTTGCTCCCAGTTCATTGCCCCTGTTCTCACCTTACTTCAACTACATGATCTCCAAAGTCCTTTCTGCATGGAAATCTATGAAAACAAGGCTCTTTCCCCAACCTTGAATTTAGAGAGTACTTGTCCTCCAGTCTTGACTCTTTGGCCACCTTGTCCCCCTGCTAATCCTGTCTTACCAGTCTTTGGGTCACGTTTACTATATACCTTCCCCTTCCCTGTTCCCAAGTTCCTGAAAGCTCCTGGCTTTTAAAAGTCAAGAAACAAGGCTGAGTGAGACTACTCCAGATTCACATTATCCAATCTCAACTGGATCCCCATCATATGATGTTCTTTTTCTTTGTACTTGATTATCACATATCACTCCTCTCTTTATGCCTACAAAGCCACCCCCATCCACACTCCCACTTTGCTGAGAGAACTTGACCATCCATCCATACCCTAACCCCACGCTTCAAAACCTCTTTCCATCTCCACGTAGTCTAGCACATGGAACGTGCTTCAGAAGGGCTAGTTGACTATTATTTCCAAAGCTGTTTTCCTTGTGGCTTGGGTTCTATCCCTTCCTGTCTCTTCTGGAGCTTGTTCCATCATTCACTCAATCCGGAGTAAATGGATGAAAAAGAATGTACTGAGCCTTCACCATATGCCAGAAAGATGACACAGAAAGCAGAGCTAGAAAGTGGAGAGGAGGTCCTGGTTCTGGGCAAGCTAATGTGAAGGCTCACCTCTCAGAGCATTCCTTGGGGCAGAGCACATGTTCTAGTGGGAGGATTTTCCCTGATTGCTTTAAAAGACAAAGAAAAGCATCCCCAGCAAGTTCTCCTAGATCTCTCCTCCCTTTTGCTGTTAATTGCCTAAAAAGTGCCCTTACCACCTCAGTCCCTTGCAATTTGGCATGTCTGATTCTAGCACTCAACTGAAACTACCCTGTCAATATGTTCCTCTTCTTCTTATGGCCCCCTCCTTCTCCTCCTGAACACTCTTTTGCCTTCTTCAATCCTGCTTTTTCCTGGGTGTCAGTGACTCTGTCCTAGGTTCTGTTTTCTCACTATCATTTACTCCCCTCAATCCAGGCTTTTATTTATCATCTCTGTCCACATTATTCCTGATCTATCTATCCAGCCCTCATCTCCCTCCTGGGTTCCAGTCCCATGTCTCTACCTACTGGACATCTCTACCTATATGCCTCATCAGTCTCTTGTGGCAAACATGGCTAAGACTGAACTCATTATCTCCCCTCCCAAACCATCCCGCACCTCAGAAGATCGGTGGAGGACACCCATATTCTCCAAGGAATCTGAGTTCAAAATCTTCTCATATTAAACACAATTTGTTAAGGACTTACTATGTGCCAAGCACTGAGTTAAATATTGAGGATACAAAGAAAAAGCAAAAATCATCTCCATCCTCAGGGGAGAGACTATCTGTACATAAATAGGAACATATAGCACACATACAGAATAGATCCAGAGAGCCTGGAGGAGAAGCCCAGGAAAGGTCTTCTGCAGAAGGGAGCATTGGATCTGAGTGTTAAAGGAAGCCTGGGAAAGGAAATGAAAGGGGCAGACATGAGGCAGCTTTTCAGCCCTGATTGGACTCTCTGGACTTCACTACCATGGTCTAGCTTCCTTCTCACCCTAGGAACTTCCCTCAGCACCTCTGGGCTTCTCATCCAAGAGCATCTTTCTGCCTCAGGAGCCCCCTTCTCCCTTCAGTGAGTTCCTCCCAGAAACTCCATTTTGAG
This sequence comes from Notamacropus eugenii, assembly GCF_028372415.1. Lineage (NCBI taxonomy): Eukaryota > Metazoa > Chordata > Mammalia > Diprotodontia > Macropodidae > Notamacropus > Notamacropus eugenii. The sequence goes on from NC_092872.1 coordinate 750,502,514, forward strand.
AAAGGCAATCCTTCTACTTCTGCTTTCTCAGTTGACACTCACCCTCTCCACAGGGACTCCTCCAAACCTTTTTATCCCCCCTCAAACCTCCATGTTTCCTCCCCCTAACCTGCCAGCTGAAAACTTTGCCTCACATTTGACAGAAAAAAATGAGGTCACTTACCAGGAGTTCCCTCTTCTCTCCTTTCACTGGGAGTCTCCTGCAAGGCTTTGGAATGTTAGTGCCTCCCCCTTTTAATTCTTTCCCATCCATCCTGTATATTTTTTGTGCATATCCCTCAGCTTGTCTCCACCATTAGATTGGGAGCTCTCTGAGGGTAGGGATTGTTTTTCGCCTCTTTTTGTATCCCCAGCACTTAGCCTGGCACATTGAACGTGCTTAATGAATGTTTACTAGCTGACTGGCTGACAGGAAGGACCCCAGACCAGCCAGCCTTCACTCGTCTCCCAGACTTTGCCACCATGACAGATGTGGATATTTCCCCTCCCCCTCTCAGCTTCCTCTTATGGCTTTTCTTCTCCTGTCAGAAGGTCAGCTCCTTGAAGGCAGGGACTGTTTTTCTTCTGACTTTTCTTTACATCCCTAGCACTAAGCACAGTGTCTGGCACATAGTTAGAGCTTAATAAATGTTTGTTGACTGACTGAGAACATTCCTGGCTTGGGGAGAAAGCCAGGAATAGGAAATAGGCCTGTAAGGCTAGAGGGATGAAGCACCTGCAGAATCCAGATTCCGGCAGAAGGGCCTCACTTGAGGAGCCAGAGGCCACGTGTGGTTCCCTGCCCCTGGCACTAGACTCTAGAGTTCAGGAAGGGGGACAAAATGAAGGAAGATTCAAAAAGTAAGTGAAGCCCAGGCTGTGAAGAACTTTAATCAGATGATGTTGTAGAGATGATAAGGAGTCATGGGAGGTTATTCTGATGGGTGGAACCAATGAGGACAGATCTACTCTTTTGGAAAATCTTTGATGCTGTATGAAGGGTGGATTGGAGTGGGAGAACAGCTGGTCCCAGGGAGGCTGCTGAGGAGGGTGTGGCTATAGGCTAGCTGGGAAAGGATGGGGACCTGACTGATGCCCAATGAGGGCCACTTATAGAGAGGCATCCTTGACTTTTCTTCCTCTCTCCTCCCTCATCTCCAGTTAATTGTCAAGCCCCATTGATTCAATTTCCAGAGTTTCCCTGCTATCCATCTCATTTCTACTCAGGTCTTGGTATGGGTCTCCATTGCCCCAAGGCAAGTGCTCTGGAACTATTCTAACAGCCTCTTAATAGGCTTTGCTGCTGCCAGTCTCCCCCATGTCCAATCTATATTCTGCTCAAAGTAATCTCCCTCAAGAACAAGGCTGATGGACCACTGACCTGCTCAAAAGTTTTCAATGGCTCCCTATGGCCACTAGAATCTTAAAACAAACTTCCTCAGTATGGAGCTGAAGACTCTCTCAGCCACAACTTGGATGAAATGAGCTTTCTGCAGGCTTTTTTCCCATCACTCTCTGCCTTTGTGTCCCTAGTCTCTCAGCTGACAAGGAGTACTAGCTGGGCCTCTATTTTATCTGGCTCTTTCCCCAGCCTGCATTGGCTCAGGCTCTTCCCCATGGCTAGATGGCCCTGGACCCACATCTTTGTCTGCTGAAATTTGCCTTTTCCTCCAGGGTTCTGCTCCAGGTCATGGCACAATGAAAAGTCTGGAGTCTGAAGAGCTGGGTTTGAATCCTAATTCTGGTCTTGAATACTTTATCTGTTGAAATCATTCTTTTTCCTTAAGGTTTTGTTTAGGTACAAGGCACAGCAGGGAAAACAGTGGATTAGGAGTAGAAGTAACTGGCTTTGAATTTGGACCTCAGTTTCCCTAGCTATAAATGGGGGTGTTGGACTTAAGCTATGATCCTATTATTTTATGTGATTTGGGGGTAAAAGCTTCATTGGTTTAGGAGGGAGAGGAATGCCTTCTGGTAACTACCGAGCAATCTGAAGTTTTCCAGAATGTCCCCACTAGAGGGCCCTTTGGGGAAACTGGACTCCTGGATTCTAAGCTCTCTGGATGGATTTTCCCCCCAACAGCTGTCTGCTTGGGTGGTCATGGAACCAAATTTAAATGTCCCAAGGTGGGAGAAGGGGGTGCCACTTGGCAGCTACACAGAAGCCTGGTCAGTCCCAACCAACTTGGTCCTGGTTTCCCATGGGCTGGCTGCCCTGAGGAGGGAGTGGTTAGCTTTGTGGTGGGCTTGCTGGATCCCAAGCCACCAGCCTGGGCTCTGAGCTCTTGTCTGGCTCCAGTGACAGCGTCTGCCTCTGCTTTGCTCATTAGGGAACCGGCGGCCTGCCTGGTTTGGCTCAGAATCTTCATGGCACTGGGTGGATATCTGCATCTCATGTTCTGGACAAACCAGAGGCCAAGTAATGGGAATATGGAAAGCCCTTGCGGAGATCTAGGATGGAGCACCCCCTCCCCTTTCCTTTAGGCTGCCAATAGCACTCTGTTTGCCTCATCCTAAGGTCAGCCTTCGGTCAGCCCAGCAAACGAGCAGCAAACTTGGTCTGGGTTTGAATCCTGGCCTCAACACTCATGTGACTTGGGGAGAGGCATTGTATCCAGAGGATGTACATGTGTCTGTGTGTCTCTGAGCCTCTGAGTATATGTGTGTTTGTAAATATGGGTGTATATAGGTGTGTATCTGTGTATGTCTGTGAGCAAGTATGTGTGTGAGTGGGTGTGACTGTGTGTGTGTGTCTGTCTGTCTGTCTTTCTTGCTGGACTTGGACTCAATATGATCTTCATTCCAATCCTATGTCAAGTAGAGTCAGGATTAAAGATTTTTAAGCCCTAGAAGGTTAGAGATGCAGGAATCCAGCTCCATCACTCGATGAAGGAAAAAGGATTAAGTGACTTCTGCTCTGGGTCACTCAGGCAGGAAGTCACAGAGCCAGGTTTCAATCCCAGATCCTAAAATTCCAAAACCAGTGCTAACCAAATGACCCTGGGAAAGTCACTTAATTCCAACGAGTCTCAGTTTTCCTTATCTGTCAAACTGGGATTGATGATATCTATAGCAAGAGTTCTTCACCTTTTCTGGGACTTGGACTCACTTGGAAGTCAGTCTGGTGAAGCCTATAGGCCCTCCTCAGAGTAAGGCACTGAAATGCATAAAATGAAACCTCTGGGACTGCAAAGGAAGCTGATTATATTGGAATAGCTATCAGATTTAAGTTCGGGCTCTCGGGGTTAAGAAGTCTTGGTGTAGAATTTCCCCCTTCAGGGGGACTATGAGAGTCGGGTGGAGCTCGGGCCAAAGCGCTTTGTAAGTCTCAAAGTCAGACTCGTGTTAACTTCTTTACTATTTATTTATTCTTATTATTTTCACCTCATTCTCCTCTTTTTCATGGGCATTCAGTTAGAAGTGGTCCTAGAATAAGCTGCTGCACTGCTACCATTCTTTGGTGTAAGGAACTCAATGGCCAAGCATTATTAAGCACCCAGGATGTGCCCTGAAAGACTTACGGTTTCATAGCCAGTCATGTATCTGTCAGAGGGGAAACTTTAAAAAACCAGGCCTTTCTACCCCAAGGTCAGCTTGGAATTCATTATGACACATTGTGGCCTGACAGCCAAGAAGAGTTATCAATGAAAACCAGCTTTTCATTGACAAGAAAATGAACATTTCATTTTGGAATGTCATCAAAACCCCGAGAGAAGACAAGGCTGATCATGAGTGTCAAATGCTACCAAGTGTAGAGAGATCAAGGAAGGATGAGGACTGAGCAAAGAGCTGGACAGACTCTGAGAGTGGATAAGAACTCCCTTGGACATTGAGACTAATCTGGGGTGGGGAACCTGTGACCTCGAGGTCACATGTGACCCTCCCGGTCCTAACGCCACACTCGAGGACCTAGAGGGCCACCTGTGACTTTGAGAGGGCAAATTCCCCACCCCTGCTTTTGCAAAACCTCAACACCTCCCCCTCCCCCCATACCTAAGTGGCTGGCTGTGTTGGGAAAACTTTAGAAAGAGCAAGTTGAGCTGAGTGATGACATCAGCATCCCATTGTAAGCCTTAACCAATGTAGGGGCTGTACCACATGACTGCTGAGCTGAATGCACTCCTGGGCAAACAGAATTCATCCTTTAAGGAAAAAAACAAGCATTTATTGTCTTCTTGTTTTTTAGCCAGTCACTGTGCTAAGCACTTTTTTAATACTATCTCATTTGAGCTTTACCATTCTAGGAGGTAGATTCTATTATTAATCCCATTTTATAGTTCAGGAAACTGAGGCAAACAGAAGTAATGTGTTTTGCCCAGAATCATACAACTGCTAAGTCTCTGAGGCCTAATTTGAACTCTGGCCTTTCTGACTCTGGGACCCGTGTTCTGTTCACTGCACTACCTATTTGCCTCATAAAAGCGTATATTTGGTCTTTCAGAGGCTAGGGACTATGTAATCAGTCAATTAATTAACAAGCACTTACTAATTACCAACTGCTATGTGCTGTTGCAAGTGGTGGCCAGAGAGCTGGCTTCAAAGTCAGAGAAATCTGGGTCTAAAAGCAGTAAGGCCCTCTTTCCCCAGGGAGATTGGTATTACCACCATCCTCATTAAAATAAATAACAAGCTTTTACACAACATTCATCAGGTACCAGAGTCTATGCTGAGCACTTTATGAATTTTTATTTCATTAGATGCTCACAACAACCTTATGAGACAGGCTTCCATTTTACAGTTAAAGAAATTGAGGCAGAAAGAAATTAAGAATCTTGATCAAGATTACACAGCTAGTAAGTATCTGAAGCAGAATTGGAATTTGGGTCTTCCTGACTCAAGGCACAACATTCTACTCATTGCACCACCTAGCTGCTATACATATGAGTATGTGTGTGTGTGTGTGTGTGTGTGTGTAATATATGTATACACACACACACACATGTATATAGTTATGCTTGTGTGTATGTATGCTTATGTGAATTTATATTTAAATTATTGCATTCGAAATTTGTCTCAAGCGTCTAGTAGACATGTGACCCTTAGCTAGATGATAACTTTGGGGTCAGTTTCTCCATCTATAAAATGAGTCTAATAGCATCTGTGTCTTAGGACTATTGTGAAGATGTAATGAGATAATATTTCTAAAGCACCTTGAAAATTTTATATACATGCTACCTGCGATAATGATGATGATATAATAATTATAATACCATCGTTGGTTTTCTTGCCAAACTTTACCCAACTTTCCCCTTCCTAGCCCCAGAGGTTGGGATGTGTTTTTTTTTACCAGAAGGAGGTGAGGATGGAGATGAGATAACACACATTTATCCCTGACTGTGGCCTCAGTTTCTTCATTTATAAAACCATAGAGTAAGTGGTGCACCACGATCCCTTCCAATTCTATAAATACCAAAGAAAGCTTTAGCTTAATGATTCCAGCCACAGCACAAAGGGAAGAACGCTGAAATCCAGCCTCCGCATAGCATGGCTATGTGAGCCTGCACTCGTCAGTTTCTCACTTGGCACCCTGAGGCAAGTTTGGGAGGCTAGAAGTTCCTGTCTCATAAACATCCCTGGAGGGAGTCACTACACCAGGAAAATTCCATCAAGGAAATGAGAGAACCAAACAGCACATTGAGAAGGCAGTCTGGTATAAGGCAGTGAACCTCGGAGAGGAAGTCCAAAGATTTCCACTCACCATGCTACCTTGGGTAAATCGCTTCACTTTCCCTGTCTGGGAGCCAGTTTCCTTTTCTATAAAATGAGAAGGATGAACCAGATGATTTATTTCTAAGGGTGTTTCCAGCTTAGAGCATCCTATGTTCTAAGTTCCACCCACTCCCTACCTCTGATGCTGCGCCCGCTATTTTAATATTCCTCAGATAGTTCTAGAATTCCTATCTCTTTGCCTCCAAGTCCTTTGGATTATCTTCCAATTAGAGGTGAGATTACATGATCTCACCCTTAACTGGAAGTCAGTCCCTTATAGGCAGGCTTCATTCTTCTATACACATCAAATATTCCATCCTCACCATCACTATGCTCCCATTACCAGGAAGGGTTTAAGTACAAGTCCTGCCCTCTTTCTGGTCATCTTACTTTCTCATTTATCTCCAGTCTCTCCTTCTATCAGCTGCTTCTCCACCCCCTACAAACAAGCCCAAATCTCTCCCATAATGAAAAAAAATCCTAAAACAAACCTTTACTTGATCATCTATTTCCTACTAACTATTATTGCCTATCTCTCCTCTTATTTGGGCCTAAACTCCTTGAGTAGGCCATCTCTAACAGATGCCTTAAATTCCTTTCTTCTTACTGTCTTCTTAAGTCTCTACAGTCTGGCTTCCAACCACATCATTAGCCTGAAACTCCTCTCTCCAAAGTGCCCAAATGATCTCTTAATTCCTAAGTCTAATAGCATTTCTTAATCCTCCCGCCTCTCCCTTTCTTGATTTCTTTGGAGCTTTGGACACTTGATCACTTTGCACCCCACCTCCCCTTCTGTTTTCTCTCTAGGTTTCCATGACACCACTGTATGTGGATTCTCCTCCCACCTGTCTAAACTTTCCTTCTCAACCTCAGCCTCCTTTGCTAGATCTTCCTTTAGGACATGCCATCTAATGGTAGATGTCTCCCCAGACCGTCCTCTTCTCTTCCTTCTCAGTACTATTTGCTTGGTGATTTCATCAGGTCCTTTGGAGTCAATGATCATGTCTATGCTGATGATTCTCAGATTTATGTATCCAGCCCTAACTTCTCTTCTGACCTCAAATTTCATATCTCCAACTGCCTGTTTAATATCTTGAACTGGATACTCCACGGGGATTTTAAACTCAGCATATCTAAAACTGAACTCACTATCTTTTCCCCAAACCCCTCCTTCAAAATTTTTCTGTGCCCCCACCATCCTCCCACTCACCCAGCTCCTAACCTAGGTGTCATCCTTGATTCTCTCTCATTCTCTCATTCCCTGTGTCCAATCTGTTGCCTCATTCTGTCCACTTTGCCTCATAACATTTCTCCTATATGCCCCCTTCCATTCTCTGACACAGCCACCACTCTAGTGCTGATCACCTCATGCCTAGTCTATTGCAGTAAGAGCTGCTAGACCTGCCTGCCTTATGCCTCTCTCCCCACTCTGGTTTTCTGTCAAATTGATCTTCCTAAAGCATAGGTCTGACCCTGAAGTCCCCTGTTCCATGAACTCCAGCAAATCGCTATCTTCTCTATAAAAAAAAATATAAAATCTTCACTTTGGCTTTCAAAGATCCCCACCATCTATATACCCCTCCATCTTTCCCATCTTTCTATACCTTCCACCCCACCACATACTCTTTAACCCAGTGACACTGACCTTCTTGCTGTCTCCCTGACAAGACTGTCCACTGCCTGACTCAGAATTTTTCTTTGGCTGTCCCTCATACCTTGAATGCCCTTCCCCCTCATCTTCACTTCCTGGCTTCCTTCAAGTTCCAGCTAAAATTCCACCTTCCATGGGAAGGAAGCTTTTCTCAACCTCTCTCAACTCTAGGGCCTTCCCTCTGGAGGTTAACTTTGATGGGCAGGTCACTAGTTATTTGAATGTCCAACATACACTTGACTAAAAAACTATTTTATGGAGAACTCCTACAGGGCAAGCATTCACATAGAGGTGAGAAGAAGTCATACAAGGACACTTGAGATTTTTCTTAAGAACTTTGGAACTGATTTGTGACACAGAAGACCCTGGCACAGAATCACTCCTCATGTGTGTCCTCATTAGACAAGGTGCTGTGCTGTAGGAGCAAAGCAGAAATTCAGTAGCTTGAAAGAAATGAGCGATATGCAAATTTAGAGAACCCACCCCAAACGTTCACATGGATTGTGAAAGGCCTGCCTCCAGTAGACCACTCCAATCTTGTGTTAGTCTGATCAACTGTGTATGCATCAACCATAGCTGGATGCATTGTAACTTGACTGGAACATAGTGATGTCATTTTGGTCCTCTTAGAAAACAAAGGACAACAACCAACCAATCCAATTGAGCGTGAATATGGAATGTTTGTAAAAAGCTGTTTGCATTTGGTCTCTGCCTGGACTGAATTCCTTGGGAACAGGAACTGTCTTTTGTCCTTTTTGTATCTCCAGTGCCTGGAACAAAGTAGTTTGTTTATTGACTGACTGACTGTAGGCTGGCTTTGGGTCACTTGCTTAACTTTGAATGCTTCAAATTCCCCCAGGCTTGGGCATGTGGACACATGTCTATATCTGTGTATACTGAGACGAAAGCACTTGGAGAGACTTCTGTGAGGAGCAGGGCCTGTTCTGAGGGCTTAGAACTACTACCAGAATGGGAACTGGGTTTGTATGGAACCATCATTCCCAAGGTGCTTGGCTTGGGGAATTATAGTCAGGTCTCCTGGACAACCACATTAGGGCTGATCAAACTGAGTCCAGAAGGACAGGTGAGGTTTTCTCAGCAGTTCATCTCTAAGTTTATTGTACAAGAAACCTACCAAAGCTGGCTGTCCGAGGTTTGTGCAAGAGGAAAGAGTGTTCCTTGATCACCAGACTCCTATAATCAGGTCCTTTTTTTAAGTGATATCTAGAGTAAAAGTCAATCTTTCCTACCTCCTAGATTCTCACCAGAGGAAACATTCCAAGAATTTGAAATTTTATTAATATCCTGGGTGCCTATCTCTCTATCTTGTTGCAGTATATAGATAGCTTTATTTTAGGTTGAGCTGGGCTGGGCTTTCCTTTCAAAAAAGTTCCAGCAATTAAACTGAGATGGAGTCTTAACCTTCCCCAAATGATAGGACTTTGATTTTAGGAAGAAGATAGAATGAGAGAACAAATAAACATGGATTGGGAGGAGGGAGGAAACCTAGGGGTCACTGAATCCAAAGCCCTCATTTTACAAATGAGGAAACTTGAGGCCCAGGGAGGGGTTAAGTGATTTGTTCAGAGCCTCTAGTATCTGAGACAGGCTTTGAAATTAGCCTTTCCTAACTCTCACTTTCATTCCAATATCATCCAAATGTACTCACCCTGACCAGAGGGACATGGCATAGCTTCCATGCTTTGTCATGCTTGCCTCCTTCCCTCCCTCCCCTCATTCCCTATTGTCAGGCATCAAGGAGGGGATTCAGAGGAGGAGTATGCAGCCCCCAGATCTGAGCCTTGAAAGAAACTGGAAGGTTCACTTACAGACCTTATCACTCCCTCATGGACTACCAGAGCTTGCCCGGTTAGTCTCCCTGCCTCAGGACTTTCCCCACCCCAGTCCTCCAGCCATCTGGCAAATTCATCTTCCAAAAGTTAGGGCCTCCTGACGCCATCCAGCTATTCACTAAACTCTGACAGCTCCCTAGCCCTTCCAGGATCGAATGTCAAATCTTCAGTTTTTCATTCAGACTCCTTTATAAGCTGGCCCCCTCCTTACTTTCCAATCTTCTCAGTCCCTAACTACACCCACCCACCACACAGACTCCAAGTACTGTTCAATGCTATGACCTCAGTCGCCTTGGTGTTTCTTCACTGGAGATACTCCACGTCCCAGGGCTGAGAATTCCCACTGGCTATCCCCAGGCCTAGAAGGTTCTCCTGCATCATCTGCACCATCTGGCTTCCTTCAGCACCCAGTTAAAATTCCACCTTGCTCATGCCCCCTCAATACCAGTTCTTTCCCTCTCAGGTTATCTCCAATTTCCCCTGTCTAGCTAGAGTCTCTTTGTACATCCTTTCGTTTGCTGCCTCACTCCTTAGACCGTGGGCTTCTGGAGACCAGACACCGCTTGTTTGGTTTTAGTTTTGTCTGAATTCTGAGCACTGAGCACTTAACAAATGCTTGATAATCAGTCTATCAACCAAGGAAAAGGCATTTAAGTGCCTACTCTATGCTCTTCAATATTCAAGTTCTCAATCAAAGGATTGTTGTGGTTGTTCAGCATTTCAGTTGTAAAAATTTCCTTTACTCAATCAGGAATTATTGTGTGCACTACCAGTGCTGCGAATACAAAGAAAAAGGCAAGTTGGACCTTCAGCAACTTACATTCTCTTGGGAAGAGACAACATGTGTGGAGATAAGTCAATGTAAATGAATTTGATTTTGATTTGGGGGGATGTTATCCTTGAGAGATCAGGGGGTGATGCCAATGAGATTAATCAGAAGAAAATCACTATGGACAGAGAATCAAAGGATCTGGGTTTGAATCCAGGCAGTTGAATTACTACCTGAAGTCATTTTGGAGAAGTCACTTTTCCTCCCTTGATTTCTCCTCTGTAAAATGGGGAAGGGCAGAAGTTAGCTAGGGATGTTGGGAACCTCTTCCAGCTCCACCTTTATGATCCCAAGAGTCTGAGACCCTTCCTGCCTATTTTTGGATCTCAGGCTCCTCCTCTGAAAAATGAGGGAGCTCTAAGCACCCTTCCTAACTCTCATGATGTCTGTGAACCTGGGAATGGATTATCAGTTTGAAAGGCTTCGACATTCCCCCAATGTCAGGCTGTTAGAATAACATTGCCTTCATAATGCCTGACCTTTCTATAGTCCTTTAAGTTAGGAAAACTGACTTACAGCCTACTGAGCTCATATGAGCCTCCCACCTCTCCCGTGAGAGGCAGCCTGGTGTGACAGAGGCTGCTGGTCAGAGTCTGGAAGATGGAGGTTCAGATCTCACATCCTGATGGCACTTCTAACTTTTCTGGCTCCCTTAACACTCAGATCAAATGGCACCACCCTTCCCAAGCAGTGCCTGCCTTATCCTCTAAGGATATCCTGTAAGCTGTATGCATCCCTCTAGGGATGGAGTGTAAGTTGTGTGCATGCCCAACAGACATTTGTGCTCTACTTCATTAGAGTGTGTTCTCCTTGAGGGCAGGGCCTTACTTTGCCTTTTCTTTGTAAGGTCAGTGCTTTACACAGGACTTGGCACACAGTAGGCATCTCATATTTCTTGGTGATTGTTTCATTCTGAGATCCTGAGAAAGTCCCTTACCCTCTCAGGAGTCCAAGTACCCATCTTATTTACAGACCAGCTGCCAATCTGTCCTTGGATGCCCATCTCCCTAGTGCCTTCTCACTATGAGTTCCCAACATAGCTTAAATCACAGATCTAAAACCCCCTTCCTGACCAAAAAACAACACACACACCCCCGCCCCACCCTACTCCCTGCAAGATTGATCCTATGCATTCTATCAACTTCATTTCATCAATGAGAAAATGAAACTATTCAGGATTATTCAGGAGGCAGGATTAGAATCCATATCTTCCTGATTCCTAAGCCAGCCTCCATAGCACACCATCCCATCCTGCCAGGGTGGAAACAGCATTCATCTGAACCATGCAGGTTGGAGGTTCAGCTGAGATACTTGATCCCGGGCATATCTCAGAGATGGTGAATCTGGAGTAAATAGCTACTTAGCAGGTTTTTGTCGTTCCTTGGGTCCCCAGTGCTTAGCACAGTTTCTGGACCATAGTTATTGATTGACTGCCTGTTTGTAGCCCTACCACCATGGTCCCTGACTCCACTTAATGTCTGTGGTTACTGGCCTAAGTACTAGTAAGGATATGACATTGGGTATTTTATCAATGACTCCATATTAAAATTGGTTTTCTGTGGGTTATGAATGTGAGACTTTCATGTCTGACAAACTTAGTGACTGGGTTCCATTTCCCTTCCCCCTCTCAGGAGACCCTTACATAAAATCTGTTAGACCATTTGTCTGGGATATTATCATCCGGAGTCCCCTTCCAACTTTGGAGAGCTAATTCTAATCCTACAAGTATATATTAAGTACCTACTATGTTCAAGGAACTGTGTTAGTCTCTGAGGACACAAATACAAGATTTTTTCCTTGATTTCCATGATTCTATGAAGCTTTTCATTTAGTTGGAGAGACTCTGTCTCTCTGTCTCTAACCCTTCATTTTGTCTTCAGGGACTAAGCACAGCAACTCTTTGGGAGGCCAGGAGGCCATTTCACAAAGGGGGAGACTGAGGCAATAAGAAAGATTTCCCAGTGGACAGAATCAGAAGTGTTCCTGGTGAGGAATACTCCTCATCAGTACCACCCAATGTGAAAAGTTGACAGAAGTGCTGCAGGCAGTGAGAAATTAAGAAGTGCTTGGGCCAAGGTCATATGCCAGTATGTCTGAGGCTGGGGTTGAACCTAGGCCAGCTAGCTATCCATGCCAGTGACAATGCCAGTGATAATGGCCACTATTTAGCAGGCTTAAAGTCAGATACCTGTCCTTTAATGACTTAGTTCAGGTGCTGTTAGGCCCACTTTCCAGATAAAGACATGGAGCCAAGGGAAGTAGAGTGACTTGGCTAAGGTCACACACACAGAGCTAGTAAGCATCCTGGCCATTTCTCCCAGCTCTGAGTCCTGTTCCCAGAGCATCCTGCCCCTCCCCCTCCCCCCAATACACACAGCCCTGGGAGCTCAATTTGCTGAAGAAGCTGAGGAGGTTCGTTCTGGATCTGTGATGTCCTCCCCTTAAAAACAGGCCATACCCAGGGGACACACTCATTTTCTAGCTTCTGTGGATAAGGATATGTGGGCTGGAGCAGAGGTTCTCTAGAGAGGGGAGTGGAGGATCTTTCTCAGGACAGGGACTGCAGGGCTCTCTTGCTTGAGTCCTGGGTCTCTCTCTTTCAGGACAGAAACTTTAGGGTTCAGGATCCAGGAAGGTTTCTCTCTCAGCAGGGTCTAGATTTATGCTCTCCTTAAGTCACGGTTCAGAGGCTGCCCCAACCGTGTCTTTGCCTGGACTCGTTAATTCCGTCCTTCCTTCTGTCTGAAATCTTCTCCTGACCCAGGCAAGGGAGAGCGGCAGTCAGCAGCATCGGGGAGGAAGACCTAGTCCTATGACAGGACTAGGAGGCAGGCTATTGGACAAAAATAACCTGGCCTTGAAGCCAAGCTGCACAGCAGGTGAAAGCAAGAGCCTGCCTGCTATCTTTGGAGCCACCTGGGTCCTCAGAGCCAGGCCCAGTGCTTTTCCCCATCTTTTTTTCTTATGATTATCTGATGATAAGCACTACTATTTATTTACATGGCCTGTAATTGTTGACATATTCATATCTCCAACAAATGGATTTCTCTTATGTGGCATACTGCAGAGCTGGGATATAAAGACAGTTTCTATACTGTTGCATCTCACAGTCTGCTCTAGAAGGAAAAGATACATAATCAAGCCCTGAGCATTGATCAGTTACCTATCACCAACCAAGCAATGAACTTGATACTAGGAATCCCCAGAGATACAATAACAAAGAAAACAATCCCTGTCCTCAAGGAGGTTACTTTGTAGTAGGGGAAAATAACGTGTGTACAGATAAGTACTCACCAAATATATACAAAGTAACTAATTCTAGTGGGGGAAGGACCCAATCCTCGTTACCTTTATATCTTCCTTCCCCTGTGCCTTTGCTGGCAGAGGGCCCAGGCTCAGAAGCAGCTCTTAAATTTGTTGAATAAACTGCTTTTTAAAGCATCCAGGCAATGATCAGGGGATGTTTGAAATAACCATTCTCCCAGGCTTAGGAGACTGAGCGGTGAAGTGGATAGAGCTTTGGGATGGATAGGGCAGAGTTGGAGTTAGTCAACCATCAGTGGCTCACTAGCTGCGTCCTGGTGTATCTTCCCTCTAAAAAGGAAGGAGGTCTTAGTACCGCTGTACTCTTGTCCACAAATCTGAACACCCTGGAGGTGTATGAGAAAACCTCATGGTAAGAGAGCTATTAAACATGAAGGTTGGTTAGGATTCATACCGATGATTTCCAGACTTGATTCCAACTCTACCCTACAGTCCCCTGCCCAGGGCTGTTGTCAGAGGAGTCTTTCTCTAGACCCTGACTGTACTAGACTTTTGAGTCCCGTCTCCCAAGACCAGTCAGCCCAGCTCAGCCGGAGAAGCCTCATCAACCAGGCTGGCCCCCCACTGATGATTTTTTCAGTCAAAGACCAGTTCATTAAAGAGTAGGAGTCACTAAGCTCCACCGAGGTCCCGATCTCAATTTCCATCTCCATTTCCCTAACTGAAGACAAGGAGAGTTGTTCCTTCAAGGAAACAGGGAGGCTTCTTTGGATTTCTCTAGCCGGGAAACCGAGATGAGACACAGAGCAGCCTAACAGTTTCCCAGGGTGGGAGAACTGGTCCAAATGGCTCCAGACTAGGGTGCGGAATATTGCCTGGGCACTTTCAGCTTTGGGGCTTGGCAGGGAGCAAGGCCCAGAGAGTGGGCTGGGGCCCCCAAGAAGGAGGCTCAGAAAGGACCTATCTTTTCTTGGTAATGCACCTGCCAACAAACAGGACAGGGCAGCACCCGGCTGACCTCCCTCTCCGAGTGACCGGCTGGCTGCCAGGCCAAAAGGTCACGGGCAGCTATATCAGACGGAGGGACAACGACCTGGGAGGGAGAGGGAAGGTAGGGTGGGGGCCCACCTTCGCCTTAAGGGCCAAGGCGGTGTTGGGGTGAAAGGAAAGCAAGGCAGGTGCACTGCCTGGCCCAGCCCCCATTTCCTCTCTCTTTCCCTTCCTCCCCCCTCCCCACCTCTTCCAAGGAAGAGACCTCCCAACTACAGCTGGCAGAGGGGAGGAGAAAAGGGGGGCGAGGGGGAGGGGGAGCACGCTGGCCACTGGGGCCCGGGAGAAGCCGCACGTGTGCGCCGTCCCGGGCGGGGGAGACCCCGGGAGAGCACGTGCCGCGGCGCGCGGGGGGCGGGGAGTCCCGAGGAAGCTCGCGCCGCCGCCGCCGCTGCCGCCGCCTCTGCCCCGCTGCTGCTTCCTCCTCCTCCTCCTCCTCCACCAGCACCTCCCGCTCCCGCTCCCGCTCCCGGCCCTCGCTGGGGGGCGGCTCTAGCCCGCGGCGCCTGGCACTCCGGGAGGCGCCAGTAGCGGCGGCAGAGGCTCTGCGGAAACTTTGCCCCTGGCCGGCCGGCCGCCAGGCACTCCGCCGCCCGGCGCTCAGCCGTCTGCCCAGAGCCCAGCACCCAGCCTCGCCGCCGCCGCCGCCTCCTCCACCCCCCTTTGTGTGCCCCGCCCCGGAGGCGGTGGCGGCGGGCAGGTCGGTGCAGTCGGTCCTCTTCCGGCTCCGGGCTGGGGGAGGGGGAGGCTCCGAGGCCCTGGAGGGGGGAAGGAAGGAGGGGGGCAGGGCCGAGCCGGGCCGGGGGCTGGGAGCCGGGGGAGCGGGCAGGCCAGCAGGCAGACCGGCTGCCGCGGGGGAGGGCGCCAGGGAATTGGCCCCAGTCGAGACTGGGCTCGGGGCACGACCCTGCCCCGGTGCCAGCGGGGTGAGCAGGCGGGTCGGACGAGCGGGGGCGGGGGAGGCGGCGGTGGCGGTGGCGGCTACGGCGTCCTAGCCTAACCTTGCCCGGCTCGGCCAGCCCGGCCCGGCTCGGGGGCGGCGGCGGCCGCTACATTGTTGCACGGGGGCGCTGCGGGAGAGATACAGTGTAGCGGAGCCAGGGAGGGGAGGGGAGGAAGAGAGAGGCAGGAGGGGTGGGGAGCGCCGGGCGGGGGGCGGGGGAAGCCGCCGGGAGCCCGAGCCGCCGCCGAGTTCCCAGAACAAAGGAGCCCGAGCGGCGGCTGTGGCAGCTGCAGCGCGCGGCGGCTGGCCCCTCCGGCCCTCTGCGCCCCAGGCACCGGGCCGCCCTCTGCGCACCCCCTTTCCCTGAGCTGCTTCTCGGGGCCAGGCAGAAGGCTCCGGGACTGGGAGGAGGGGGTGGTGGCGCTCAGGCACTGGGGCCAGGGCCTTGAAAGGGGGGATCCCTACCCCCACCTTCGCCCGGGGCGAGGGGCAGAAATCCCCTAGCCCTTCAGCGCCTTCCAGCTCGAGGAAAACTTTTAATTTTAACTACTGAGACCCTGTGGGGAAGGCCGGTAAACCTTGGCACCCCCACCCCAGCAGAATTTCAGGGGGGGGGAAAAAGCTGTTGAAGGCTCCTAGGGGCCCAACTTCCTTGGAAGTCTCCCACAAGGGGAGGAGCTTTCCCACCACCCCTCTCCACTTTTGAACTGAACCTTTGGGACAAATATTGGTGCCTCCTCCATTCTCTCTCCCCCCGCCCCCCACCCCAACAGAGAGTATGAGTCTAGTCTAGGTTTGGTCAAGTGCCCCTCCCCCAAATTAGGAAAAGAATTGGGTAAAGTTGTCCCTGATCCCAAGGTGATGAGCCTCTCCCCCCACCACTTCTTTCTCTGTTCCTCTCCCAGGCTGTATCACCTTCGTTCTACTTCATCCTGGTTCCTGGAAGAGAAACCCCATCCCCATTAAGAAGCCCTCCCCTCCCTTTCCCACCTACCAGCCCCCTCTCCCCATCCAGCCTCCTCACCTGGTGCCCTGGTACCCCCTCAGGACAGCACCTAGAGTCAGAATGATAGCATCCCGGGAGGCTGCTGCTGGTGTCCTTCCCCAGATCCCAGGTCCTGGCAAGTGGGAAAGTGGCCCCCAGTTGTGCCAGACCCCGGTGGGCCACAGAAGGTGAAGAGCAGCAGAGTTTGGAAGGGAACCTGGTGGACAGCGGGCAGCTTGAGCAGCTCGACTCTCCTGACTTCAGGCGTGGGGGTCCCTTACCAGCAGCAGGTCCTATGCCCCCCACCCTGGCAGTGCTATGAGCCAGTTTCAGATGCCAGTGCCAGTCCAACCGGAGCCACCGGGACTTCCCAACTTCCCTCAGGGCAAAGTGATGCCAGGGAGCTTCAGAGGGGCTGGGCTCCCCACTGGGGTGGCAGGGAGCACAGAACAGCAGACTGGGGGGTGTGGAGATGGCCGCAAAAAGCGCAAGCGATGTGGGATGTGTGAGCCCTGTCGGAGACTGGAAAACTGTGGGGCATGTACCAGTTGCACCAATCGGAGGACCCACCAGATTTGCAAACTTCGAAAGTGTGAGCTGCTGAAGAAGAAAGCCAGCCTGCTCAAGGAGGTAAGCTGCCTGGCAGTCCGAGAGGGAGGGGGGCCCCTAGCAATGGACTGGGGGCATGGCCCTTTCCTGGTGCCATTGGGATGAGTGTCATCTAGCATGGAGGGAGTGTGGCACTGGAAAGATCCTGCCTGGCATGGGGCTCCAGGGGAAGGAAAAGAGAATACTAGTCCAGCCTAACTGGGCCAACTTTGGGTGGCCCTTTGGAGGGTGTTGGAAAAGTCATCTGGGGGGTTTCCAGCAGCCCTGGCAGGGTTAACAATCTGGCAAAAAAAAAAAAAAAGCCTGACCCTCCCTGCCCAGCCACTTAATCTTGGACAGCTGGGAGCCATTAGTCTCTTCTTTGATGTTTGCCCTTAATTTAGTTGGGGGGAGAAGGCAATCAGTTTTCTTAGTTTCTCACTTCTTGGTGACAAAACCTGAGGTGGTCTTAACCCTTTGCAGAGGAGATAAATACCTGCGAAGGGGCCTGCTGCTGATGCCTTCGGGTCCTGGTGCCACTGGGAGGGGGTGGGATGTCCAATGCCAGTGACTTGTTTTTTGTTTTATTTCTGGAAGTTGATGGGGGGGAGACTTTCAGTTGAACTTGGGTGGGCATCTAATGCCAATTTCAGGGGAGGGAAAGCTGTGACAGGCATTTGGGCACCTCATTTTCTGGGGAAGTCTCCTATAAGGGGTGGGGCTTTTCTTTGGGAACTGCGAAATATTAGTCGCCCCACCCCCCACCCCCAAGGGTATGGGTCTACTCCTGTTGTGTCGGTGACAGGCTTTTTGTCTTTATCCCATCCCTCTCCATCTCAGAAGTCCTAGACATGGGGCCTTAGCACATAGTAGGTATGGTAGGAAAAAGTGCTGGATTTGGAGGACTTGGCTTAACCTCTCAGCTCCAACGCTTGTTACCTGTCTGGGCCTTGGCCAGAACATTTACCTTGCCTGTAATTCTTCTGTAAAATGAGCTCAGCCCCCCATTCCACCTCCATGGGCCTCCAAGCAGATGGACTTTTTAGTCTTTTTGAGTCCTAAAATTACCCTTGGGTTTGGGGGATTTTAGGGGGAGAGAAGGAGGGTTAAGGATAGGGAACAGAGGGGAAATGAGAAGGACTTCACACAATGGTAGACCTTCCTGTTGCTTTTCCATCATCCTGTCTGGTCTCTTGCACCCAATTCCCATCTGGAATGCACTTGTTGCGACCAGCAGGAATCCCAACAGCGAAAGTTTGGCCAGAGCTACAGAGTTGGTAGACCTCGAGCTGCCGGCAGTAGAAGGGATTGTCCAATGAAGCCCTGGCCTGGACTTCAAGAGCGGTGGCTTAGCCCTCTTGGGGGTGGGGGGAGAGTCTCCTGTAGCTGGAGAGCTACAGTATACAGGGTTTCATTAGGCGAAGAGCCCCGGAAGCTCCTTTCTGCCAGAGAAATTGGACTTGGGGGTGGCACTAGGGCAGCCCTGGCCCCCTTACTAATCACACACCTCCTTTGGCAAGAGGAATCTAGAAAGAGGTGTTTTTTCCTGCAGGGATGTACAGTGCCCTTAGCATTTGAATTTTCTACTTGTTTAACTGTAAGTTGAGACTGTACCTCAGTCTTCCAATCTAGGTTTAAAGCAGATGCCCAGATCATATCTTAGTTCTCTCCAAACCTGAGGCTGCCATTCTGTGTTGCCATCTAGAGCAATTTTGCTTAAACTCGGCTAGCTTTTGTGAAAGCATCCCCTACGTGCAAGCCCTTGGATCTGGAACCTCTAGGATGGAGACGTTCATCCCAGATTAAGAGCTGGAGGAGACCCAAGTCCTCACCTCAATTTACAGATGAGGACCCTCAAGCCCAGGGAGGTAAAGTGACTTGTTCTGGGTGTCATGGTAGCAGCAGTTCTGGAACTGGAAGGGACTTTAAGTCCTTGAGGCAAATCCCCTCATTTTACATTTTAAGAACCTGAGGCCCAGGGTGGCTGATTGCCTTGTGCGTAGGAGATCACATCCAGCTAGTAAACTTCAGAATTGGGAATAGAACGTGGCTCTAATTTCTTTAAAAGTATTTTTATTTATTTCATTAAATAGTTCCCAATTACATGTAAAAGAAATCTCTGCCAATCATTTAAAAAAAAATTCAACTTCTGAATTCTCTCCCTCCCTCTGAACCCTCCCTCTCACTGAGAAGGCAAGCAATTTGATATTGATTATACATGTGAAGTCATGTAAAACATTTCCATATTAGCCGTATTGCAAAAGAAAACACAGTATAAACAATAAAAAAGCAAGTTAAAAAAATTATGCTTTAATCTTCATTCAGAGTAAATCTGTTCTCTCTCTAGAGGTAGATGGCATTTTTCATCATGAGCCCTTTCATCACATAATTGTCTTGATCAGAGCAGCTAAGTCTTTCGCAGTTGATCGTTATACAATGTTGCTATACTGTGTACAATGTTCTCCTGATTCTGCCCACTTTACTTTGTATCAGTTCACGTAAGTCTGTCCAGATGTTTCTGAAACACTCCTGCTGTTCATTTCTTATAGCACAATTGTACAATACACCACAGTGTGTTCATCCATTCCTCAGTTGGTACACATCTCTATTTGCAATTTCCTGCCACCACAAAAGCTGCTGTAGATATTTTTGTACAAATAGATCCTTTTCCCTGTGTGATACAGACCTATCAGTGGTGTTGCTGGGACAAAGGGTAAGCACAGTTTTACAGCCCTTTGGGCATAGTTCCAAATTGTTCTCCAGAATGATTGAACTAGGGAAGCTGAGTTTTTTGATTAGAGCCCCTGTCCCTTCCCCTGGACCATGATCCCTCTCTGCCACTTTTCTTTGTTTGATCAATCCCGGAAGAGAGGACCACACCCTCTTCACTCCTAGAAGCACAATCTAACCTTGGATAAATGACAGCCCTGGAAGATCACCTAGATCTGTCCCTTGAATCTGTGGAATTTGCATCACCAGATTTAACTCTTCCTCCCTTCCCTCTGTCCAGCCTAGCTGTCCCCACTACCATTAATTTCACTGCCATTTATTGAGTAGGTGCCTACTTCTCAGCCTTGGGACAATAAAAAGACCATCAAGTCAAGGACTCTGACCTTGGGGAGGCTTTACTCTAAGCTGAGGCATATGACTCGTACAGAAAAAGATCTCAAATATTATATATATGTAGTGGAATAGTGAAGAATCAAGTCAGAAGAGACCTTCCTTAGAGGCTGCTAGTCCAACTGAATCTGAAAAAAAAGGTTGCCTTTCCAACCAACATAACTGGGAAATGAGCATTCCTCCTTTGCTGGAAGGACTCCACTGAGGGGTATTCTCCCTCCTCCTGGAGTAGCCCAACCCACTTTGGGGATTAAAGTTGGTAGGCAGGGCCTGTTTTCACTTTTGTCTTTGTATCCCCTGTACCCACCACAGAGCCTGGAATACAGCAGGTGCTGACTAATGCTTGGTGATAAACTTCCCACATTGTCTTGATCCAAAGTGAATACAATACTCCAGACATGCCCTGATTTGGGGAGAGCGCTTTGGGACAGTTACCCACTTCCCACCACCTCTCTGTGATAACATGTCTCCTTTAAGACAAACTGAGAGCCAGACTTAAGAGATGGAGAACAGAGGACCCAGGCCCTGCCTGCCCTCAAAGACCTTCTAGTCCCCTGTTTGTGGACCAGCACTGTAGCTGTCTCAGGTTTTCTCTCCTAAACTAACTCCCTCTCCCCCAAAAAAAATCCTTCAGAGATACTCTTATCCTCAGTTTGCCAACTTTTCCTGGCTGCTCTCTAGCCTTTCCCCACCTTTTCTATCCCTCTCCTAAACTGTGGCTCACAGAAATGACCACTCTCTTAAGGACTGATCAGACCAGAGCAGGGGACAGAGGCACTGTGGCTCCCTCATTCCTAGAAAGCTGTGCCTATCTTTAATGGCTGCCTGACATCTTTGTGACCTTTTTGACTTTGACATCCCCTGGTCCTGAGGCACTTGGGTCCCTGATCCTTGTCAGACAAGCAGCAGTCTGCATACTTGCTCTTATTGGTATTGGTTGAATCTTTGAACCTAGATGTACAAATTTACATTTCTCCCTCTTGCATTTTATTTTCTTATATTCGTCCCATCATGAGGTATGTGTATTAGCTCTCTCACCACCCTACCCAAGGCCTGCAAGTTTGAGAAGAGTGCTTTGTCTTCCTGCAACCTCTGCCAGCAATGTTGAGCAGAGTGAGTCAAAGGGCCCTAGACTCTTGACCCCCCTCCAAATTGACACAGACCCATCAGTGACTCTGCTTTGGGGCTCAATAGCAGATTGACAGCATTTAATGTACTGTCTGCCAGGCCCATTAGGCATTGTCCTCTAGGCCTTGTCTGCTCTTGCAATCTGTGGCTTGGATCAGGAGACTCCCTCAACCAAGGCAGGTAGATACCTTCTCTATGACTTAGAGTTTCAGAGAGTTGCCTAAGGCCAAGGGGTCAGTCTCATACACTGTCTGATCAGCATCCACATTCAAATGTAACTGGGACATGTTGAACAAGATAAGTAAAGCTACGATAAAGCAAATAATAGTACATATTAAATCTGTCATCTTGTAGCCCACGTAGTGCATGGATTGGTGACCCTGCTTCTATTTTAGTTGGACACCATTGGTCTAGAGCTCTGAGAGGTCATGTCACAATGTCAGCTTGAGTCATAGATGGTATTTAAACCCAGGTCTTCCTGGCTTCTGGGCTGCTGTTCTAGCTACCCAACAAGCCATGGTGACTGTCCTTCCAGGGCTCAAGCCACAATTTTGTATTACAGAATTTTGCTAGGAGTCAAAGTCTATCTCACTGGCCTATAGTTTATAGACTATATTCCTTCCTTTCATGGGTGTTCTTCTACTGTCCTGTCACATCTCATTCCTTTTTTTTGGGGGGGGGGGGCAATTGGTATTCAGTGAATTGCGCAGGGTCACCCAACTAAAAAGTATCTGAGGTCAGACTTGAACTCATGACTCCATGGCCAGTGCTCTATCCCTGTACCACCTAGCTGCCCCCATCTCATTTCTTCTTGCTCTTTCAATTATAGTGTGGCTTCCTAATCCCATCTGCAGACCTGGCAACTTGAATTCTTCTGAGGGTGGCCCACTAGCCCAGGGCAGAGGATATCCGTGTTTCCCTACTTGGCCTTCAACACCCACCTCACAGTATATTGGTGCTATGTTTTCCAGTTGGAAAGTCATTCTCACAGACTAAGTTTTGTCCATTTCTCCCTTCTCCCCATTGCTAATGATCCCCATTGCCTCCACCCTAAGCTGTGGGCTTCTCTCTTTACTGATTCCCTGATGTATGTAGCCAAACAGGAGCCCCCTCTTGTCTGCCCTTAGCTTTGCCATTCTTAACTCACTGATATTTGAGCAGGCCTGATGACCAGTGTTCCTACCAGATCAACATTACCATGTATATTCACCCTCTGTTGCCATGTTGGTCTCTGGGCAATTCTCCCTCTTTCCCCCTCTACATTCAGAATTCTTCTGGGTTTCTTCAAAATTCTCTTTTGGAATGCTTTCTATTTCTCCTGGAGATTTCCTATGGAATTGAAGACCAGGCCATCTTACCTATCCAGAAGCTGAAACCTTTGAAAATTATGCACTCCAAAAGTCTCTGTTGCATGTCAGATTGCAACCTGGGTCCTTCTCCTCATTTCTATCTTCTAAGATGGAGGAGTCACTTTGAAAGGATTCTCACCATTTCTCCTTCAGTGGGTCAGAATCAGATCCAGAAGAGCAGTTGTCTCCCCATGAGAATGTGAGCTCCTTGAGGACAGAGACTGTTTTCTGCCTTTCTTTGTGTCCCTAGCATTCAGCACAGCACCTGACACACAGTAGGCCCCTAAGAGATGCAATGGAACTAATTCATTGCTCTCTGTTTGTTCATCATTTATGGATTAAAAATAAACCCTAGATTCAGAATTTCAGGACTTAGGAAAAGATGTAGGATATATGAAAATCAGCAAGATAGAAGGTATGAGCAAGAACAGGTTGGGACAAACAGATCTCAATGAAATGCTGTAGGAAAACTTGAGGCATGATCCTCTGATCCTTCAGCCCAGGTGGTGGAGAAAGAGTCTTGGAACCCTACATGGAGGAAAGGGGGTACCTAAGCTGGACATTGGCCAAAGAGGGTTTTTCTCTGTATTCCTGGATCTGTAGATCTAGGCTTCAGGGAGAGTTAATTTAGGTGAAGAAAAAAGAGAAAAGTCAAGTGTTACTATAAAATAATGCAAGTTGCATGACCAAGTTCAAGGCATTGCTGGGTTCTTCCTGCAACAGAACCATCATGGTAGCCAGATAAGATGGTGATGGGGTGCACTTGGCCAGTTTGGACATTTCCTGGAGGCAGGGGCATCTGATAAATATTGGGAATGCTTTTTGTCTCCAAGAAATGTAAAGAAAATAAGAACTTCCACTTGGGATTGAATTTCTGACTGATGGGAAACCTAGTAGGTGAAGTGAAGGAAGAATCAGAGAAGACTGCCAGCATCTGGATTTCTAATAATTGGGGGTGGGTGGAGTCAGACGCACACTCTAGACTTCTGGGGAACAGTTCACACAGGAAAGAGGAAGCGTGCCAAAAGCCCATGACCAGAGACTTCCGAAGGGAAAATGGAGCAAGAGGAAAGGGGAGGGGAAGCTTCCAAAAATGAACCTTGGATCCCATGGACTTTGGGGAATCCTGTAAGGAAGATAGAATCCCTGTAACTACATGGCTTGGTTTTGGCTGAGCTGAGCTCTTACAAGGACAGGCTTAGAGTGTCGTCTGTCCTCACCTTTGCATCTTTGAATTTCCAGCTTCCTTCAAAGCACAAATCTGAGGCTGCCAAATACATGAAACCCTTCCTGATTTCCCCTCCTCCCCAGTTATCCCTCAATGCCCTCTTCCTCTAGAAACCACTTCATGTTTCCTCTATATTTTCTTATTTGTGTGATACATTCTCCTGAGAGAATGGAAGCTCCACTCTGGGAGAGCTTGTCTTTGTCCTCAGCCTTAGTACGGTGCTCACCCATAGTGTAGACTCAATCAGTGCTTAGTGAGTTTCAATGAATGAGGGAAGGAGGCAAGGAGCAAAAGGTACCCACGACAACATACAAAGGGGTGCCGACCTGTAGGAATGGTATCACAGAATGGTAGAGATGGAAGGAGATGGTCAACTCCCCTCTCCTCCCCCACCCCACCCCCCACCTCATTCTACCGAGGAGTCAGCTTGGGACTCAGGGAAGGGAAGCAATTTACCAATTTTTTCTCCTGTTTTCTGGTATGTCCTCTTTCCTCTAGGTAGAGCTGGGGGGGGGAGGGGAGGGGAGGCAGGATGAAGAGACAGCAGAACTGGGCTCCAGTATCAGAGTGGAAGGAGGCCAGAAACCAGAAAAGACTGAAGTTTGGGAGGAAAATGGAGGTGATAAAAAGCCCCATTTAAAATTGTGGAATGAGTATACTACACGGGCCAGGCTCATAGTGGGGAGTGCACAGGTTTTATGGCAGGAAGCAGAAAGCCATAGTCTGTTTTTTTCTTCTTTTCTCTCTCTTTTTCTCCTGATTTTTCTTAGAGGATTCTCAAAGTGGAAGGTGCAGCAAGAAAGTTAAGTGTTGATAGGAAATTGAAGGCTGGCTAGCTTCCTCCCCTTCCTTGGTCCCATGTTCTCCCATTGAACTGTTTTGGGGACATTCTCCCCTCCCTCAAACAAAGGTCTCCCAGGGAAGAAAAGTGAATATTGGAGAAGCTAAGAGTGCACCGGAAACTTCAACTGTGTTTTCTTCATTTTCCAATTTGTCTTTAAATATTCCCTATGTCTAAAATGCCTTCCCCTAATTTCACAGGGAGAGATCCCCATACATGTGATTCAAGACCAAGCAGAAATTCACAGTGCCTTATATAGCCTCTTTAAACACATGCACGCACCCTTATACACATTTGGACTATCCACAGTTTATGAATAGTTTTTATCTTATCCTTAGTCATTTCAAAGGAGCTGGTGGCACAGTGGAGAGAGCAGTGGGCCTGGCATCAACAAGACCTGAGTTCCAACCTGGCTTCAGACACTGACTAGATATGTGACCTAGGCAAGCCACTTCATTGCTGTCTGCCTCAATTTCCTCAACTGTAAAATGGGAATAATAGCACCTACCTCCCAGGATTGTTGTGAGGATCAAATGAGATAAGATTAGTAAAGTCTTTAGCACAATGCCTTGCCCATAGTAGGTGCTATTTAAATGCTTATTCCCTTTCCTTCCCCCTTTCAACACCCCTCTAAATTGAACTGATTAAACAAAACTTCCAACACAGGGATCGGCTGTGACTATACAACATTCTGTCCAGTAATCCTCTGTTTCCCTGTCCTGACTGGGGGAGGTGGGGATGTTTCATTAGCTCTTCCCTGGGTTTTCTCGTTATCTATGTTGCACTTTCTTTTAGAGATCTTTTCATTCGTATTGTTGTAAATGTAGTGGGAGAATTCATCTTCCTGGATTAATTGACTCCACATTAGTTAATACACATCTTTCCATATTTCCCTGAAGTCTTCACTCATTTCTTATTCCATTACATTCCTGTGCCATAGTTTTTCCATCCATTTCTGAATCCATAGGCATTGACACCAGTACATTGTTGGTGTACCTTGCTTCTCACAGCCCTCCTAACACTGAATTCTCTCCATCTTTGATCAACTTTGCCAATTTGCTAGATGTGATAGGAGTTGAAACCTCAAATTGTTTAAGTTTTTAGTTTTTCATATTGGTAAATTGAAGCATATATTGGCTTTTGTAAAACTTCTTTTGAAAATAATTATATCCTTGGAATACTTATCTGCTGGAGAGTGGCTTGCTGTTTGTCAGTTGCCTAGATATTTTTGGATATCAAACCTTTCTCAGTGCTATTTTTACTTTTTAATTCAATTTTATTTTGTCTTCAATTCCAAATTATCTCCCTCTCCTGTTCTCTCCCCCAATCATTGAGAAGGCAAGAAATACAAAACCTATTATAAATATGAAGTTATGCAAAACATCTGCATTATTCATGTTCTGGGGAAAAAAGCAAGAAAAAGAAACAGAAAAAAATGCTTCAGTCTGTCCTCTGAGTCCATCAGTGCTCCCTGGGGAGCTGGGTAGCACATTTCATCCTGAGGCCTTTGGAACTGTGGCGGGCCCCCATTTGTGCCGATCCGCGTTACCGAGTCTTTCACCACTGGTTAGCTTTATGCTGTTGTTATTATGATATCACATTCTCCTTTTTCTACTCACTCATATATGTCTTCCCAAGTTTTCTGAAACTGTCCCTGTCACCGTTTCTTACAGCATGGATATATCATTTCCCCTCAATATCTCAAATATATATATCTCAAAGGGAATTGCTATAAATATTTTTATATTTATTTCCTTCTTCCTTTGATCTCTTCAGAGTATACACCTAGGAGCAGAGTTGCTGGGTCACAGGATATGTATGGACTGTTTAGTAGCTTTTGGGAATTTAGACCAGTTCACATCTCCACCAACAGTATATTGGTATCCCAATTTTTCCACATCCCTTCCAGCATTTGCCATTTTCCATTTCTGTCATCTGATCTGATGGGTATGAGACGGTATCTCAGTGCTGCTTAAATTTGCATTTCTCCGATTTATCAATGCTATTTATGCAAAGATATTTTCTCTCCTGATGCTATGAAGCCTTCCTGGTTCACCTAGGTGAAGATGCTTTCCCTTTTCTCTGAACACTCAGGTTACTTGGCTCTCATGTTGATTTCTTAGGGTCTCTTTGGCATTGTTGCAAGTGTATCTTTACATTTAAAAAAAATAGATTTTAGCAAGGTTGTGAACTCTTCGAACACAACCACTCTGGCTTATTTCTCTTTGTATGTCCCTCAGCACCTAGGACAGGGTCTTATGTAGAAGGTATAGGGGCTTAGTCAATTTGTTGAACTCAACTGAAAGTATCTGGTCATATTAAATATGTTCAATGATCAAGGCCAGGGTAGACATAATTTTTAAGCCCTGAAGGAACACACATAAGTGAGAGCAGACTTGATATATGTGTGTGCATATATGTATATATATGTATATACATAGACACACATGCACATATTATATAGTACATGTTATATGCATGCACATATATAATGTGTATGATGTACACCTATTCACACAGTACACATACACATAGTATTATATATATATACGCATATACATGCATGTACATGTGCTTATTACATGTATATGTATGACATTCACACATGTAAATATGTATATAGATAAGAGAGGGAAATCCAGTGTATAGCTGTAGATACACATATGGATACAGATGGACTGGTTTCTCCCTAGCCTGCCCAGGCTGGAGGTGTAATGACCACTAATTGAGCCACATGGGAACTTGGATCTGCTCCATTTCCCACCCAGGTCAGGTCACCCCTCCTTAGGCAGCCTGATGACTTGCTGTTCCAGGAAGCTCCCCACCTGGTGCTTCCACTCTTAGCTTGGCTTGGCTCTTTGTAGCAGCTTAGAACTGAGATTGCCGGTGGGCACTACCATGCTTGGTTCCTACTCATCATTTTTAACCAGTGGTGGTGAATGCTAACTTTTCTAGAAGGTTCAAGATGGGCAAATGTGGCTGAAAATGGAAGAGGTGGATTCTGGACACTTGCAGATGGGAGAGATTCAGCATCTCTACCCACCTAGACCATAGAAAAAACCACAGTCCAGGAGACTCAGTCAATGTTTATGAAGCTCTTATTACATGAAAGCTTTGAAGCATAGAGCTATCATGTAGTCGGTACTTCATAAACACTGATTAATCAAAAGATATTTCAAGGTCCTGGAGTAGCTGAGATGAAGGGAGGCTTGTCTTATACCTCTGACCAGAGACCCAGAAGCTGTGGGACCCAGAGAATGAGAGCTATTCCCAAAAACTTGAGATTCCTTTAGGAAGGCTGGGTTGGACAAGCTGTGTTTGGTCTTGGGTGGAATGGGATGCTTGGGATGGAACTAAGACTTATGTGGAGAAGATCCAGGGAACAAACTTCAGACGAAAAGCAAAGCTCACAGTCCTTCTAGAGTGGATTGGGCTGCCCCAATTTGGGAAGTATTACCCTACCCCTCAACTTAATATTTTACATATTTACATAGCTCCTGGTAGAAGGGATCCCGTTGATGGTGGGGATTAGATGAGGTGGTAGATGAGGTCTTTCCAAGCCCATGATCCTGGAATTTCTCTCAGTTTATAGTTTCCCTTGGAGGAGGGACAGTGCTGACAAAAAGGGAATCTGAAAGACTCTTCCTGGCAGGAGGAGGCACCTATGAACCAAGTTTTAAATCCAGTTTGTCTGGATCAGGGATGGGGAGCCTGTGGTCTTGAGGCCCTCTAGATCCTCTAGTGTGGCCCTTTGACTGAATCCAAACTTAATGTGAAGTTTTCCCCCCCTGGTCTGTACCTTTTGGAAGGGGAAAGAGTGGAAAATCAAAATAGAAAGGTAAAGATTATTAAGGGACTGCATTGTTGAGAGTTTTAAAGGTCTGGTAAAGTTTACTTTATTGGTGGTGTTTGGTTGTGTCCAGGGAACCACTGGAAAAACGGTTCTTGAATAAGGCAATAACACTGCCAGCGTCAGATTTGTGTGCTCCAAAGATTTTAGCCACTGTACAGAAGGGACTGTTTGGAGAAGAGAGATGTAGGATGTTAGACAGAGGGGGTGATAGGTACAAGAGAAGACATTTTAGGAATAGAAGAGGCCTGGGTGTTTCAGTGACCACTAAAGAAGGAAGCAGTAGGAGAAGTTAAAGATGGACTCAGAGCAGAGTGCTCAAAGGGGTTAGTTCTGGGTTAGGATGCTTGAGGTCATAGGTCAAAGTGTTGCCCTTGATGAGAAGTACTACCTCTTCATGGGAGACTAAGGCAAAGAAGGAGAGGTGGGGGTGAGACACAGTGGTGTTGAGGGCCTTTTAGGTCTGGGAAGGGGGGAAGGATATACTGAATTGATTGCAGGAGTTAAGAAGATGATTTGTGAGCCTAGAGAAAAGGAAGTGGCCTTTACTAGGAGCTGGCATGGGCTCATTAAAGAAAAATTCATGCCAAACTAACCTCAATTGTTTCTTTGGCATGGTTACTAGATTTCTAGATTAAGGATATATACTACAGCCAGAGTTGTACAATTGGATCTCAGTAGAGCACTGGAGAAAAGACTCATGGTATTCTCTATTTTTCCAATTATAAACATTTTTCCCCTCCTCACTACTCCCCATACTGGACAAAAGAAGAAAGAAAATCCTTGTGATAAATAAGCACATTCAAGTGGAACCAGTTCCCATGTTGACCATGTCCAAAAATGTGCCTCATTCAGTATGTTAGTTCATCATGTCTTAGTCACAAGGTGGGCAGAATTAATTCGTGAGCATCAAGTCTCCTGGAATCATGATTAATCAGAGAGCTTAAGCCTTTCAACGTTGTTTGTTTTTACAGTGTTGATTTTGTAGCATAAAGCGTTCCCCTGGTTCTGCTCACATCGCTCCATTAATCCCTTCAAATCTTCCCAGATTTCTCTGAAACTGGCATGATATTCTTGCAAACCAAGGCTCGTTGAATCTCAGAAATGAGACATCAAGCATTCTACCCAACCCTTACCTAAAAAAGTAACCCTCCATGTCCTGACAAGTGGTTAGTCACTGAATCTTTGCTTCAAGGCCTCCAGTGAGGAAGAACTCACTATCTCCTGAGGCATTCCATTTAACCTGTGGACACCTTTGAGTGTTAGGAAGGTTGCTTAAATTTTATTTTTATTTTAAACTTAAATGCCAAATAAAACAGGCATTTCTATATACATCGTATAACAGAAAAAAGAATGTTTTGGCCCTGAAACTGCTGACTACTGTTATGGATGGTTTGCTTTTCTTTTAAAGTGTGTAAGAAGGTGAGATTTGATCTTTCAAAGCAGACCCACTTGGCTGTGCTTTCCTTCTCTGCATTGCATTTGTTTAAAAAAAAGCTAACTAAATAATTCTTTCCCTCCCTCCCTTCCTCAGTTCCTTCTTCCTTCCCTTCTTTCCTTCCTTCCTCTCCACTCCCCTCCCTCCAAAGAATAACAAAACCCTTAAAAGAAACATGTATAGTCATGTGAAACATGTTCCCGTGATAATCATGCACAAATATGTCTCCTTCTGCATCTGCCACCACTTGTGGCAGGAGGAAGTGGGCAGCCTGCTTTCTCCTTGCTCCTCTGGAGTCAGAGTGGATCATTGCAGTGATCAGTTTTAAAGTTCTTTTTCTTTGTAATGTTCTTGTTGAAGTAGTTTGGGTTCTTGCCTCTTCACTTTCCATCAGTTCATATAGGTTTTCTGGTCATCTCTGACACTGTCCATTTCATCATTTCTCGGAATCTTGTCATTACAGACAGCTAGCAGTGTAGCTCTGAGCTCGGAGTCCAGAAGCCTAAGTTCAGCTCTGGCTTCAGACACTTTCTGACTGGTGACCCTGGGCAAGTCACTTAACTTCTCTCTGCCTCAGTTTTTTCCAGCCATAAAATGAGGTAATAATAACACCTACTTTCTCAGGATCATTGTGGGCTCAATATATATAGATAATATATAGAAAGTGCTTAGCATGGGCCCGACACAGAGTAAGAACTCTGTAAATGCTTATTCCTGTCCCCTTTCCTCCCCTCATCCCCCCTCTTCCTCTCTTCCATCCACCCATCTACCTCCCCAGCATATCCTGATGCCATACTTGGTTTAGCTCCTCACTGCAAGTTGGGCATGCCCTGACTTTTTGGTTCTTTGCCACTTCAAACAGTTACTGTGACCATTCTGTATATATGTATATAGATATATATCTATGTATATACATATAGATAGATTTAGATACCTCTATATATCTATCAACATATGGAGACAGAGAGAGAGACAGACAGAGAGATACTGTTTAGTGGGAAAGTTTTTTCTTTTCAACAAGCCTAAAATCCACCTCTTTGCAGCTCGCTCTGGTTCTTATCTCCCTCTGGAGATGAAGAGAACAGGTACAATCTCTCTCCCATGCGACAGTCCTTAAGGGGCTGACTGAACTGAGGGTAGAGGGTGGCAACCCCAGCCTCAATCTCATGTCCTATTTCCCAGCTTTGTCCTTTTGTTAAGAGAAATTTGAAATCAAATCAAGCGTTGTAAAGACAAGTTTTAGATCATCTCCTGAAAACAGATTTGTAATTTTAAAACAATTTAAGGCAATTGCATTTGGAGACCCTTGGGACTAGCAGTTTAGGGAATTCTTGGCTAAACAAGCATGCCTAAAGAGCATGGGTTAATGGGTTACTACCACCCTGGAGGCAAGGCTCTTGGGGCATGCTGCCAGTGCCCTGCCTTTGACCCTATCCTGATCCACTTTTGACTTGGACACAGACCATTTACAGATCATACCAAGTGAGAAGCTGGGTGACAGAAGCAGGGTGCTGAGAGCACAACAGGATGGAGGGAGGTCTCCAGAGTCAATGAGGTTATATAATTAGAAGGGGTTTGAGTTTGGGGGGTTTTTTACATTGGAAGGGACCTTAAAGCTGATCCTCATTTTAGAAATGAAGAAACTGAAATCCTAGAGAGGGGACTTGACCTTGCTTAAAGTCACTCAGTTAGTAAAGTAGAGAGCTGGAAGTCAAATCAGGGCCCATCAATTCATCTGCTTAGACAGGATGGAGTGATGTAACTAGCTTAGGAGAAGATGGGCTAGGAGCTCGATGGACTGCCCCCACAGGGCCTCTGTTAATTCCATGTGGTATCCAGGACAGGAGAAGCTATTCCTGATAATATTCAGATGTCCACGATAATGTTATTCTTAGCTCTGTGAGGGAAGTATGGGAGTGGGAAGGAATCATCCCCCCACAACCTCGCTCTCCCCCCATTCATGACTGGATGGAGTATGTCCAAATCAAATGAAAGACTATGGAGGTGGTTCCGGAAATGATATCCAGTGAGGAACAGTTGAAGAGATTGGGGATATCCTCTTGGCAGGGATATCATCACCATCTCCCACTACTTGGAGGACAAGGTGTCTGCCTTAGCTTCCAGGAGGTGGCAGTTACATAATGCAGACTTTTGCTTTAGCAGCACAAAATCCATCATCCTAACAATAGGAGCTGTCCAGCATTAAAACAGTTGGACGTGGGAGGTCTTGAGTCTCCCTGTCCTAGACATGGTCCAACAAGTTGGTGATCCTGGAATCTGAGTTGGAGGCTGCCTCATTCAGACAGTGTCATGGTACAGGAAAAGGAGCTCTAGCCCTGGGGTCAAGATTAGGGTTTGAATTCTGGCTTTGCTGCTTAAATAATTGGTTGGCCTTGGGCAGTTGCTTAAGGCTATTGTGTCTCAGTTTTCAATGGTAAAAATCAAGAGTTGGATTAGGCAGTCTTTGAGGACTACTTTATAATTCTAAATATAGGATACTATGAAGCGGATACCCCTAAAAGAACATCACCTACCACTTCCTGAGAAGGAATCATCCAGGCTTTGCTTGATGACCTCCCATGAGAGAGAAGTCCACCCCCTCCAGAGGAAGTCCATTACACTTTGGGATGGCTTTCATTGTTAGGATTTTTCTGATTTGTTTTTGCATCAAATCAGCATCTGCAGCTTTGGCAGCTTCCCCACCAGTGCTCCTGGGTCTGCCCTCCTGCTCTGCCCTTTGGGGCCAAAGAAAACAAATCTAATCTCTCATTCACGTGATGGTCCTTCTAACACTTGAAAGCATGTACTAGTCTTCTCTTCTCCAGGCTAAATATTCTCAGTTACTTCATCTGATCATGCTGTGTGACCATTGGCAAATTACTTAACTTCTCTGAGTCGAAGTTTGAAGTCAGCTCCTCAGATACTCAGCTGTCCTGAAAAGGCCGCTGGGATAGTTACATCCTTGGCTTTTGAGTGCTTGCTGGCTTTCCTTGCCTTTCTCTTTGTCTAAATTTCTTCTACCCTCCAACCTACAGATATGGTTCAGTATTCCCTTTCAATATTTTTTTCTTTGTTTTCACCTTGAAGCTGTTCCATTCCTCTCCCCTCCCTCCCCAGAATGCTTCAGTATCCCAGATAACCTACAAAAGCAGAAAGCATTCTGGTACCTGGAAGGTGGAGGTGAGGGGTGGGGGGTTTGTCTGGTAAATCTGGGTTTGGAATCCCCTACAGGAATGGTGAAGAGGGGATTCCTTCCTTTGGTGAGAGGGTGACTTTGACATCGAAAGTCCTTCCTCATGCTTCATATTGGGATCTAAGATAGAAAAGTCTTAATGATGGTAGGACAACTCCACATAACCAAATTGTAAACACAATCCTATTTTTGAATTCAACAAGTATTTATTAAGTTTCTGCTACATGACTCACTGAACAAAAAAAATAATATCTGTGCAAAACTATTTGGTGAAATGGTCCCTGTCCTCTGGGGCCAGGACAGAGTGAAAACCAGTCAAGTCAATAAGAATTTATTAAGCACCTACTGTGGGCCAGACACTAAGCCCTGGGGATATAAAGGCAAAAGAAAAAGTCCCTGTTCCCCAAGAGTTCATAGTCAGAAGCAACATAAAAATGCCGATGTGCAGACAAGGGATGGACTGTGTAGAGGGCAGACAGTCAACAGACGAAAGACCAACTGAAGGTGAATTGGGTAACCCTTCTTGTAAAATGTGTGATTTTAACTGGGATCTGCATGAAGTCAGAGAAGTCAGAAGGCAGAAACTAGGAGAGGGAGCATTCCAGGCATGGGGAACAGTCCAAAGATGAAGCCTCTTCTTAGAGGCACCTCTGGGAGCAGGGAGTGAAGTGGATGAAGCCTTAGAAGGGTAGAAAGGAGCCAGGTTGTAAACAAGATTTTATATTTGCTCTTAGAGGTAAGAGGGGGCCTCTGGAGATTTCTGATTTGGGGGTGGGGTGGGGAATTGGAGGTAACAGCTGAGGGGAGGAAGGATGGACTACAGAGAGGGACCTGAAGCAGGGAGACTAGTCAAAAGGCATGCTCCAGTTCAAGGGGGTGAGGACCTGTACCAGAGTTGTGGCATGATCAGAGGAGTCAAAGGGGTGTATTTGAAAGGTGTGAGATGTACCAAGACTTGGTCACATGTTGGCTATGGGGAGAGAGAGAGAGAGAGAGTGAGGAAGTCAGGAGCAACACTTGGGCTTCAAATCTGGGTGACAGAGGATGATGGTGCCCTTGCCAGTCATGGCAAAGTTAGGAAAAGGGAGGGCTTAGGAGGGGAAAAGGTCATGAGTTCAGCTTGATATATACTGAGTTCCAGGTATCCAATAGGTAATTGGAGATAAGAGACTGGAGGGTCAAGAGAGAGGTGTAGCCATAGGTGGGTTATGCTGTAGACACTGGATTTGGGTCTTGGGCCTCCCTGTCACCATACTCGCTCTCTTTGGCGGGTCGGGGGGGGGGGGGGGGGGAGGGGTAATTTTTCTAGCCTTTCTTCCCAACTGCAGACTTTCAGGACTAGCCTCTGCACACTTCTGGGCTAAGCTCATACTCATTTTGTGTCCTCTTAGGTCC
Source organism: Notamacropus eugenii (assembly GCF_028372415.1). Taxonomy (NCBI): domain Eukaryota; kingdom Metazoa; phylum Chordata; class Mammalia; order Diprotodontia; family Macropodidae; genus Notamacropus; species Notamacropus eugenii. The sequence continues at coordinate 750,536,907 of NC_092872.1, forward strand.
TGCTGCTGCTTTCTCCAGGCGTTGTGTGTCTTATGCTAGGATCTCGGGGACAGCTCAGAGTTAGGGGAAGGGGGAGAGGGGAAGAGAAGGGAGTCAGCATTTATGCAGCACTTACCATTTCTAGGTACTGTCCTTTTACAAAAATATCATCTCATTTGGTTCTCACAAGAACCCTATAAGATGGGTGTTACTATGAACTCCATCTTACAGTTGAGGTTAAGTGACTTGCCCAGGGTCACATAGCTAGTGAGTGTCTGAGGTGGAAATTGAACTCTGGTCACCCTGCTGTAGACTCAACATTCTGTATCCACTATGCCACCACCTGGCTCAGGGACCTGCAAGTTTTCACAAAGCAGCTTGACCTGAGGCAAATTGTTTGCTGTCCTTCTGCTCTGAACTCTACAAGCTCTTGACCTGGATTTGAGTCTGAGCATCACAACTATGGGCTGGCTCTTGGTTGGATCTCCAGTGAACTGCTACTGAACTAAACAGCTCTTCAGCTTCTTCTTTGGTCTAGTTTTCCTACTGTGCAGGCTTCAGACTGGGCTGTGAATACAAATACAAGGAGGCAAAACGATTTTGGCCTCAAGGAGCCTCTAGTCTAATGAGCTACCACCACACATACAGGTAGCTAGTAATGGAGGGGGAGGCGATAGAAGGAAGAAGGACACAAAACCCTGGGCCTGGGTGGCCCTGTTTGTTGCCCATTCCAATGACTTTTTTTTTTTAAATCAGCAGGTCATTTTTTTTTCCCCTGGACTCACCATGCTTTAGGTCCTCTTTGGGTGGCAATGTGGTTTTTTTGTATAGAGAACACAGAGTTGAGTCCTGATTGCAGCTTTGACTTTGTGGGGTGACCTTAGACAAACCACTTCAGTTTTTAGGGTCTCAGTTTGTTTGTCATTAGTGGGGGAAGGGGAGGACCAGATGATCAATTAGGCTCTGCTCCAACAGTCTCTGTTCCAAGATCCCTCCTGATCTGCCATTCTGTTCTAAGGTTCCTTCCTGCTCTTACATTTTCTGTTCTAAGATAGATCTCTTTCCACTTTGACTTTACACGTTCCATTTATGTTCTGAGGTTCCTCCTAGACAATATACTGGTAAATGTTTATACAATTAGCTCTCAAAAAAACGTTTGACATACTTTTAGGTTTGATCTGAATTATTGATATTTCCTCCATCACTTTCTTAAGTGTAGAAACCAGCAAAATAGTAAATCAAGCCCTGATTTGTAGCATTGGTCAATTTCTGAGATATGTATATATATGCTCACACTGAAATTTAACAATCAACTCTCATGTTAGCTTACTTACTGTAGCAGCACATCCCTGTGTTCCAGACAGTTAGTGTTGTATATCCCAGGATGCTGTGTTTTTAGACTCCTCTCATGTTTAATGTTTTAAGGTCTGCCCCAACATAGAAATGTCCAAAGGGCCTTCCTAGCCCTGACATTCTCTGCTTTAAGGATTTTCCAAGCTCTGTTCATCTAAGGTAGCCTAAGTGCAAGGACAAGGTTTGAAAGGCATCTGAAGGGATGATGAACAATGATGTTCTAGAACAGAAATATTCGTAATTTGTCTTCTATGAAATTTTAAAAAATGATTAAATTTGAGGTCTCCTCTACTGTTTTAGGTGCTTACTAAATGAAATCCCTTGTTTTTTACTACAACTCTAGCTTTGCTTCAGGTGTTTAATTCAAGTGTAAAGGGTTGGGCAGAAAGGTTGGTTGATGGAATTTGAGCTCAGGCCCTCTGACTCTGGATTTGAATTCTGGCCCTTTCATTGGCTAGGTGACCTTGGGCAAGTTACTTTATTTTTGTGGACCAGAGTATTATCTCATTTGTGAAATGAGGGAATTGAGGTAAACATTCCTCCAGCTTCATGTCTATCATCCTGAGATGGTTTTCTACAGTGTGTGTTTACTGAAACTTCATGTTATTCTCTGGTCGGATGTATGCTGGGTTCCTGTCCTCCATGATGTTGGAGGCAAAAACCTCTTGAGTCTAAGGTATGGGAGGGGTACTAATTAGGAGCATTGGTCCCTAGAGTGGGAGCCAAACCATGGCCTTGGCTTTCTGTCTTAATGAATCACCATACATGCCTTGCCTTGTCCTCAGGATGTGGCTGGGGTTCCTTTTGAAATCTTCAAATGGTACAAAAGAGATGGCCAGGCTTTTAGACTAAATCATTCAAAGAAGCCAGACAGCAGCTTTTGGTGGTTCTGACTTGATGCCCCTCTGGACCCTCTGAGGATCTTTGAGGGGAAGAAAAGGGAAGACCCAACTGGAACTGAGGATCTTTTGGGGTTCAGACTATGATGAGGATAGGAGTGTTCCTGGAAATGGGCACTTGTCGCCTTCATTGCCCTTGGCCCTTGACCCTCAGCTTAGCTGTCAGATGGACTGTCCTTGGTGCTAGCTGTCCACTTCCATCTTTCTTCTCAGTGCCCCCTCATTTGAGTTCCTGGATGGTACAGTCTGGGTTTCCTTTGGGTTTGAACCCCAAGGCTTCTGACATTGAGGGCCACTGAATGTTTTCCATATTGAGGAGCAGTAGTAGGCAGTCAGGAGCCAAAGGTGTGAAGAGTGTATTCTGGAAACCACAGGTCACTGAGTTTCAGTTTCTCCCCAACAAGATTGCAGAAAGAACTCAGCAGCTATTCACTGCACCCCTATTGTATGGTAGGCTCTGAAACTATCAAGAGAAATAAGATCTAATTCACCCCAAGGTGAAACGGGCTTTATAAGCATTTAGGGGGATGTACTCCCTTCCTTGATTTGGGGCTTGGCAACAACTTGTTTCCTTTGGTCTCAGAGAGAAGAACTCAAGCCCTGGGTAGATGTCAGGAGGGGGCCTTGATGTTGGGAGAGACTTGGGGACAGTTGGAGCTGTGTCTGCCATGGGCTCCCCTGGGAGGCAGCGCATGTCCTGGCCCAGAGGTGGGAAGCTTTTCCTCTTCCTGTTCTAATCCATTCTTCTGTGGATAATGCAGCTTCCCTGGCTCTGGGATCCCTGAATAAACTGTGGCTCATATTGCGCCGATCAGGATACCTCTGAGTCTGTGTAAGGGTTAGGAGTGGAGAATGACCAGGGATGAGGGGCACAGTTAAACTGCCCCATGGGAGAGGAACGGGGTTGGTATGGGGGAGCTGGGCAGGTTGCAGGGTTCAGTCTCCCTTGCCTTTGGGTCCTGGGCTTTTTAATGGTAGTAGCAACAATTACTGTCTCAAATGTTCATGGTATTTTATGATTCACAAGGTGCCTGCCTTGCAGAAACCTGATTATAGTTAACTGCAAATGTACCTATTTTATATCTACAAGTGAGGAGACCAAGGCTCAGTCTAAGTGCTTGAGTTAGAACCCTCATGTTCTCAGCCCAGCCCATGATGCCTGTCCCTCTGGGGCATGAGAAGGCTGCCTACCTGGTGACTGTTCCCAGTCTTCTCTTCCCATTGCACAATTTAGTTTTGATCTCAGTCCCTTTGGCTTGCCTGGCTCTCTTGCCCAGACACATTCTCCCTCAATGCTCTCTGCCTCCTCCCTCCTCTGCAAGACTGGCATCCAAGGAAACATCTCCTTTTCCAGTCATGGGCAGCCGTACCTGCCCCATTGTGTGCCCCATTCCATCCCTGTTCCTAGGAAGAGGCCAAAGGGCATGGTAAGTAGAGGTTGGGGATCAGAACACCTTTATTCATGGACCAGCTCTCCTCTTGCCTACCTATGTAAGTAAGAGGAGTCACTAAACCTCAGAGTCTGTGCTTTCCTGTCTATAACATGGAAAAATGTGTTCGCTAGCACCAGGATTAGAGACTGAAGAAATCATGCAATCTTCCCACCTCATTTAACTGATGAGGAAACTGAGGGAGGCTTGATCTGATCCCAGGGTTATACCATGGGAAGTGCCATGGAGGGGGCAGCTAAGTGGCAGCATGAATCGAGCAACTGGCCCAGGAGTCAGGGGGACCTGAATTCAAAGCTGATCTCAGATACTTACTAGTTGTATGACCCTGGGCAAGCCACTTAACCCTGATTACCTCCAATTAAAAAACAAAAAACTCCCAACAAAAAGTACTGTGGAAATGTGACTTGTTATTTATGACTGCAATGCCTCACCTACTTCTCTACCACCTCTGGAGAGTGAATAGAGGTGGACAAGCTGATGGATCCTGTGGTCTCTGCAAACTAGACTCAAGTGACAGACACTTACCAGTTCGGATGTTAGTTTGTGGAGGGAAAAGGAGGGCTCGGCGGGTGGAACATTTTTTTTCTTATGTTCCAGGATCACTTTCTCTCATTCTGGGCTCCTTCCAGCCATGGCTGAGGTGAGCCAGAGGAACTTCTACCTCTCAGATCAGTTCAGCTACCCTAAGCAGGGTGTAATCTGCTTTAACACATTAACTCCTAGGTTACCATTACATGCTCCAAGAGGGAAATGGGAGTAGGGGGATGTACTGGCAAACACAGACAGCTGGGTGAGATCTCTACTGAAATATTTTTGGATATCTTGAGCTGGAAATAAAACCATCTTGTTGATTGCTAAGGCAGAGATGGATCTCACAGATACAGTCTAAAGTCCTGTTGGGGTGGCCTCTGGATCTCTCATTGCCTGCTCCAGGGCCCAGTGGACATGTGCAGAGGCAGGGAATCCACTTGTAGAGAGGGATAGATAGCTTCTGTCCTCTGACCTCACAGACCACTTCTGGAGTAATGTGCTCAGCTCAACCCAGTGCAGCTAAGTGCCTTAGTGGTGGAGAGCTGCTGGACCAGGGATCACTTCAAATCCTTTCTCGTGACCCTGGGCAAGTCATTTAACCTTTGTCCTAGTTTCTTCCTCTGTAAGATGGAGGTGAGACTAGCATCTACCCCCAGATCTGTTTTAGGGAATAATGAGTGAGTCTATGCAAAGTGCTTTGGAAACCTTAACATGTAAAGAGGAGCTATCATCAGTATCATCATTGTGGACTGGGTCCCATTTCAAGAAGGACACTGATAAGCTAAAGGGTGTCTGGAGGAAGGAAGCAGCCTGGGAAAGCTCCCAGGCTGAGCCAACAATGGCTGCTGAAGGAGGTGAATGAGAGAAGAGTTGGGGGCTCGAGATACAGCTTCTTTATGTATTCAAAAGACAGTCCTATGGAAGAGAGATCTTGCTTGTTTTGCTTGGCCCCAGGGGGCAGAACCAGGGGCATGGCATGGGCATGGGCACAGTTGGGGGAGCCAGGAGTTACAGAGGCAGATTTCGCTTCCTAACAATTCAAACTGTCCCACAGAGGGCATAACCACTCTCCATAGTTCGTAGAGAAGGCATTTCTCTTGAATAACTGTAAGAAGAGCCATGCTTCACCTGACACTTTAAGGTTTGCACAGTGCTTGCTTTGTGTTTTCACTTTTGATCCTTGAAATAACCATGTGGAGTATATGGTGGTGGTAACCGTAGTAGTGTCAGGACTAGTAGTAATACTGCTAGCAGTGTTGTCATGTCTGACTCTTCATGACCCCATTTGGGGTTTTCTTGGCAGAGATACTGGAGTGGTTTGCTATTTCCTTCTCTAACTCATTTTAAAGTTGAGCAAACTGAGGCAAACAGGGTGAAATGACTTGCCCAGCGTCACGCAGCTAGTGTCTGAGGCCAGATTTAAATTCAGGTCTTCCTGACTGCAGGCCTGGTGCTTTATCCACTATGCCACCTAACTGCTGGTACCTATTATTATCTTAATTTTCCAAATAAGGAAACTGAGGCTGAGAGACGTTAAGCTGCGGGTTGCACTAGATGGCTGCTGGAGTCCCTTCTGAGTCTGTGACTGTACAATTCTGTGCTTCTCAGCTTGGCAGCCATGGCCGGTTTAGACTAAACACTGGCAGAGGTCTCAAAGTACCAGGTCAGTGGGCCTAATGTCTACTGGGGTCATGAGCTCTAGACCGGGAAGCCTGCTAGGTACTACTAACCCAACTAAGGTTCATCTTTATAGGCAGCCAAGAGGGGAAAATTTGAGACTTGTGCAACAATGGAGCCTAGGAGGCCTTGGGTCTGAAGGTGGGATGGGTGGGTTGACTGCCTGCTGACTAATGGAAAAGGACATATTTTCCTCACTGACAATCCTTGGATCTTCCATTTGCCTCCCCCTCAGCTGCTAGTGGTTCCCCTAAAAATTTCCTGGAATCTCTTTTGTATGTACCTAGAGGAAGGACATGGGTCACTCTAGCTAGACTGTAAGGAACTTGTGGACACAATTTGACTTTAATGCTTGTGGATTGTGGGATCATAGATTTAGTGATAGGGAAGGAAGGATCCTTAGCCATGGCAGCAGGGTATGTAAGAAAGAATGCTGGATTTGAAATGAAGTATGAATCCTCGCTCAGCAGCTCAGCACCTGTGCGTCCCAGGGCAGATCACGCCTTCTCTCTTGACCTCTTTTCTCTGATCTGTAAAATGAGGGGGTTTGGATGGCCTCTATGGTACCAAGACTTCCACCTCTATCTAAATAGGATTGTCCACCTTACCTTCTCCAACCCTCATCTGTAAAATGAGGTAATTGGACTCATGACTTAAGTAGACTCCTTTGCAGCTCTAAATCTAATACTGCTAAGATCTAGTCCACTTCCTTTGTGACCTAGATGAAGACTCCTTAGGGCCTGGGTGGGGGAGGGGATGACTCCATGCTGGGCACTCTGCTAGTAAGTGCTTGAACTCAGCTCTCCAATTCCAAAGTAGACATTCTTTCTCTTAGCCTGTCCAGTCTCCTTGCAGAGGAGACTGGCCTAGCTTGTGGTGGAGAGGAAGGACTTGGTCTTGTCCATCTCTGGATATACCAAGCAGCTGGCCTACTCTCGCCTTTCTCATCTCCAAATTGGCCCCTGCCCTGCCACTGTTGACTTTGAAACTCCTCCTCTCTCTTCCAGCCCTTCTTCAGCTCCTCCCTTTGGCCTGCTTGCCCCCTCCCCCCTCCCCCCCCACTCCCATCCTGGCTGTCACTGACAGTGCCTCATCCTCACAGGGGCTAATTGCAAACCCTGATCAGTGAGCGAAGGCGAAGGCAGTTCCCATGGCGACAACAGAGGCTTCACATATGAAGGAAGATGTGATAGGCTGTAATTACTTAGGCAGAGATTGATTTGTGAACTCAGGAGACTTAGAGTGAAGGGGAGAGAGACGATGAGGCATGGTACCCCCCCCCCCCCCATGTCCCCACAGGTGGGGTGGAAGATGGCGGTCAGCTTTTTGCCAAAGAGATAAAACCAAGGGGCCTTAGTGTCACTCCCGGCACTCAATCAGCAAACTTTTGTTTAATGAAGAGCACATTGCTGTGTGGGGGAGGGGGGAGGTTTTTTATCAATGACTGGGATCAAGGGATAGAGGGGCGGCTTCTTGGATTTGGAGCCTTCTTGGAAAGGTCGCTAAGATGAAGAGAGATGGCTTTTATAAGGGCAAGTGTCAGATTTGGATGAAAAAAAATCATCCTTCCAAGTATAAAGTTAGTGAGTCTGGCTGGACAGCAGTTCATCTGAAGGAGATCTGGGGTTCTTAGAGGACTTCAAGGCATTTTTAGGTGCTTACATGTGCTAAGCACTATGTTAGGAACCGAGGATACAGACAAAAAGCCAAAGCTTCCTGACCTTGGGGCTGCATGAAACTGGCTCCTGTGTCCAGAGGGAGAGCTGGGACAGTCTGGCTAGGCCCTGCCCTGTTCAGACCCCTTCTGGAGTCCTATGGAGAGTTCTGGACAGCACCTTTTGGAAGGTCATTAATAACTACAGATTATCTTCAGGAGTGATCTGGATGGGGAAGGCCCAAGAGCCCATCCCTTAGTTATTTATTAAGCACCCAGCCCATGTGCCAGACACCATGCTAGATACCCCTTCTTGCAAGAAGCTTATGTTCTAACAGAGGATAAAACATGCATATACATGTAGAGATAAATAAGTACAAGGTGATTTTTTTTTAAGAGGGGAGACTCAAATGAGTGAGGGGATGAGAGTCAGGAAAAGTCTGTCCTTAAGAAGGAAGGACTTAGAGAAAAGGGTGTCTGGTGAGGCCATGATGGTTGTCTAGCAGCAGCCATTGGAATGGTTGTTATAGACAAAAGATTAGCCTTCCTGTGCTGGGCTCCTGAGGGTTGGCCCTGACTCAGTAGGGGCTCAGAACAAGGATGCTCCTGTTATTCCAAAGTTTGGGGCAGCTGCCTGGGCTGCTTCTGGAGTTCCTTCTCTGGAGAGGTCTTCTGAGAACAACTGGATTCTCATCAGGAATGAGTGTGATGAGATAGCTCCTGAAGACCTTTCCAGCTGGAAGACTAGAGGCACCCAGAGGTACAAAAGTCTCTGTCCAAAGTGAATGGATTCCAATGAGTGCAAATAGTCCTCTAGCAGCGATAAATACAGAAGAGATACAAAGTTTTCTCATTGCTTCAAGGACTGAGAGGCAGCTGTTTGGTGCAGTGGCTGGAAGTTTTGTCTTGGAGTCAGGAAGATCTGTGTTTAAATTCTACTCGACATTTATTCTTTTTAATCTCAGTTTACTTACCTGCAAAAAGGAAAGAATACTTGCTGTTTTGCTTGCAAACGTGTTGAAAGGCATAAATGTGATAATGGCCAGAAAGAACTTTGCAAACTGCAAGGCAAGATGCCGTAAATGCCACTTGTTAGGCGTGAAAAAAGATTTTTTTTCCTTTTCTTACGGGAGTTGCTATAGGAAGGAGAAGGTATTTGAGATGGTCTTCAGATGAGGGGCAGGGATTTTCCAGGTCCAACATCTGGAGTGAGAGAGGGAATGGCGAAACAGATATGTGTATGGGCAAAACAAGATCAGAACTGCACACTCCCAAGGGACTTCCGAGTCCATCTAGTCTAAGGTCCTTCCCTTACATGGGCAGGTCCTCTGCCACCCAGACCCATGCTCTTCCCATTGCATTACAGTAATCTGAATCCCTAAGGTTAGCCCAGATTTTAGATGGCCTTGAATGATGGCCACATAGGAGCCATTGAGAACTTGTGAGCAGGGGAAATGACAGTAACATCGTCATGGTGCATCTGATAGCTTAGCAGGGGCTTGGGTTAGGAATTTATTACAGCATTTCAGATAAGAGTTGATGCTTGCCTGAATGAGGGAGGTGGGATGGAAAAGAAAGTATGAATTTCAGAGAGAATACAGAGGTGTGAGGAGACGTGGGGATCAAGGGAAGAGGACAACCCAGGGATTGCTTCGGGTTTGAGCTGTGGTGACCCAGGATTGTTGGCCACAGTGCAGAACAGGAGGAGGAGGCCGATTCATGATGGGTGTGGTGTGATGATGAGGTCCATTTGGTAGATAAATATTGGGCTTCTAGTACCAGGTGAAAACATCCTGAAATATTGGAACATCAGGACCAGGAGCCTACAAGAAATATTTGGGACCCTCATCTATGTCATAATGGAAGTCATGGGAACTGAGCAGCAGTTTGGTAGTGGGCACAGAGAAAATAGATGGAAATGACCCAGAATTGACGCATATTAAGGCAGAGATTGTAGTAGAAGGTCAGGATGATCCTAAGATGTTTCTTAGATAAATATTGAAATAAATTCATCTTAACTGACTCTATGTGACTGGCTCCAGATATCTCATCCAGTCTGGACACTACCCTTGGAGGGAGCATACTCCCACTTTCCTTCCTGTCACTTCTTTCCTCCCCTCCCCCCATCCTCCCACTTTTGTCATGGAATCCCTCAATATGTCAGGAGTGGATGATCAGTGAGTCCTTTTTCATTCACTCATTTATAGGGAGGGGCTGGAAAGGAAAACTCCTGAAACCAGTAGATAATGATAGCCTAGGACGACCTAGAAGGGCAAGAATTTAGAGTGGTCCAAGGATCTACAAACTGGCAAGAACCTGGGATATTATCTAGTTTCAAGTTTATCACCTTCCAGATGAGGAAACTGAAGGGTGAAATAATGACAGTGACCCTTGCCCTCCAAGGGTGATTGTGCACCCAGGGTCCCATAAGAAGTAAGAAGTGAAGACAGGATTTGAACCTAGGACTTCGAACTTCAGGCCTGGGGCATTTTCCATTGTATCATGGTTTCTTTTTGAGATCAGAAGGTCTGAAGTGGTTTGGTCACCTGAGGGTTGTGAGATGAACTCACTCCTGCTCTAATCTGATGCTCAGAAATCTGAGTCACCGACTTTGTTTTCAGAAGGTTTAATGTCTTGTTGGAAATACAGGATGAATTTACCAAAAGACTGATATTGTGATAGCCTGTTCCTAAACCCCCCTCCCCCAATCCAGAACAATTCTGCTCATTTCCACCAGCAGTAAGAAGTAGTAGAAGGGGTGCTGGGCCCCTTTGGCAGGAGGGTGGGGATGAATTCTGGTGGCAGCATCTTGGAATCATCACCCCAGCAGAGACCTGAGGCTTCTGTTAGTGGAGAAGGATCAAGGGTCCCCTGGGAAGCCCTCAAGGAGAGGGGCTGTTGGCACAGCTTGAAACGTGTGTGCAGAGAGGTCAGCTTGTTGGGTCTCCTACAGGTTGAGAAATGCCTGGTTTGGCTGAGAAATGATGCTGCAGAGGACAGCTCAGCCAAGCTGAGCTCAGTCACTGGTGTCCTGAGGTGGCATTGGGAATGAGATCAGTCACAGAGAACACTCCCCTCACCCCTTCTTGGCAATCATTAACCTGTAATAGCCTCCCAGCTCCTATAGGTGATACTCTGAGGTTTAGAAAGCCTTTGAGTTAGAAAGTATATCAACCCCCAAGTGACAGATGAGGAAACTGAGGCTCAAAGCAATGAATTGAAGTGATTGGTCCATGTTGGCATATCCCAGGGCTCCATCAGAGCTAGAATCCATGCCTCTGCCTCAGTCATTCTGCCTCTGGGTCTTCACTTCTTTCAGGTCACCCGAGTACCATTTAAACCCCACAGAAACTGCCTGGTTTCTCAGGACTGGGTGATGGAGATGCTCAGGGCTTGGGCCAGGCTTTGGGGTCCGATCTCAGCCCTGGTATTTTTGTTTGAAGGGTCTGAGTGGGTGGGCATCCTAGTGAGCTCCTGAGTCCTGGAGCCATCAGGACTGATGTTCTCTGGATGCCAGTCACATACCCTTCCCCAGAAGTAGCTGCCCGTCACAAAGTGTCCTCCGTTAGAGAGGCCGTAGACCTGGAGTGGGCTGCTTTTGGTTGGGGCATCTGGGACCCCTGGCTTCAGGGGAATGAGGAGGCAGGACATGGCTGAGCAGGCAGCTCGCTCCTGGGTCCTACCACGCATCCCTCTTATGACATGTGGCCTGGCAAGTCCAATTCTAAGCTGCTGAAAGCCTGGCTTGAAGGTGCCCTGCCCCCGCTTGGCAGAGCCTGCCTGGGATTGGCTCTGGCGCCTTCCCCCAGGGCCCCCCTTCCCTACACCCCCACTGTTGGGGAGGGGAACCGAGTGGAGTGGAGCAGAGCTTAGCTGGGCCTGGCATTCACATCTGCAGTGCCTCTTGGGGGGGGAGGGGCAGGGAGTTCCTGATGCCCTTATAATAACTGGAGAGTCTGGCAGAGGGCTCCGGCGAATGCACCAGTGTGTCTGCGGCGGCGGTGGCGGTGGGGAGGGTGGCAAAGGTAGGCAGCTGGAAAGGCAAAGGGATTTGGGGGACAGCTGGAGTGGGAAAGGGACCTTCCTCTCTGATGCCCCCAGGGTTCTGAGAATTAAAGAAGAAGGAAAAAAAGAGGAAGGAAAACAAGCTCCTTCAACAATGGCCAGGGAGGCAGGAGAGTGTGTGGGGGGGGTGCTGCTGCAGAAAGCTGGCCCCCTTTCCCTTCCTTGCTTCAGACTCCGCCCCCACAGAGCCTCCTGGGCCACCCTGCTGGTTCCCTTTCCCCGGCTCTGGGGGGAACATCGACAATGCTCGTGTAGGGGAGATGTCTACTTGGCTCATTCCTCTGTTCTCCTGGACTCTCCTGCAGGTGGAGATAAAGCCGGGTGACGGGGCCGCCGCCGAGCCGTGGGGACAAGCCACCACCGTGGTAGTCAAGGTACTTTGGCACCGGAGGTCACTGAGGGACTGGGCGTGCTGGGTGGGTGCCTCGGGCTGGGGGCTCCAGGACCGGGAGCTGGCGTGCACGGGCGGGCTTTCCTTCCACTGGCTGGGCTAAGGGGGTCTCAGGTGGCAGTTGCGGTTTGATTTGTTGTAATGTTTTCGGAATGACGCCCCTCCCCCTTCTCCCTCCGCTGCCCCCTCCCCCCCGGCTGCTATGGGTTTTCACCCAATCAGCAGAAATCCCCGGAGCGGGGAGGGGGTGGAAAGTGAGGTGGCGAGGAGGAGAGCCAGGCTCTGGGGGGAGCCTGGAGGAGGCATGATATCATTGCTCACGCTGCGGTCACCATGGCGATGGCTGTCATGCTGGGCCAGTAGGAGGGATGACGGGCTTTGGGTGGAGCAGTGACGTCATGCCAGGGTGTGCGTGGTGCTGCCACCGCCACCTCAGGGTTTGGGACCCGTGGGCACCACGTGGGACTTGGCGGATATGGCCCCGAGGTGGGGGAAGAGAGGGACTTTCCTGGTCGGCTTCTCACCTGTATGACAAATGGCAGAGTAGATCTTGGGGGGGGGGGGAGCTGACTGGGGGCTCCTTCCCTGGAGGCACCCCTCCCCCCAGTCTTCAGGCTCCTGTTACAACTTTCAAATGGGCTACTTCTTTCACTGTGTCTGAGGGAAAACAAAACTCCCCAAACTCCGGAGTGCCCCCAGTTCCCCCGATGGCTTGGCCTGGGCTAGCAGATGTGGGGGAAGGGGAGTGGGACTGAGCTGTGCCCCAAAGGGCAGCCTAAGTGGTGGAGTCCCTCTTTCACTTACAATGTTGGGGTGGGGCGGACCTCTTGCTTCCGTTTCATGATCTGTAAAATGGGGATTATCTATTTTCTTTGAAGTGATTCATGCTCTCCCCACCCCTCTCGAGCCCAGGGTCCTCACCCAGGGTCTGGTGTAGAAGTGTTGGAGCTAGAGAGGATAGTATAACTTGTCTGGTGTAGTCCCCTTCCCTCCCCCTCCCTGCACAGGAGGAAACTGAATGCCCAGGGAAGGCAAAGGACTGGCCCAAGGTCACATAGTAAGTGAGAAAGTTGACACACAAATTTAAGTCTCCTGGCTCTCAGCCCAGTGTTTGTTCCATGTTTAGAAGGGGATGGAAGTGACTGTAAACCCTTCCCTGGAGCTTGAGATGCTCTTCTCCTCTCCCACCCCAACTCCTCCCACCATAGCCCCTCCCTGGGAGGCTGGATGCTTTGAGGGAGGATAGTGGGGTGGGTGTTAGTGTAAGAACTGAGGTTTGAAACAGGGCCAAGCTCTCCATTGCTTGTCCTTGAGAGCAGGGACTGTCTTACTTGCATTACAGTCTAGTTGTCTCTCTAGAGCTTAGGAAAGTACTTTGCACGTGGTAAGCCTAAACAGATTTTTTAAAAATTCATTCATTCATTCACCTGAAATGCAGAAGTTCTGCTTTGGGCACCCCAGGCTCCATCATCGGGGTGTGATGTCCTCTGCTCATCTGTACTCATGAGCAGGCTTGTCCCTGATTGGGTGAGCTGCTTGCCTTGTCCTGCCTTGGCCCATCCCACAGAGGGCATGCTACCAGTGGGTGTCTGCACTCATGAGGGTGTGAGTTGAGGAGGCAGTGATGTGTTAAGGAGGGATGCTGGTCCCTGGATTTCATCCTTGGGGAGCAGAGTTCTGTAGAACTTCCTTTTTTACCCTCAATCCCAGTACCCAAAGGTGCTCTCTCTCTGGAGTGGCTCCTGGTCAAAGAGTGGAAAGAACCAGGCAACATTCACTGAGGTCCCTTAGCTGAGGAAACCTACAATAGGGTTGAGTAGAGGATGTGGCTCTTGTTGACCGAGTGGAGCAAGGGGGGAAACCATTCGTGAGGAGGCAGGCAGAGGAATGTTTGTAATTCTGGGAAAGCTGCCTGGTGAGAATGATCAGGTTGTGGGTCCCAGCTGGCCCTGTTTATGGTTGGGTCCACATGTGTTTTACCTTTTCCAGAATTGAGTTTCCTCATAAACACCTTGAGGAAGGGCATTGACACCCTAGAGGGAACCCACACCAGGACAACCAGAAGAGGACTTGAGAGTGTTGAGACAAGTTACAGAAGGGGGTGGGGGTGGAAAATAGACATATTTAGACTGAAGTAGATTCAGGGCACAAACATGTGATCATTGGGTCGAGGTATTTGAAGGGCTGTCTTGTGGAGGAGGGGTTTGAACCAGAATTGACTGATTGAGCTTGATGGAAGCCATTCCACCTGTCCGGGGAGCTGCTGGGCACCTCTGAGGAGGGATGCACATTCCCTTGTCTGATGTCGTTGATGAGCTAGTCTTCATTGGGTCACTCAGAGCTCTCATAGCTGTGCCCAGAGACTTTCCCCATCCTCCCTCCATAGCCCTAGACCACAGGGAAAGAGGAAAAAAAGCAGTGCAGGGTGTCTGCTTCCTCCCAAGCATTCTCTTGGCACAGTGAGAATCCTTCCTCAGTAGTTCCTCTGGAACTCACTTCTAGTCACTGACAGATACCTTTTCAGGACAGCTGCCTTTCCCAAGGAAATAGAGCAGTGTACAAAGAGGCCTGGACTTAAGAGTCTTGGCATCTAGTCCCATGGCTGCTACCCTACTTACTGTGTGACCTTGAGCAAATCATTTCCCTTTACTGGGCTGCAAATGGAGGGGGTAGATGACACCATCTCCCAAGCTTGGGACACAAAGGGAAAGAGTATGTGGGGGGCTACGGGGGTGGTGTTCTGTGTCGTGTGTGTCTGTCTCAGTGTGTGTGTATGTGTGTGTGTGTGTGTGTGTGTGTGTGTGTGTGTGTGTGTGTGTGATGGTGGAGGAAAATGAGGGAGGGGAGCTTCCTCTCCCAATTGCCTGGGACAGGAAGGAAAGCGGGACAGACCCCTCGATCTGCTTCTGGTGGTGGTCACAGTGGTAGCCGTGATGGCATACTGGCTTGGTCCTCTCCTAGGGGAGGGCACCTGCCAGCCGGGGCCTTCCCTGCTCAGTTCTCTTGCAGCAGAGGGGGAGGGGAAGCTCTTGGCACAGCAGGCATGTGCTCAGCCCAGGTTGGCCCTAATCCCTGGTGCAGCTTCCACCAATGAGCTGGGCTCTCCAGCAAGTCCTAAGATGCCTGTCGGGGAATGTGTCCATGTTCTGTGACCCATGAACATGGTCCCCATCCATGTCAGACTGGGCTGACAGTTTGAAGATGCTCTGGTGGACTCACTGGCCATCTCTGTAAAGACATTTCAAGTAGAGACTGTTCCATTCTCTGTACTTGTGTCCTGGTGCCGAGCACGTTGTAAATGCTCACTAAGTGAATCACAAATATTGGGTAAAACTGTATGCTGTCCATCCAGGATAGGGTTAGGGCTGGCTCCCAGTATGCCCTGGTCCTGGGAGGGATGTGAGAGTCTCTGTTTGCTTGGTGGGCTACGTCCATCTCTGATGCCTGCTAGGAATACGCCAGAGTTCATTGAAATCCCCTTCCTGGGAGGTGGTTGTCCTAGTCCTCTTGGCACTGATCGGGAGTGGGGGCAGGGCACCACCCATTGGGAGAGCCCTGAAGCAGTTACATGGTGCTCCCCATATCTGTTGTCTCCATCCTTCCTCCTCCACACTGACCCTAGATTGGCTGAGAGCCGCCTGAGGCAATTTTGGGACTTTGCCCAGGATGCGTGCCTTGGCCAACTCTCCCCTCCCCATGTCTGAAAAAAATGCCCTCCTACTGCTGATCTTTGCTTTCCACCCACCCCCACCCCCACCAGTGTCTTCTTGCCTGCCTGCCTCTCTCCTTCCCTCTCTGACTTGGCAGCCGGCATCCATGTCTGTGTGATTCAAGCTCGACCAGGCTGCACGTGGCGGGGAGGTTTACAAACACTGAGGCAGCTAGCAGTAGGGGGAGTGAGTCATCTCTCCCTCCCCCTCCCCTTCTCTTCCTCTCAGCTGAGAGAGAGAGAGAGAGAGAGAGAGAGAGAGAGAGAGAGAGAGAGAGAGAGAGAGAGAGAGAGAGAGAGAATGAGAATGAGAATGAGAATATAACATAACCAGGTCGTGAAAGAGAAACTGTAGACTCATGGGAAGCAGAAGCAGTTGGCCATCTCTGGGCAAGACGCCTTGCGCGAGTCGCTTCTTTGTAGTGGTCCTGTTTTCTCTTCTGTAAAGAAGGGGACTAGAGCCTGTGATTTCCCTTCCAGTTTGGGATGGGAAGGGAGTGTGCGTGTGTGTGTGTGTGTGTGTGTGTGTGTGCGCGCGCGCGTGCGCTATGGGACTTGAATCATCATGAGAGGCATTTTACTGAATGCAAAAGGGATTTCATAGAATGGGTCTTTTGGAATGGATTGATCCTACTTTCACCAAGGCCACCAAAGAAAGGGAGGAAAGCTGGCACTTGGGGGCTATTTAGAGTTCTGCCTCTCTGATAGGTCACTCTATGACCTTGTTGGTGCTTCTCTCTTCACTTTTCTTGATCCTAACTCATTCTTCTCTACAATAGGGAGGTTGGATCAGATGAACTCTTGGGTCTATGGTTTCAGAGAATGCCAACATTCATGAGTTGGAAGGGTTGCCAGGACTATCGTGGTATAGTGAGCACTGAATTTCAAATCAGAGGGTCTCATATCAAATCTTGTCACTTCCTACCAGTGTGAACTGAGGCAAATTACTAGACCAGGAGTGGAGAACCTTGGGCTAAGGCTGTGGCTCTCAGGTCCTCAAGCGCCTTCCTTTGTCTAAATCCAAACTTCACAGGACAAATCCCCTTAAAAGGCCACACCCAAGGACCCAGAAGGTCATGTGTGGCTTCAAGGCTGCAGGTTCCCCAGCCCTATAGGCTTTCTGAGCCTGTTTTCTTATCTACAATGTGGGGTTATGCAGTGGTATAAAACTCAAATGGAAATGTCCTGTAGTCTGTGTGTTGACTTAAAAAAGCTCCCAGTTTCTGCCATCTATATTTTATTGTATTTTTATTTTGTTAAACGTTCCCCAGTTCCATTTTGGAATAATACTGGATTTAGAGTCAGGAAGCCTGAGCTTGGAGCCTTCTTTGGATCTTTGCTAGCTTGGCTGACAGTCACTTGATCTCTCAGCCTCAGTATCCTTGTCTGTAAAATAGGGAGGAGAACAATACCTCCCAGGGTGTTAGATCAAACAAAGTTGGGTCTAAAATGCTTGGCAAACCTTAAGTCACTGCATGAACACTGGTTATTGTTGGAGACGAAAAAGTGGTGAGTCTTGTTCCATTCACAGGCATAAAGGGTGTGAGCAGGAGTGGCTGCATGAGGAGCTTTCTGAGTGTGGGTCAGAGAGAACCTGGATAATTCAACTCGCTGGATCAGTTACTGGGCACAATGGTTATTACTTCTCCCGTTCAAATCTTTTTCTATTAGCACGCCAAATAGACTGGTGTGAATTTCACCTCCTTGGATTTCTCTGGGTCCTGCCTCTGGGGGAGGTGATGAAATCTAACTAGTATGTGGGTGGCTGACTGGGGGAAGGGGGAAAGAGGAGAACCATGACTGAACAATTACTAGCCAACTCCACTGGTGGGGAGACTCAAATACGGTGAGAAGCAGTAAGCTGCTGCTGGACAGGTGGGAATCACCCGATTTCCCAGAATCTTCAAATTGGAGGGACATCTGGCCAAGACTCCCCAATAGAATATTACCCAGAAATCAACATAAAGCCTTTGAAGGCCTTTGAAAGGGAACTGACTCATGCCCAATTAAGGCACTCCCTTCCACTTGGAGATGGTTCTAATGATTGGCACCTTTTAATCGGGGCCTGGGAAGAATAGTTTATTTCAGGTCATCTCCCTGGTGCTTGAAGACAGCTGTCTTCTCCTGAGGTCCCCAACTCCCCACCTCCCAAACCATCTCTGCACCAGGCTAAACATTTAAAGTTCTTTAAGCTAATCCACATGTGGACTGATTTGGAGGGCATTCCATTCTGGATACCCTCTTGGGTACATGCTAATTTATAATTGTTGTTCCACAAAAGCATGGAGGCCAGGACTGAGCACAGTCCCCTAGATGTGTCCCCTAGACCTGGGGCAGACTGAGTGCGGAGGAGCTAGTGGCTCCTGAGAGGACACTGTGTCTCTGAAAGTAAGCTAAGATCAGACAGACTCTTTGGGGACCAATGTCTTGTACTTGATCCATTGAGCTTGATAGCCATTAACACCCTCAGATCCTTACAAGTACAGTGCTTTAGCCATAAGTCCCTTAGCATGGACTTGAAAAGTAGGGTCTGTTCACTCAATGATAAGAGCTGCCATGTATCTCAATCACATTTCATCCTTTAAAGTTGCGTCTCCCTTTCCAACCTGTCATGTTCTTGGGGCTCCTTAAGCAGTTCTGCAGCAGTGAAAGGGAAGGCAGAGAATGGCAGCATTTCTTCTTGCTGACCCCCCCCCTCCACTTAGTAGAACTGACCTTTTTTATTAATTTATGGAATAAAGCGATCATTTCCATATCAGAGGACAATAACAAAGATTATTGTACATGAAGCTGCCAATCCACTTTGCAGAACTTGCTATCCCTTTCACTTATGCAACAAAATTTTCATGTAAATTTCTTTTTCTTCCCTTCTCCCCTCCCCCCCCCATGGCTACCAATAGACACAAATAGGGGGGTGTGTGTGTGTAAAATCATTCTATAGTACTTCTATTTATCAATTCTTTCTCTGGATGCCGATAATGTCTTTCTTCATAATTTGGGTATTTATAATAGATGAAATAACTTATTCGCTCAAAGTCATTCCATTTTTTTTCTGAGGTCATTCTTAAAACAATATTGCTGTTTCTGTGTACAATGTTCTCTTGGTCCTATTCATTTCACTCCTCATTATTTCATGCAAGTCCTTCTATTTTTTAAAGCTCATTGAGCTTGTCATTTCTTGTAGCACAGTGGTATTCCATCACCATCATATACCACAACTTGTTCCACCATTCCCCAATTGATGGGCATCCCTGCAGTTTCCACTTTTTTGCCATCACAAAGAGAGCCGCTATAAACATTTAGAGCTGTCCTTCCATGGCCAGTGTCTATCATGGTGTTCTGCATATACCAGGCAATTCGAATGTGTTGAATTCAGGAGGCTCTTGGAGCCATTTTGCCCACTGTCCCTAGATTGGCACATGTTCATCTTGTTTCTTTCACAGCCCTCCCACCCTGTGATTTGGCTCTGGCCTTTTGGAGGCCCTGGAAAGGTGTTGGTGGGTCTTGAAAGATTCCTTCGCTCTGAAACAGATGGGAGTGTTCTGATTTCCAGCCTCCTGCCATGCCTTTCTTTGCCCCTCCCTCCCTTCTCTCCCTGAATGGTTTTTACAGGAGGTGGAGACTTGACCAAGATCCAGCTGGAGAGAGATTCTTGGTTCCTTCCCACAAAGCACAGTCTCCTGCCCCCTCTTCCATTCCAAGTTGGTGCAAGGCTATGGATCTGCCCACTGGGTGGGCAGAACCCAAGAATGAAAGGGGAGGGGAAGTGTCTCTGCATGCCCCAGGGTCTAGCAGGTGGTTGGAACAGGGGACACAGCAGCAGATTGCTGGTTGTTATATGATATTGGAGGGTCCAGCTAAGGACCTACAAGGCCATTTCCTAAACCTTCTGCAAGAAGAACATGTAGTCCAACCCCTTCAGTTTATTTTTTTAGTTTAATTTTTAAAAAACCCTTAATTTCATTAATATATTTTTTTAGACACCAATCATTTCTGATAATTCCCTCCCCCACCAAAGAATTAAGGCATCCATTGTAACAACAGCAACAAAGCTATTAATCAAAACCACATGATACAGTGACTGAATTTGACAAGGTATACACCATTCTACTCCAGTAGTGTTTCTTTCCCCCTCCTTCCTCGTTCCTTATTTGCCAACTGGAAGGGGAAACATGCATTATTTCAGGGTTGTTAGGTTCAAATGAGGTAACGTTTGTGTGGTACTTAGCATAGTTCTGGGAAACAGTAGGTGCTTAATCGTGCTTCTGCCCTTCCCATCTGTTCTCCAGGACCAGTACTGATTTTTTAGTTTCAATTTACCTTTTGATTGTCACCATTTAGACTGTTTCTCTGACTCTGCTTCCTTTCACTCTATATCTGTCATGCAAACTTTCCCACATTTCTCAGAATTCAAATTCCTCATTATTGGTTAAAATACCATAATACTCTGATAACCCCTCCCTCCCACCCTGATCCAATGTTTAGCACTTATCTTCTCCCTGTTGGGTTTATACTTATCTATGCACATGCTGTCTCCTGATAAAATGGAAACTTTTTGAGGGCAGGTAGTTGTGCCTGACACTGTGCTCACTGATTGGTCACATTCATATACCAAACTTCATTCCAGCATCCTCCAGTCAATTCAACCCTTTAATTGGAAACACATTGCCTTGAAGAGACAGGAAGAGACTGTGTCCAAATCATCAATTAGGGGCAGTGCCAGAATTTGAATTTGGGTCTAGTCAGAGGATATGAAAGATGAAAGGATGTGTGGATGGATGGATGGGTGGATGGATGGATGATGGATGGATGGATGGGTGGGTGGATGATGGATGGATGGATGGGTGGGTGGATATATAGGTGGATAGATGATAGATGGATGGATGGATGGGTGGATAGATAGACAGAGAGATAGAATGATGGAAATTTTAGTAATCTTTTATCTTGTGCCAGGAATTGTCCTAAGCACTAAAGATTCAAATATAAGCAAAAACAGAGATAGTAGCTGTTCCTCTGTGAGAATGGGGGGAAACAACACATGAAGGGGAGTGTGTAGTTCCTTGGTTCAGAGCTGATTTTCTGGAAGCGAGACAGGGATTTGGTTGGGGCAACATAAGGATGGAGTTTCACCTGTGATAGTCAAGGGTGGTTCCTGGGAACTGAGTTTTTGTTCCAGCCCCCAAAAGTTTGTTTGGTCTTTGTTCTGGGGAATGGTGTTCTCACTTGAGTGTCTTTCAGTGTTAAGGCATTTGGAAGAAGCAACATGGATTAAATATTGAGTGATAGAGGGAGAAGTATTAGAAGTGACTACATTTATGATCTCCAGGGAGGAAGACTGGAGGAATAGAGGTGCCGCTGGGAAAGGAAGAAGCACATTTTAAGGGCAAGTTTATATGAGGTCAACTTTGGACTTGGCAGATGTAAGGTGACATGAGGACACCCATGTGAGCTCTCTGCCAGTAAGGATCTGTCCATTCTTTGTACTTGTATCCTCATTGCCTGGTACATAATAGGTGCTTAATAAATACCTGTTAGAATTTACAACTGGAAGGGACCTCAGATTTACTCATTTTATATTTGAGGAAACTGAGGCCAAGAGGAAGGGATTTGCCCGAGGTCAGCCAATCAGAGTGAGGCTTGGAAGCCAGGCCTTTAGATTTAGTGTTTGTTCTCCTTGGCAACTTTGTCCAAGATCTGACTGTAAATTTTGAGGCAGGGCAGAACCAAAGGGCTGAAGTCTGTCAACTTTGGTCTCCTGGGCAGTCCACCTCTGGAAGACTGGATTCCCTTCTGGGAACAAGATTTTAGAAAGGACGTAGAGCAGCTGGAGGCAGTCCAAGATGAGAAGGAGGGTATTGGAGAGCCCAGCACAGGATGATGGGCCCTCTGGTTGCCATTGGGTGGTCTTTGATCCTGTACTTCTGCTAACTGACTGGCTTACTTTAAGCTGTAAGGTTCTCTGATAACTAGGGAAAATCTGATAAACATTCATGACATGCTGCCTATGTGCAATCCCTGAGGCAGTGTTTTGTGAGTCTAGACCTCCTGCATTCAGCTCCAGCCACTGAAACTTTCGACTTGGGTGACTACAACCAAGTGCCTTCATCTCTCTGGGCTTCTGACAAACTGATGACACGTAGTCATGGAGTGGGCTTCCACACTGTTGAAATGTCCTACCACATACTGAGCACAGGTGCTAGGATGTTGGGGTGCAAAGTTTATCATATGATCACAGAATCATTGACTTAGGTTTGGAAGGGTCCACAGAGGCAATCAATTCTAGTGCCGTCATTTTACAAAATGGAGAAACTGAGGCACAAAGCAGTGAAGTGACTTACCCAAGGCTATTCAGCTGGTAATTGACTATGGCAGGATTTGAATCAATGTTTTTCTGACTCTAAATCCAGGGCCTGACCCACTGTGCCATTCTGCATTATCTATTATTTAGATCAAAGGTTCTTACTGCATTGGAGACCTTTAGGCAGTCTGGTGAAGCCTCTATTTTCCTTCTTGGGAAGAATGAGTTTAAATACAACAAAAAGACCCCATAGAATTACAAAGGAAACAGTGGTGGAAATATAGTTGCCAAATTTCTTTTTAAAAAGAAAACAAGTTCATGGAACCTAGGCTAAGAACTCTTCCTTCAGATAGTGTATAGTCCCTTCCTCCCTTAAACTCAGTCTTTTGGGGGATAAAACCCAAGCAAAGATAACCAGGGCTCACGCTGATATAGTGATGTCATATTTTCAAAGTACCCTATGCATCTTTTTCCATTCGTTCCTCACAACAACCTTGGCAGGCAGTTTGCTGGTGAGTTGTTTTCAATCATGTTTGACTCTTCATGACCCCATTTGGGGTTTTCTTGTCAAAGAAAACCACTGGAGTGATTGGCCATTTCCATCTCCAGCTCATTTTGCAGATAAAGAAATTGAGGCAAACAGAGTTAAGTGACTTGCCAGGGGTCACACAACTAATAAATGTCTGAGGCTGGATTTAAGCTCAGGTCTTCCTGACTGTAGGCCATAGAACTCTATCTACTTGGACTTGCTTCAGTTGGCTGTATCAGTATTACATGGCCTTAGTCTCCAGTCTCTAGCAGTCAGTCAAGGTGCCTTCCTGGAAGAGGTAACCTTTGAACTGAACATTGAAGGATGGGTAGGAACTCACTGAATGAGGAAGAAGGGAGGATGAAATGGATGTTCCCTTGCCTCCTTGCTCATGTTTTAGGTCCTGAAGTGCTCTCTAAAGTGGGTTGCTTGGGTGTTTTGAAGAAGGGACTCACAGGAGGGGATAAGGTCCTACTCGTGAATGGTATTGTGCCCAGGCCAAGGATAGAGATTCTATTCACATGCTCCACTCATGACTCTTGTTTGGTTGGGTTTTTTTAGCATGCTCTCCTGTTGGCATAGACGCCCACCCTGTAAACTTGGGCAAACAGTTTTCCTATGTTATTATGGCCAAAAAACTTCATCCACTGAACTATGACCATCTTCTGGTCTCTGAATTATGTTAGGCTAGGTCTAGAATGACAATATGGTCTATCATGGCCCAGACTCCAGTCTTTCCAGTTTGGATAGGACCTTTCAGAGTATTTGCTCCCCTGGTACAGCTTTGGAGGATGTATCATGACAAGAAGTCTGGGGGAACTTTAGGTGGAAGTGTGGAATCCCCCATGCGTAGTATATATGTTCTAAAGAACAGCTGCCAAGTGATTTCATTATTGAGCCCAATTGGATGTTGGTACTTCCCTATCCTTCTCTCCTCATTGGCTTAGGCACTCAAATGGTTAATCACCTCATCTACAACACCTGAGATAATTGAAAAACAACCTGCCTCCTTGTTTCAGGGGCCCTTCTCCAGGTCAGTGTTACCAGATCCTTTGCAATTTCAAGCCCTGAGTAACCCCTTTCCCTCCCCTTGTGGGGGAAACAGGAGGAAGATGCTTCCTTTTCTGTCTTACAAGCTTCAGAGAACTCTGGATTTTTTCTTCCCTTTCTTTGGAGGTTCTTGCTTTTTCTTCCTGGAAGGGTGTGGGGGTGGGGGAGAAGTTTGGTCCTTGGCTCTGAGAGCAGATGGAGCTTAGGTGGAAGGCACACAATTGGTTGTGTTAGTTTCCTGTCCCTACATCACCTGGCGCCTCCACTCTTTCCAATCTCCCTGCTTCCCACCTCACTCTCAAACTGATTTTTCCCACCTCCCTGCTGATCTCATTGCTGAAGGAGAGGAAGTAAGAGAACCAGGAGACAAATCTGTTCCTGTTGGGGACTTTGGACTCTAGCCAGAAGAGTCAAGCTAGGCTGAGCAGCTCTGAGGGAGAATCTCGTCTGGCTCCTCTGCCCACTTTGCTTCCTCACCTTCTCCTCCCCCCTATGGGAGCCTGAGTCAGCTGAGAGGGTGCCCTCCGCACTTTTCTCTTGGCTAGACAGATGGAAGAAGCTTGTCTCACATAATGATGTGCTTTGTTGTCCTGGAACCAAAGCTTAGTACTGAGCCTTGGGTGAATTGGGCAGTGGGGGGGGTAGGTGGGGGGAGGGGAGTGGCTGGGCAGCCTGCTGGCATTATGACCTTGGGTCTTGTCCAGGATTCCCAGGGCTTCTCATTCTTGTCCGTGTCTCCTCTCCTCTTCCCCGTGTCACACCACTAGGAGCTCTGACTCAGACATGAGCCTGAACTCACCCCAGGGCCCCCACCCTGAGTCCGCCCAGCAAAGAGCTTCTGCAATGCCTCCTGAAAGCACCACAGGGAACCTGAAACCAGCCCTGCCCCCAGTCTCCCATTCCATATCTCTAGTCACACCCAGCTGTATAACTGGAGGTGCAGCTGTTTACTGTGGGTCTGGAGATCTTGGGAACAAGAAAGGTAGGGGTCCGTACAGAGGAGAGAAAAGGAAAATCAGAGATCTGGGCATATTTTGTGTGTGTGTGTCAGGCAAGGGGTGGAGAAACTAAAGGAATATCCTTAAGGCTGGCAGGGATCCCTGAACTAGGCTGGGGAGAAAAGGCTATCTGTACAAAAGGAAAACCTTTGGTTTCCTTCCTAATCTTGTATATTTTACTCTATGCATCTACAAATCTTCTGACCAGAGGGAGACAGAATTCAGCAGACTTCCAGGGTGGAATCCAAGGCTCAGAACCCCTGCTTTAGGGGATCTTTGGGAAGGTGATCGAACTTTGGAGTCACTCTGGGAGCCCCATCTAGAACACTCTGCCCTTGTCCAGGGTCCTGGCCTCACCGGCCCTGCTGCTTCCCTGCTGGCCTGCTTACCCACACTCTCCTTGATACTAGTCAGACTTCAGGTTTCAGGCAGGTGTGGCCAGTGGGTGCTGCCTTCTGCCTGCAAAGGCTGGGGCAAGAAGGAAGTGGAAGGAGTAGTGCTCCAAAGAGGAGAGTCTCCCTAGCAAACCCACATTCCTCCATGGGATGGCCGTCTCTACTGCACAGTCCAGCGACCTTGGAGGCTCTCTTTTTTGCCCTGGGGCCGTTTTTCAGGCTAATGTGTGAATTCTGACTGTGCTTAGGGAGGCATTGTACCTGACATTCCTGTTCCAATCAGTGCCTCCAGTTTGCAGCCCAGTGAGGGGTTCACTGTGCCGAGTCTGGGTCCTGACTGAGGGACAGTGACCTGGAAGTCAGTGGGAAGGAGGTGATGTAACAGATGATATAGGAGGGGCTGGGTCTGATTGGTGGGAGATAGTTCAAGGCCCCTGGGTAATGCATTGTAGAGGCATCCAACCCAGGGCTGGCTACACTCCCAACTGTGACCCGAACCAGATTAAAATGGAATTGGCAACTGTTTAACAAAAGAAATAAAAAGATAATAACAGAACACAGGTAATGATAAAATGTAGTGTTCTAAGTCAATCTGTGGCCCACAGGGATAGTCACGTACAGTTTAGTGGTTCCATTGCTATCGGTGTTTGACCCCACTGGTGGAATTGGAGTGCCAGAGACCTAGACGTTGCTTAACCTTGCCAAGCCTCAGTGTTTTTATCTGTAAAATGAGGATAATAATAGTTTCCACTTCCCTGCACTATGGTGAGGGTCAAAGGAGAGCCTTTGGGAAGTGCTTTGCCTCCTTTAGGGAAGTCACACAGTTGCCTGTTTGCCTCTATTTCCTCATCTGTAAAGTGAGATGGAGAAGGAGATGACAAACCAGTACTGCACCTTTGCCAAGCAAACCCCAAATGGGGTCATGGGGAGTCTGAAAGGACTGAATAAAATGAAGGGCTTTAAGGTTCTGATCCTGACAAAATACTGCAGACTGTTTTTGTAGCTATAAGGGGAAGAGGGGCATCAGCCTGGGACAATCTGGGAGCTTGTTTTCTGGTGCCTTTGGTGAGCCCTGTAGGAAAACAGCATTGTGAGCTCCCCAGCCCTGACTGGTCAGGGACCAGGATGGACTGACCGCTCTGGGCGCTAACCCAGGTGTCTTAAAGACAATCTTGCCTTACTCCGCTATTCCCCCTCCTCTGGCCAGGTTACAGATCTGGGCTCCCCTAAGGGATGGAGGTAGATGAACTGGGGCCAACATGGTATTTTGGGCCATCCATGCATTTCCTTCCTTGTCCCCAGAAGCATCCAGACGAGCACCCTAAATGCACTGGACCACTCAGTTTTATCAGCTTTTGTTAAGTACCTACTCTGGTGTCACACCAGGCTTTTAAAGGGGGTGTGTGTGTGTGTGTGTGTGTGTGTGTGTGTGTGTGTGTGTGTGTGTGTGTGTGTGTGTGTGTGTGCGCGCGCGCGCGTGCCCACGCACACGTGTGCGCGCGCGCGCACAGTAGTAGGGGAGGGGGGAAGAATTACCCTATGGTCATTTGCTGTGAGAGAACTTTCAGAAAGGGACTGTCCCAGCCCTTTGAGGTCTAGCACTCACTCCCACTCTGGTACAATCCCTACTGCCTCTTGTTATGGTGATCATTTCCATTGACTCCCAGGCCTTTGACTTTCCTGTACTGTACACCCTTCCCAGGCCCCCATTTCCTCCTTATGTTTTCTATCCCAAGCTTAGAATTCAGGCTCTTTGAGGGCAGCCACTCTCCAGCTTTTTCCATTTGTAGCCCCACCTTTTGGCCTAGTCCTAGTGCGTGCACTTTCCTGAGAGGCAGATGGCTACGTACCCTGGGAGAGGGAGTTCTCACCTCCCCACAAACCAGAACTTGATCGGAGATCTGCGGATGCTTTCAGGGCCCGTGGTATGTTTTTCCCTTGATATCAGCCTAGCTTTTTTTCAGGCTTTGATTGTTGGTGGCTTAGACATGTTATTTCCTTTAGGGAAGCTTCCTCCCCCCCAACACAACTGTAGCTTGGTCACAGAGAGAGCCTGGAGTCTCTGCTATTAGGTCTGATCTGGAGAGTGGCTAGGACCTCTTGTTCAAAGTCACTGGGCTAGTTCATGCTGGAAGTTAAGAACATAGACCACTCATCAGAGGTGGAAGACCAGAGCCAACTTCAGCTCTGCGGCTCTTGAGTTCAACCCCTTCTTCTATAGAGATCTCCTCCCAATCCTGGAGCAGTCGCCTAAGGCTGTGCTTGAACTGAAGGTGAGGCTGGAGGCCTGGGGCTTTGAAGCTTTGCACTTGAGAGAAGGGCTTGGCTGCCCTAGGGTCCAGTGAAAGTAGAAAGGGAGGGAAAGGCCAACCTATGATGAAGATGATGTTGATATAATGATAGTAGCCAATATTTACATAATGTTTTAATGTTTGCAAAGCACTTTACCTATACTATCTCTTTTTTCCCACTTAGTATTTTATTTTCTTCAATTACATGTAGTTTTCAACATTTCCCTTTATAAGATTTTGAGTTTCAGATTTTTCTCGCTCCCTCCTGTCCTCCTCCCCAAGACATCAAGCAGTCTGATTACCCATACTATCTCATTTAATTTTTTCAACATCCCTAGGAGTTTGATGCTATTATTATCCCCATTTTAAGACGAAGAAACTGAGGCAGACTGGTAAAATGACTTGGCCAGGGTCACACAGCTAGCTGCTATACCCATCTGTGAAGGGTTTGTCAGACTTACCACCATTCCATTCTCTAGTCTGCCATCTACCCAAACCTTATTGGATGTCTTGAAGTCGCTCAGAAACTCCTTGTCTTCAGTTTGTTATTTTTTCTGTGTTTGTGCTCCCTGTAGGAATCTTCCTCTACCAATATAGGTCAGCAAATGCCGTGCGAGTTGGAAATCTCAGAGAGTTGCTCAGAAAACTAAAAAGGAAAGTGAGTTGCCTAGGGTCACCTTCCCGGTTCTGCAGCTGGCAGAATCTCTGCCACTGTGCCAGGCTGCCTCTTTATTGAATTCCCCCCTCTCCCACGTTCATGTCTTTGGTTGTATGGTCATTTTGTATAGTTCTTCTTTCCTGTATACCTTTATGTGAGGTTTTCTTTCAAAGAGGAGGCAGGCTGCCTGTATACCAACTGATTCCCCTAGCACTCCCCCTCCTCATCCTCCTCAGGGATTTAGGGCCTGCCCTAGGAATACTGTCACACAGCATATGTTCCTTTAGGATACAGAAAAGGGAAGAATGAGAGGGAGAAAGAAACTGCTTCCAGGGACTTTTCTCTGATGCTGAACCTTGAATCATGTGCAGGTGAGCACACACAGATACACACACGGACACACAGATACACAGACACACACACACAGACACACACACACAGACACACACACAGACACACACACACACACAGACACACAGACACACACACACACACACACACACACACACACACTTCCTTTCTTCTACAGCATCACAAAAGGAAGGAGCCAGAGCCTTGGAGTTAGGAAGGCTGGCCTGCCTTCTGGTATAGGGTCTTATACTTAGTAGGTAGAAACTCTCCAGTATCTTTGTCAAGAAAATCCCAGCTGTGGTCAGGAAGAGTTGGGTGTGACTGAAAGATGGAACAACAGAAGTTCTTGTGGGGAGATACTTGATGGCCCAGAGTTTCAGTTTCTTTCCAGAAGTGCCAGTCTCTCAGGTCCTTCCCAGCCCTGCCAGTCTGTGCTCCAAGGCTCACTTCAGATCAGACCTCCTGTATTCTTTGTCTGAATGATTTTTCCAGATCAAACTCTACCCTTCCTTCTAGGATGCCCCCTGGTCTGGGAGGCTGCTCTGTGTTTTGTGCTTGTGAGATGTTGTTGTTCAGTCATTTCAGTCACGTCTGACTCTTTGTGACCCCATTTAAAGGGTTTTCTTGGCAGAGATACTGGGAAGATTGGCCATTTCCTTCTCCAGCTTTACAGATGAGAAAACTGAGGTTAACACGATCACACTGGTACTAAGTATCTGAGTCTCGATTTGAATTTCTGACCCCAGGATTCCTGACTCCAGGCTCAGCGCTCTGTTCACTGCACCCCATGGCTATGATTTTCTGTGTGGTAATGGTTCTGTGGATCAGTGATGGTCCCTTCTGGCTTGGGCAAAGTTTAGCAGGAGGTAGCTTAGGTGAAATCAGGGGAGAAAGAGAGCAACATGTAGACAAATAGTTTGGGTCAGAAACTGATGAATTTCATGTGAGAGGTTCAAGATTAACATGATTTGGTTTTGGAGCCAGGGTGGAAGGATGAGGGCACCTGGGAAAGCTTTGTTAAAGTTGCAGTCAGTCTTGGCTTGTAAAGAAATGAAGGAGTTCAACGAGGAACGTAGACTGGAATGCCCGATGTGCTATTTATCATTCACGGGAATGGGCATGTCCTGTTGCCTGGTGGAGACTTCATTTCCTTACGTATAAAATGTGGGAGGACTTGGACAAGATGTCCTTGGCACTCTCTTCCAGGTTTGGGGTCTGTGACCCCATGATGCTAAGTCACCGAGAGGCAGAAAGACTTGGAGACACCTTCCTATGCAAAAATGGAATGAGCTGCCCTTAGGGGAAGAGACTTCCCTTGCCCATGGCTTTCCCCCAGGAGCATTATAACCACCTGTGAGGTGTGGAGCTGCCCACTTTTACCAGGGCTTTCTCTCTCTCTGAGATTGGGGGTAATAGGAAGTGATGTGGAAGGCATTGTAACCCAGCCATGGGAAAAGATGGGGAGAGGAAGAGACAGGACCAAAGTAGTGAACAGCTCCCTGTCCAGTAAGACTGCAGAGAGAATTGGAGAAAGGGACCTGGGGGGGCAAGGTTCTGCTGGCAAGATGTCTGGGCTCCACATTGCAGAGCTCCCTAGGGGGCTGAGCAGAGTCCAGGGGAAGCTCCAGAAAGGTTCAGAGCAGGTGGCCTGGTCCATGGGCAGACAAATTTGGCTGACTTGTGAAGGCTGAGCTGGAAGAGGGAAGAGACAGGAGGCAGGGAGCATCTCAGCAATGGGAATAAGAGCCACTAGCATCCTAGGAGGGTAGTGACAAGAGTTCATGGAAAGAAGAAACATTTATTTCAGAATTTTTTTATTATAATGAATGATAAACATGAACACTGACATTGACAAGAACAGAAAAAGAGGTTTGGCATTGGAAACCACCACCAACCATTTGGTTGTTCTTATTAAGCATCTTCTCCATCATGCCCCACGTTTTACCCTGCCTTCTCTCTCAGAGCCAATTGTTTATCAGGTTTTAGCAGCTCTACCTGTACAACTTCTGGGTTCCTGTTTTCTCTGACGATATCATCCATCAGCCTAATTAAGACCCTTGTCTAGACTATCATGAGATAATTAATTAATCTTAATTAATCTGCCTCCCTCAAATCTCCAAATTTTCCAGTAGTTATCAAAAAGGATGGTCCTAAAGTGAGGGTCTAGTTATTCCCCTGCTCAAAAAGCTGCATTGGCTCCCTATTGCCTCTAGGAGCAAATACAGGTCCAGGCATCTAAATTTCTTGGCTCCCACCTACCTTTCCAAGATTGTTCTTTATGCATTGTCTTTCCTTTTCTCACTCTGTGTTCTAGCCAAGCTGGTCTGCTTTCATTTCTTCACTCAGGACATCCCGTCTGCTGCCTCTGAGTCTTAGAACAAGCTTTCCTGCAGTACTCCGATGCTCTCCCTCCTTCCTTACCCCCTTCAAAGCTCAGGCTCAAATGCTTTCTCCTTCATGAAACCCTTTTCTGATTCTTCCTCCCCTCAGCTGCTAACCACTCCCCCAGTGTAGGTATTTATTTTGTATTTATTACTGTGTGCATGTTGTTTGCACTGCTAGAATATAATCTACTTGTGGGCAGGAGCTGTTCCCATTTTCTCAGGTTCTTCCTGAGTGCCTGGCATACACTCACTGATTGAGCTGTAGGGGGCATTCCACAGGAGAAGAGGGGCCAACTGGACCCCTTGTAGTTTCACACAAAGATTTCCCAGCCCTTGGGAAGCTGTGGACTTGGAGTTAAAGACACCTGAGTTGGCTTCTCCCCTTAGACCCTGATAAGCTGGGGGACTCTTGATATAATACTGTACCTCTCCCTCTCTCAGTTTCCACATCTTTCAAGTGAGGAGTTGTTGGACTTGATGTTTTTCCCCAAATTTATTTGTTTTCAGTTTTCAACAGTCACTTTTATAAGTTCCAAATTTTCTCCCCTTCGCTTCCCTCTCACTCCCCAAGAAGCAAAGCAATCTTATATGGGTTCTACACATACCTTCCTATTAAACACATTTTCACATTAGTCATGTTGCATAGAAGAATTTAAATGAATGGAAGAAGCCATGAGAAAAACAAAACATAACACAAGAGAAAATAGTCTCCTTCATTGTTCCAACTCCACAGTTCTTCCTCTGCATGTGGATGGCATTTTGCACCATGAGTCCTTTGAAAATGTTTTAGTTCTTTCTTGCATTGCTGTGACGGGTTAAGTCTATCAAAAAACAGTCCTCTCACTCTGTGTATAATGTTCCTCTGGCTCTGCGCACTTCACTCAGCATCAATTCATATGAGTCCTTCCAGGTTTTTCTGAAGTTTGCCTGTTCATCATTTCTTATAGCAACTGGTATTTTATCACATTCATATGCCACAACTTTTTCAGCCATTCCCCAATTGATGGACATCCCCTTGATTTCCAGTCCTTGGCCACCACAAAAAGAGCTGCTAGAAATATTTTTATACATGTGGGACCCTTTCCCATTTTTATGATCTCTTGGGGATATAGTCCTAGAAGCGGTATTGCTGGGTCAAAGGTTATGCACATTTTTGTAGCCCTTTGGACATAGTTCCAAATTGCTCTCCAGAATGGTTGGATCATCTCACAGTTCCACCAACAATGAATTAGTATTCCAACTCTCCCATATCTTCTCCAACATTTATCATCTTCCTATTTTGTCATGTTAGCCAATCTCATAGGTGTGATGTGGTACCTCAGTTGTTTTGATTTGTATTTTTCTGATCAGTTGTGACTTAGAATACTTTTTATATGACTGTAGGTAGATAGCTTTAATTTCTTCCTCTGAAAACTGCCTGTTCACATCCTTTACCATTTATCGATTGAGGAATGGCATATATTCTCATAAATTTGACTCACCTCTCTATATATTTTTGAAATGAGGCCTTTATCGCAGATACTAGTTGTAAAATTTTTTCCCCAGTTTTCTGCTTCCCTTCTAATCTTGACTGCATTGACTTTATGTAAAAACTTTTCAATTTAATGTAATTAAAGTTATCTATTTTGCATTTCATAATGTTCGCTATCTCATTTGGTCATAAATTTCTCCATCCTCCATAAATCTGACAAATAAACTATACCTTGCTCCTCTAGTTTGTTTATACTATCAGTCTTTATACCTAGATCATGTACCCATTTGGACTTTATTCTGGTATATGGGATCAGGCATTGATCTATGCCCAGTTTCTGCCACACTATTTTCCAGTTTTCACAGCAGTTTTTATCAAACAGTGAGTTCTTATCCCAGAAGCTGGGGTCCTTGGGTTTATCAAACAGTAGATTGCTATATTCATTGACTACTGTCTTGAGTACCTAACCTATTCTACTGATCAACCCCTCTATTTCATAGCCAGTCAGTACCAAGTGGTTTTGATGATTGCTACTTGATAATACAATTTGAGATGTGGTATGGCTAGGTCACCTTCCCTAGCATTTTATTTTATTAATTCCCTTGATGTTTTGGACCTTTTGTTCTTCCAGATGAATTTTGATACTATTTTTTCTAGCTCTAGAAAATATTTTTTGGTAGTGTTCTGGACTTGATGTTTAAGGTCCCTTCAGCTCTCTCTCTCTGAGCATCTATGCTCATGAGCTGGCAGGTGCCTGGCAGGCCCAGCTCTGGGGCTAGAGATGGACACTGAGACCCTGTGGTGATAAAGGGTGGATGGGGATGCTTGTACTGATCACTTGGAGCTCTAGTCCTTTGATACTTCAGGCCCAGGAGAACCAAGCTCTTACATCCTGAAATTTTAGACCAGGAAGAGCTGGATATAAAAAAAGCTCCTCATTCCCAACTTCCATTGGATACCAGGTGAAATGAGCCAAGGTTGTCTGCAGCCCGGGTCTCCTGTCCTCCATGGTCCCTTTGCCTCTTTTCTGCTCAAATTTGTGAGCTTCTTCTTGGGGCTGCTCATCTTGCTTTACAAGGTAGACCACCAAGAGTCCCACCATCCTCCTTGTTAAGAATCCCTCCAATTTCCAGACCTTGGTGCCATCTTTGACCCCTCACTTGATTTTAACCCCATGGACAATCTGTTGCCACATCTTGTCTACTTTCTTCAGAACCTGGCATATTATAGGTCTCTTTCTTTCTATGCACAGAGCTGCCAAAGGGATTTTCCTAAAAGTATGGGTCTGAACATATCTCTTTCTATTCAAGAAGCCTCATTGGCTCCCTATTACCTCCAGGATCAAATCGAAACTCCTTTTTTTGGCAGTTAAAACTGTTCTGACCTTTTCAGTCTTTTTATACTTCATTCCCCTGCACAAATTCTTATCCCCATCCTTATGGGCCTGCTTGCTACTCATGGAACAGTGGCCTGTGGTACCATTGCCCTTCATGGTAGGCTCTTCCTCCTGGCTTTAGGATTCAGCTCTGATTCCCCCTCTGCAGGAGGTCTTTACCAAGTCCCCTCATTCCCTTCTCCCTGCCCCATAGCACTTTTCCTCTGAGATGGTCCCTCATATCCCCCATCTACACCTTGTGTGTACCTGATTGTTAACATGGTATCTCCCCCATTAGGGCTGAGAACCCCTGGAGGGCAGGGACTATGTTTTACCAGCATAGCCTAGCAGACGCTGACTTCACAAGGAGCCTCTGCATGTTCTGTCTTTTATCTCTAATTGTGGGAGAGAAGGACTTTGCCAGTGCTTGGCACCGAATATATCTTGATCTGCTGACCTGTCATTGACAAGATTTCTGGATGAGTTCTGCCTGACTCTCAAACCCTAGGGCAACCAAGCCACAGTGTAATGAACCCAAGGTTCTGCTATGGAGTAGGACCTTATACCCCAGGACTAGACCATGGAAGCCAATCATTGGATCTGAAAGGGAAAAATATAGTATCTATCATGTGGAAGGCATGGGGCTAAGAGCTGTACAAATCTCATCTCATTTGATCCTCACAACAACCCTGGGAGGTAGGTGCTGTCATTATTGCCTTTTACAGATGAGGAAGCTGAGACGGAGAGGTTTAGTGATTCACCCAAAGTCCAATGTGTAGTAAGTGGTAGAGATGGGATGTCAACTTGGGGCTTCTAGCTCCAAATTCATTCCTCTTCCCACTATGGCATCACAAAGGCTGTTGATTTCCAAAAATGTAAAGTTATGGGAAATATTATCTTCCTTTCCACCCCACCCCCCAACCCTCCAGAGGCTCAGGGGGTACATGTGGATAAAGTTGAGGAGAAGATGCTCAAATGTCCATTTATTTGTTTTGTAATCACCTGTAGTATGTCCTGTGTGCACCCCCCCACACACACACACATACACAGTTGACAACACATGGTCCAGCAGTGGTTCCACAGACTTGGTGCCAGGGGGTCTCTGCCCCCATTTTCTCCTTCCTGACTCTTCCCTGTAGTATGCAAGCTCCTAGCTCCTTATCCCCTCCCTTCAAGCCCCTGCTGCCAAGATAGGGAATCCAGGAATCCACACTGGGCTTTGGCATCCCTCCATGTCCCTGATGCCCTCAGCCCTGTGCCAGCCAGCCTGGTGGCTCAGGAAATCAGAGGTTTCTGGCAATGACTAGCTAGCTCCCTCCTTGCTGCTGTTGCCTTCCCGACCTACTCAA
The DNA here is from genome assembly GCF_028372415.1 of Notamacropus eugenii. NCBI lineage: Eukaryota > Metazoa > Chordata > Mammalia > Diprotodontia > Macropodidae > Notamacropus > Notamacropus eugenii. The sequence goes on from NC_092872.1 coordinate 750,571,765, forward strand.
CTTGTTCCCAGTGGGGAACCCCTAAAGAGGCCCATTGGGTTTTCAAAGGGAGGGGCATTCAATGCCACTTTTCTGGTGGGGAGGACAGAAGCTGCCAAAGACCCCTCCTCACTGGGACTGGTTCCCTCAGAGGCACTATTGAAAGTTGTTCCCTCATTCTTCCTGATATACTTGAGCTGTAAGGGTGGCCTTTCATAGGATTACATGGAACTCAATGGGTCCATAGGCACAGCCCTCCAATTTTACAGATGAGAAAACTGAGGCCCAAAGAAAGGAAATGATGTATGCCAAGTCATGAAGTGAAGGAACAGGGGAGCTGAGCTCATCCCCTGCTTTTCCTGCTCAACCATCGTCTCTTACAGAGGCACAGTGGATAGAGTGCTGAACTAGGAATTAGGAGGAGCTTAAATTCTGCCTCAGATACTTTGGATGACCTTGTGCAAATCACTTAAATTCAGCCTCAGTTTCCCAACTGAAAAATGGAGATAACCTACTTCCCAGAGCAGCTAGTGGCACAGTGGATAGTGCTAGGTCTGGAGTTAAAAAGACCCAAGTTTAATCCAGCCTCAGAATCATACTAGCTGTGTGACCCTGGGCAAGTCACTTAACCCCATTTCTCTTAGATTCCTTATCTGTAAAATGATTTGGAGAAGGAAATGCAAACCACTCACTTCAGTATCTTTGCCAAGAAAACCAAAAATGGGGTCACAAAGAGGCAGACATGACTGAACAATGCTTACCAGGATTATTACAAGAATCCAACGAGATAATGTTTGTAAAGCACTTAACAGGGTCTGGCACATAGTAAGTGCTTAAGAGATTCTTCCTTCCCTCCCTCCCTCCTTCCCCTTCTCCTTCTTTACTCTCCTCCCTCACTGCCTTCATAGTTTACAGTTTAGTTGGTGGGATGAGACACACATGGGAAAAGTAACTGAACTTACTTTCTAAGGCTCTGTCCTGAAATAACAACTGCAACTAAATTACAAATGGTTGAGCACTGGAGGATGGCAGCAGGGAGAGGCTGAGGTATTTAGGGTGGGCTTCTCAGGTGCTCTGAGGTACATCTTGAAAAGTAGCTAGGTAGGACTCACAAAATCCGAGTTTCTTGGGAGGTGTCTCCAGTCCCACTTGGTCAAATGACTCTTGCCTGAACAGACCTTCTTCTCCTCTCATCCTGGGGCAATTTGACCTTTGCTCCAGTGTAAGGTGACTCGACCTTCCTGGGCAGCCCAGTATAGTGTGAACCAGTTCTCATTGCTTGAAAGTTGTTCTTGACCTCATTGGTTTCTCAGCCCCTTCCACACCTTGCTGCCTGCTCCGACATGTACAATTTGTCCTGGCCATGACTTAGAGTTTCCTGGACAATGTCCTCCCTGCCCTTTTAGGAGATAGTGGAGTAGGAAGAAGCCCTCCCTCCACTACCAAATCCCCAGCCCCCAGACCTTTCTAGACTGCCTTGTGGCTGCAGGGATCTTTGTGCTTTCCCTGGCAGCCGCTGCTCATCCTCTGCCAGGCCTGGAAAAGCCTGGAGCTTCTGAGACTGCTGGAGGCGGCTCTGCCAGACAGAGCCAGCCGTGCCCAGAGTACTCATGAACCCTCCACAGGCCCTTTCAAACTCATTGCCCTGTGACCCTGACTGGGCTCCGTGGGGGTAGGGGGGAGCTGGTGTGCCCTGGAGAAGGCTGCTGAGGCCTCTAATTTATTCTTTTCATGGGGAGCCAGCCTCAGAGCTGATTAAACAGAATGGCCTCTCCTTTTCCTGCCCCCACCTGTTTCCACTTGCTAGGTTCCACTTTGAATGAACCTCCTTGATGGAGGAATGGATGGGGGCAGGGCTGTCAAGTATCATAGCTTCTCCCCCTTCTGCACCCTCTTCCTGGAACCATCTTGAACTTGCTTGGGTGATGACGTTTCCCAAATTATGAGGGATTCCCTCCATCACTAGGCTTTGAAGGCCATCTTTGTCTGCCTTGCGCCCTCTGTATATGCTTCCCTCCATTTCCCACCCCTCCCTTTGACCTTGTGTGCCTGAAAGATCCCTCCCTTGATATTTCAGGATACCCTTGGAGCGTGTAGGTTGTCCATTGTCCATCCCTCATTTTCCATAATGGTGATAACAATAATAGACAAAATTTACATAGCACTCTAAGATTTTCAAAGTGCTTTACAAAGAGTAACTCCTTTTCTCCTCACAGCCTTCCTGAGAACTAAGTGCCTATTGTCTCCATTTTACTGATGTGCAGCCTGAGGCCCACAAAAGTCAAGTGACATGCTCAGCGGGACAGCTAGTAAATAAATGTCTAAGGCTAGATTTGAACCAAGAAACCACCTCAACTGCCTTATGGTCAAGTAGTGGATGGAGTGTTGGATCGGGAGGTAGAAACACCAAGGTTTGAATAGAACCTCCAAGACTCAATCTTGAACAAGTTTTAACCTCTCACAGCCTCCATTTCCTCATCTGTAAATTGAGGTTATTGGACTTCATGACCCTCTGAGGTCCCTTCCAGGTACAGGTTCCCCTCCTGTGCTCAGCTTTGGTGAGGCTCATCTTTTCTTCTCAGTCTTCATAATTCATCACTTATTGTGTTAACAGTCTGCTCCTTCCTGCTCAGCACTGCCCCTTTTTCCTCTGATTGATATTCATTTTTAATTGTTTTATTTTTTTACATTTAAATCTAAATACAAAATGAGAAAAGACAAAAAGACCTTGCCATGTGTACAGCAGACCAGAAGACAGGATTCAGATAAAACAATAAATTTCTCTTTCAAGAAAATCTATATGATAAATACTACACAATGTTTTCAAAGCTACCCAGTTTTTCTTTGCTTTCTGGTTGATTTTCTTTTCTTCTCTGCTGTGTACTTTTTTCTTTTTTTCCCTTCCTCCTACCCTAAAGACTTCTACAGTTAAGTATGTTAATCATGGACATATATACGTGTGTGTATATATATATATATAAATGTAGATATCTATGTATACATATATATATATATATACATATCCACTCACATACGTATGTAAGAATATACTATGCTTTTTTCCTCCTATCATTGTTTCTCTGAAGGTGGATAGCATCTTTCTTCATAAGTCTAAGTTTGCCATGTTTTTCTAAATCAGCCAGCATATCATTTCCTACACCACAGAAATATTCAAACCCATTTACATCCTTTCTGAGAGATTGTCTGTGAAAGTATCCCCCCAATTTTCTGAATTGTTTCTATTTTTGGCTATATAGGTTTTATTTATACAGGAAAATTTTAATTTAAAATGATTGAAATTATCCTTTTTATGCTTCAACAATACTCTCACCTTATAATATAATTTAAGGTCTGATGCTGCTGAATCTACCTCCTTTACATCGTTTTTTCCCTGGTTTCTTTGAAGTTCCTGACCTTTTGTTCTTCCAAATTCACTTTGTTATTATTTTGTCTAACTCAGTAAAAATAAATTTTAAGTAATTTAATTAGGTTGACATTGAATGGATTAGTTAGGTAAAATGATCATTTTAAAAATTATATTAGCCTTACCTACCCATGAACAATAACTATTACTTCAGTTATTTAGATCTGAGTTTATTTGTATAAAAAGTGCTCTATGTTTATGTTCATACAGTTCCTCTGTTTTGGCCATTATATACTCAGGTATTTTGTACTGTCTAGGTATTTTAAATGGTCTAAAACAATGCTGAATAATATTACTGGCACAGCGTAACTTCTCTCTTTTTCTCTTTTGATTAAATCTATTTTAACTTTAACTTTGACATCATGATTACTACCCCTTCTTTTTTTTTAACATGATAAATTCTACTCCTGCCCTTTTTCTCATCTTTGTGTGTGTCTCTCATTTTTGTAATGTTTCTTGAAAGCAAAGTAGAGTTAAATTCAAATTTTTAATCTGCTATCCATTTCTATTTTATGGGTGAATTCATCCCATTCACATTCTAAGCTACAATTACTTGTATATTTTTCTCCTTCCTGTTCTTCCTCACTATCCTTTTCACTCTGTTTATACTGTCCCTCCTCCCTTCTCTGCTTTACTTCTACCTTGCCCTTCTATTCCTTAACCTACCCCCCCCAAGAGACCCTCCTTCATCCTCTCCCCCCACCCTATTCCCTTGCCCTCTTATTTCTTTCTGAATTTAAAAGGCTTTTAAACCCTTCTAGAGATATATATATATGTGTGTATATATATATTTTGTTCCCTCTTTAACCCATTTCCAGTGAGAGTAAGGTTTTAGTACTACATGCCTTCCCCCTACTAGCTTCTTCTGTGTCAGTTTTTCTTTTTATTCCTCATTTGTATGAGATAATCACTCCTTTTTATCTCTCCCTCCAGTTTTTTTAGAATCACCCCTATCATGCTCAGTTCAGCCCAAGTGTTTGTTTTGAACTACTCAAAGAGTAATGACAGTCATGAGAGTGCTGATAATATTTTCACATACATGAAGTAAACAATTTGACCTTATTGAGTCCCTTTTAGTTGGTCCTTAATGTTTACCTTATATTTCTCCTGGACGTTATATGTCAAATCTTTCCCTTCCAGTCTGGGGTTTTTATCACAAAAAAACCAGAACATCTTTCAGTTTGTTAAATGTCCATCTTTTTCATTCAGAATTATATTTAACTTTGCTGGGTAAGTTATCCTTGATCATAACACCAGCCCTTTTACTCTTTGGAATATTGTATTCCTTCTGTGTAGTAGCTGCTAGGTCTTGTGTAACCCTTATTGTAGCTCTATGATAAATTTTTTAAAATTTCCTGTTGCTTCCAATATTTTCTCCTTAACCTGGGCGTTTTGAAACTTGGCTATGATATTCCTGTAAGTTTCCCTCCTGGGATCTCTCTCAAGTGGTTCTTAGTGGGTTTTTTTCTATTTCTACTTTGCCTTCTTGTTCCAGAACTTTGGGGCAATTTTCCTTGATAACTTTCTGTAATCCTTTATCAGGCTTCTTTTTTTAAAACGTAACTTTCAGGTAGTCTGACTATTCTTTTATTATTTCTCCTTAATCTGTTATCAAGATCAGTTATTTTTCGCTGAGATGTTTCACTTTCTCTTCCATTTCTTCATTGTGTTTATTTTATGATTTCTCAGTGTCTTAGAACATCATCAGCTTCCCCTTGCCCAATTCTAGTTTTCAAGGAATTACTTTTTTATTCTCTGTTTCCAGTTGGTTGGCTTTCTTTTCATAATTTTCTTGATTTTCTTGGATTGCTCTTCTTTTTTCTCCTAATTTTTCCTTTATCTCTCTTCTTTGATTTTAAAAGTCCTTTTTAAGTTCTTCTAAGAACTCTTTGTTCGTGAAACTATTTGACATTTTTCATTGAGAAAGGATTAACTTTTTAGCTGCACTATCTTCCTCTGAATATGAACCCAGATCTTCTCTGTCTCCATAGTAACTATCTATGTTTGGATTCTTTCTCCTTTGATTACTTACTATTTATTTATTGTTTTATTTTGTTTTTAGTAGCTATTAGTGTAATCAAGTTGTATCCTGTGGTATGGGGAATGATATCCTAAGTCTCAGGTCCTTCTTACTGTTATTTTCTGAGGTCAGGCTCTCCTCTCTAGCCTTAAGCTACAGCTAAGGTCCCCAGCCACACTGTCCTACAAATAGTCCTGCTCCCTACAGTCCCTCCAGTTATTTCAAACCACAGCTGGGGTAGATGGATGGCTTCAAGAATAACAGACCTTAATGGGGCATGTTGAGTTGGCAGTACCTCTTGTGTACATTAACTCTTGATCATTATAACCCTGAGTCAAGCATTGAGAATTATCTTCACTTTACAGATAGGGAAATTGAGGATTAAGAAAGGTATATGAATGTGCTGTATGGGTCATACAGCTAGGAAGTGTTTGAGACAGAATTTGAACTCAGATTTTCCTTACTCTGAGGTTAAGATTTGTTCCACTAGAAACAGGACCATACCTTAGAAATGACACATATATGTGAAATCAATGAGGGGAGATGGGGTGGGAGACAGGAAAGGCCTCCTGGCTGAGGTGAATTCCTCAAGAGCATGGGTCATTTGGTTTCTTGTTGTCTGCGTATCTTCAGTGCCTACCACAGTGCCTAGCACAGTGTAGGGATAAGTAGCTGTTGGACTGAGCAGTTTGTAGGAGGTAGCCATGCCACAGACCCTTAAGGGAAACATGGGATTCTGCAAGGCAGAGGGGAAGATGATACATTCCAGACATAGAGTAACCATCTCTAAAGGTACAGAGGAAGGGTTTGGAAACTCACATACAGAGAACCAGAAGCTGGGCAGTTTGGGTGGAATGTGGATTGCCATGTGTGGGATGGACTCTTTTGGAATAAGTCAGGAGAGAGCCAGATTGGGGAGGGCTTTGTCCTCTGGTCCTACTGTGCAGTCTGATCAGCATTTTCCAGTGCTTTTCATATAAATGTGGAGATTGAAGATGCGAATGAGAGAAGGAAGGAAGATGGGAAAAGTTCATCCAAGGCCAGGAAGCTGATTGGTCCACAAAGCTTCAAAGCACAAGAAGTTCATGGAATTGACAGATCTGAATCAGTATCCAGCAGGCAGCCAAAGGAATTGCTTACTCTTTTTCACTTTCTTTTCATTTTTAAATTATCTTTTCTTTTCATGTAACCCAGATTTTCCAAAACCATTCTTTATAACAAATGAAAAAGGGAGGGAAGATCAGTTCAGTAAAGTGAACCAATAAATTGACCAAAGCAGACATTATGTATAGTGTTCCACATCTGTATACCTCTCTGCCTCTAAACCCACGAAGAAGGGAGGAAGGTCCATTTGTCTGACTTCTTTGGGACTGAGCTTAACCAATGTGCATTTCTTTCAGACATGGAGGTTTCTGAATGCATACTAACATACAACTATTAAAAAAGTAACTTTATTGATTTTCAGTCTTTTTTTTTTTCAGTTTTATCTGACTCTTTGTCACCCCATTCTGGGTCTTCTTGGTAAAGATACTAAAGTAGTTTGCCATTTCCTTCTCCAACTCATTTTGCTGATGAGAAAACTGAGGCAAACCAGGTGAAGTGACTTGCTCAGAGTCACACAGGTAGTAAGTGTCTGAGGTCGGATTTGAACTCAAGATGAGTCTTTCAGACTCCAGGCCCAGGGCTTTATCCACTGCTCCACCTAGGTGCCCATTTTATCGATATCTTTAGTTTTTATAAGACTTAACATTTTCAATCTACACTTTTTAGACCTCATGCCTAACCAGTCGCATTCTGACTTGCAGCTTTCTAACCCCCCTCCCCTCATTCAGCTTGCACAGACCTGACTCTCCTGGACACATGCTGATCACCATTTGTCTGTCCACTGTCCTCCAGCCTGCCAGACCTCAGAGGTGAAGATTGAATTCATAACCTGTATTTCACTCTGAATTTCCCATCTTCCTATTGGTTCTTTTTTTTGCCCCAGGCAGGTTCTATTTCCAGCCCTTCTTGAATGGCTTGACCATTCTGAATTTCGGAATCAATATTTTTATATGGAAAATTTTCAGTGTATTTTCCTTTCAAAGAAGTTTCATGGGAGTCTGGAGCTTGCTTCAAACATGATCTTGGGAAAATCATTTTCTGAGTCTCAGTTTCCTCATCTGTAAAGTCAAGATAACAAAAGCATCTGTCTCTCAGGGTCCTGGTAGAAAGCTGATTAGACAGGGAGGGGTGGGGTGGTGGTGATGGTGTGGAAGTCTGTATTAGAAGCAAGATAGTAATTCCTCCCAAGTCTTGGCATGATTGACTCCTTTCTCAGGGGCTGCTGGTCCTTCTGCTTAGGTCTAGTCCATTTTTAACACATCTGACTTTTCTTGATTCTCCTTTTGTTGTTTGTAACAACCTTCCTTTGCCCTGCTTCACTTGCCATCCTCCGTGGTCAGTCTATTTCTCATTCTTTTAAGATAGGGATCATTGCTTTAACATTCATTTGGCTTTTTGAAATTGTTATTTTATTGCTGACACTTCAAAATAACTTCCTGTTCCTCTGCCAGTGGAACTCTGCCTTAGAGCTAAAAAGTGCGCTGGAGCAAAGCAAATGGACACATTGACTAAATCTGATAGCGTGCCTCACTCTCTACCCATAGTTCACCACCTGTGTATGTGAGGAAGGTGTATTCCTTCTGAAGTCTTCTGGAATCAAGCTTGGTCACTGTTTCCCTAAGTGGGACTTGTGGTAGATAGCCTAGAAAATGAGTGGGAAATATCCTAGATATACTGACTTGTGCTGAGATATGGGAAGGAGGATGATTGTCCAGATAACCAGGTTAAAGGAGGGAGAGACTCAAGTGATGGCGCTTTCTGTTAGCCAAACAGCAGCCCCAGTTTACATTTCCATATATACTCACATGGCAAAGAGCCTGGCACATAGGAAGTGCTCAATAAATACTTTATTTATCTATCCATACATACATACATACATACATGCTAGATGGCTTGAACTGGTTTGCAAAAGAAGTCCTGGTGTAGACTGGGGTTGTCATCCAGCTTCTTTGAGTCTGTATCAATTTGTGGGACTCTTTGTAAGCTTTTTGTTTTTTTCATCAAAGTCACATAAGTGCCAAAATTTCTTTAGTCATTTCCCAGTCATGGGCAATCAACATTCTTCTCTCTTCTCTTTTTTTTCTCCCTGTGTCTCTAACTCTACCTAATAACTATCCAAATCCCTTCCCCCACTCCCACCCCCACCCAAGCTCCCCAAATTAATATAGTAAGTGAAACAGCTCAACATGTTGGTCATGTTTTAAACTGTATGTTTCATCCTGACCTTCCAGTCATTCTGCACCACCTCCTCATAAGGTAGGTGTTGTACTCGGTCACTGCCTTCTAGAATGTTCTGGTTACTCCATAGCTCTAAAAAACAGCCCTCCTGTCATCCCACAGATCTTCCTACAGACACTTGTTCACTTTTGATCATCTCTTTGATCATCAGTTTCGGCAATCTGGGCTGAAAGTTTAGGCTGCTTTGTGGGCATCAAGAAGGGGGGGCCTGATTGCTTGGGTCTCTCTCTCTCCTGTGACCACCTGCTCATCATGAAGCAGCTCTCTCCCCCCGCCACAATGTTTTTTCACAGTCTAGAATGGAGGTGGCCCTGCTCATAACTCAGAGCACCATTAATCATGATTAGGACAAATCGTTCCAGGAACTTGTCCCTCATGTAGGGGGAAAGACTTCGCACAATCAGAGTGATAGAGCTGGTAGGACCTTGGAGATTATTGAAGCCTCTCATTTGGCAGATGAGGAAATAATGTCATGAATAGAGTGCTTTTCCTTTTTCCTTGAGGAGGCAGAGTGAAATCACTATGACTCTGGACAAGTCAGTCAGCATCTCTGGGTCTCACTTTCCTCACCATGAAAGTGAAGCTAATAAATACCTTTGGTAGCTCCCTCACATGGCTGTAATAAGACTCAAATGAGATGTTGTCAATAAAGCATTTTGCATTATTTTAAGTCCTATAGCTGTCACCTACTGCTGTTCAAATGACTGCTGTTATTAATCCTGGGGACCAGCTGGCCCACCCCCTTACTTTATGGATGAGGAAACTGAGGCTGAGTGCTAATAGATTCATAGAGCCCTCCAGCCAAACACCTATGTTTCATTTAAAAAATAATTGGTTTTTTATGTGTCCTTGACAAACATCATCTAACATGGGCATTTCTATATACCCAGAAGTAGAGAAAAAGCAAGTTATACTTGGAACCTCAAATCTTTTCCATTGATTGTGACTTGTCCAGATAATATGGGCTGAGGCTGAACTGGACTCCAAATCCAGCATTATTTCTCCTGAGCCCCTATAGTGGGTGGTGATGATGATGGTGATTTATCTGCCACCTGAAGCCCAAGGAGAAGTGTGTGGCCAACTTTCACGTCATCTGTAGCTGAGTAATGATGCAGGTCCAAGCCTGTTCTTGGGGGGAGCACTACCAGTGCTCTGTCCCTTCTCAAATGATGGAGATAGCCCCTTTCCTGGGTGGGTCTGCCACAGACCTGGATCAAGCGTCAGGACTCACATTCTCTATTCCTTTTCTTATCTGATTTATTAACTGGTTCTGAAGGGAATTCCAAAAAAGGAATTAGTTCTTTTCTGGAAACAGCTTTGAGCAGGTTCTGTGCCATCTGCCCCCTTGCTCCAGAAGCCCAGGCTTCCTTCCAGCTCATCCTGTGTGCCTCTGCTGCTTCCCGGCTGTGGCCGTAGCCCAGGACAAGAGAGCAGAGCCGGGCTACACTGAGCTGAATCCAGCCGAGCCCAGGCTTGTAGGGATCTGCTGTGGGAGGTGTGGGAGCCTGGGCAGATGAGCCCCACTGACTGCCCTGCACTGCTGTGGACCCGAGATGTGATTAGAAGCCAGATTTGTGGGACAAATATGTAACAGTTCACACCCACACAAGTTTCGCTCTTGTAGTGTGGTCAGTCCCCTTGGAAAGCCTAGTCTAGAAACAGCTTGTGCTCTTTGTGCTCCCGTGAGAATAGATTGGATATTGGGAAATGGCCCCACGGGCCTAACATAGGTGGGCGGTCAAGCTGGAATGGCATTTGAGGTGATGAAGTCATGGAAAGGACGGTCAGCAAAAGAGGAGACAGTTTCCAAGTATGTTTTGCTCCCTCGCCCTGTCAGAGGAAGAAGTCCTGTAAGGGGACGACTTGGGAGCGTGCAGCATTGGAGGTGGATCTAAGTTCTGGTGTGCTTGTTGCCCAGTTGGGCCTTTCATATGGTGGTCACACCTGCACCTTGTGTGTGCATGCAGGATGTGGGTGTATCTGGCAATGTGGCTTTCTCTTCAGAGTCTACATGTGTGTACAGGTTTAAGCTGTGTGTGGGTGTGTGCTCGTGTTTGCACTCTGGGTCTGTGTTTCTGTATCCACGCCCTACATCAGTGAGAGGGAGCAATAACTGCTTAATTCTGCTCTTGGTTAGGGTAACATGCCTGCCGCATGTGTGTGTGTGCGTGCGTGTGTGTGTGTCTGTGTAAGAGAGATGCAGAGTGGAAGACAGACAGGCATGGCCACACACACAGCAGGGAGTAACCACAGCCTGTACAAAGAGAGATTGCAGCCCATGGCCTCTTGACCAGGCTCCTAGGAAGAGGAAGCGATCACAAACAAGGAAAGAGGAAGTCAGCCCCAGAACTCTTGCTCCACTTTCCTCACTGCTTAGTGTCCATGCCAGCTGTCCACCACTTAGAGACCGTTTCCTCCTTAGAGCCTCCCTTCAGCTTACTGACCCACGGAGGATGGAGCTGACTAGTACATAAAAGACAGCTCCGGGTCAAGGAGACCTGTCCCAGTTTCCTCCCATGGAGAAGAGTAGTAAGACCTTGGGTTGCTGAGAGGATCGGCTGGGCTGATGTCTATAAAACTGGTATAGAAATCGTACCTGGCAATGGCCAGCTGTGGTGGGCAGAGTACTGACTTTGATGGGAGTCTAGAGCCTGCTTCATACACGAGCTTGGGAAAATCATTTTCTGAGTCTCAGTTTCCTCATCTGTAAAGTCAAGATGACAAAAGCATTCTTCTCTCAGGGTCATGGTAGAAAGCTAATTAGACAGGAGAGGTAAAGGGCTTTGTTATCCTTAGAATGTGATCAATCTGTGTCCTAAATAAAGTATATTGCTGATATGGTAGAATGAATACAAGTTTTGGAATCAGACAACCTGGTTTGGAATCCCAGTCACACCACTCACCCCCTATGTGAGCTTGGGCAAGTCAGTTTATATTTGGGCTATAAAAGGAGGGGCTTAGCCTTGTGTTTCAATCTATGGTTCTGTGATTCTCTGTGCTCTCCTGAGGCTTATTATCTGAGATCTGAAGCTCCCAGAATTCAATCAGGCTGGAAGGAATCACAGCCCCTTTATTTACAGATGAGGAAACTGAGGCATAGAGAAAGGACATTAGACTTTGAAAATCCTTTCTGACCTGTCTTACCCTTCCAGTTTATTTATAGCTTATCCCCTGCCTACTCTGGGATCTGTTAATATGGAATATCTTTGCTGTCCCTCAGATGTAACACTCCATTTCCTGACTCTGGGTCTTTTTCTCATGCCCCTCTCTCTCATCTCCATTTCCTGGCTCTCCTTTAAGTCCCGGTGAAAGGCCCACCTTCTGCAATAAGCCATTCCCAGGCCTTAATCATAGGGCCTTTGCTCTGAGATTCTCTCCATTTATTCTGAGTACATCTTGTTTATACACACTTGTTTGCAAGCTGTCTTCCCATTAGACTATAAAGACTTTAATAGATGGGACTGTTTTTGTTTTTGTCTGCTAGGCTCTTAATAAATACTTGGTGACCTCACCTGAAGGGACTTTCCCAAAGTCACATGGACAGTGGCAGAGACAGCTGTACCATAACCAAATCTGATTCTACAAATCAGGAAACTGAGGCCACACAGGGAATAAATAACTGAGGCAGGGGAACCTACTATCTCATTCATGAGTACTGAGCTCTCCATACCTGGAGTCCCTTGGGCAGAGAGTGGGCTGCTAGCAGGTAGCTGGGTCATCCTGGTTCCAAAGACAACATGTCCAGGAGATACTCCTCTCTGCTCTTTGTCTACCTTTCTGTTTCCAAAAGCCACAGCTGTCATTCTGTGCTAGCACGTTTCTTCTGAGGGGATTCCAGGCTGGCTTCTTGTCTTAGCACCAAAACAATCACACGGAGGGAAGAAGAGGATGAGGGTTTCCCAAACCGGTCTGACCACTGGCTCTCCCTTGGGAGTAACCTAGTTGGAAAATTGCTCAGATGACTGTCTTGGGTGAGGCCCAGCTGCTACTCTGTGGAGTGGCCATCCTGTCTGGAGACTCTATGGCCTGGGTGGGGACTTGGAAAAGTGGGGGGACAAGTGTCCAAAGGAAGTGATCTATATAGAATATCAGAGCTCAAAAGTGGCTTAGTTTGCTGGTCTAATCCAATAGGTAACCCCTTTTTCATAGAAGGAAACAGGGACATTCATGTCCAATTATTTTGAATTTGAATCTAGGCATCTTCACTCCTGTCAACCCCTCAGTGAAAGGCTGAGCAGAGCTGAGGCAGCATGTCTACTACCATAGGCATTGCGTCTTGGCCTGGGAAAATGGTCAGTGGTTGTTTTAGGTAGAGGTTGATTTGGAATCAGAAGAACTCAGAAGGAGTCTTGCCTCAGTTCCTCCAACTCTATGTGACCTTTGGTATTATCCCTTCTCTCTGTGGATCTCAGTTTCCATGGCTATAAAATGGGAGTATTGGACTAGATAAGATCAAAGGACCCTTTTAGCTCTAAATCTAGGACCCTGTGACCTCTGTTGGGAGACGGAAAGGAAGGGGTTTCACTAGCTTGTTTGAGCTTAGAGCAGTGGTGTCAAACTCAAATAGAAACAGGTCCCTGTTCTGCGTCTGTTGACTTAGAAAACTTTAAATGAACATTATCTATGTTGCATCGTATTTTTATTTATTTTGTTAAGCATTTCCTGGTTACACTTTAATCTGATCTGAACAGTCCTAGTGATACACTGAAGACTGTGTTTATTCCTCTGGTTGTGCTTTCAGGGGGAGCAGTGCAGAGCGGGCAAGCAGTGGAAGTTGGATAACTAAGGCACAGGAAAATGGAGTTAAGAGTGGTGGGGTGGGGGTTGGGCAGGGTGTCTGCTAATGATGGAGGTAAATGATGAGGTAGAGCCTGGGAGTACACACGCTAGATGCTTCCTCATGCAACTTCATCACCTCCAGAAATATAACCTGGGGAAAAGGAGAGAGTGAATCCAGAAACCATACCGTAGTGGGAATGGAGAGCGGCCTCACCATGCTGGAGCCCACTGTGCAAGCACATGTTTGGAGGAGCTCATATCAATTGGGAGATCAAAGGTGTTACTCTTTGGTCCTGATGACCCACAAAGCACAGCTTCTAGGACTCTACCAGTTCCAAGGGGCTGCACCCAGGAGAGACTCGGAGGAGGGAGATTTGTGGAGGCTGGATCAGGAGATCATAGACTCCAAGTTAGAGTGGAGGGAAGGGACATTGTATCTGAAGCAGGGTCTGAACCCATGTTTTCTGAAACCAAGTCTAGTGCTCCATCCATGCCTTAAAACCCCCCACCCAAGTGGTAACATCTAGTGCAACTGAGGAAACTGAAGACCAGGGTGAATCCTTGGTGCCTGGCACAGAGGGAGTATAGCATGTTCTAGAGAGCTGCCAGGTCACTTAAGAGATTGACTTGCCAGTTCACATAGCCAGTATATGTCAGTGGTGGGACTTGAACCCAGGTCTTCTGACTCTGAGGCTTGTTCTCTAGCCCCTATGCCTCCTTTAGTTCTTTTCTACCGTCCCTCCTCCCAAGAATGCTTTTCTAAGTAGTTTGGTCCATTATGGGAACTTTTCCCCTCTGTCTTTGGCCTCTTGGAGAAGTGGTGTATAGGTGAGGTGGGGGAAGGATCCAGTCAAAGGGTCTGGTATTCTTTCTGCCCAACTAGGCCTTCAAAGTCTGGGCATAGGGGCAGGTGAGACTTGAAAGGCCCTTTGGGGCCAAGGAGTCATCTCTGAAAGTACGCTGCCTTATCAGGCATCTCGGGATGCTCCTCAGTGGCATTTGGAGCGAGGTACACAGGTAGAAGATGGAAGAAGGAAAGGAAGAAAAGTTTACCATCTGGAAAGTAGGCATGAATCAGCCAGTTGTCTTCCCCACACAGAGAGAATCCCTTGCTCTTTGGGTGGTGGGTTGAGTGTCTGAGCAGAATACTTAGGGGAAATGTTTTAGCTTTAGAGTTAGACAACCTGACTTTGAATTTGTATGGCTTTGGGCAAATTCCTTCTTCTCTGCCTCTATTTCCCCATCTGTAAAACAAAGAGTCCAGACTAAGAGACATATAAGATTTCATCTAGGATTTAAAAATAATTATTAATAATTATTTGAAAAATTTTATTAATAATTATGACTAGATGTTATTAGACAGTTCTCACTTTATTTCAGTGGAGCATTCTGCAGACCTCTATATAAAGTGATTTTTTTAATATAATATGAATTTGCCCATAGATATGGGAAAGGGAAGAAAGGAATGAGTTAGGAAGAGAACCAGTGAGAGGAAGGGGATTGGAACAGGGTTCAAGATGCATGGGAGCTGGGGACAGAGAAGCCAGAACAGGAGGAAGCTCTGGGGCCAGGGCCAGCCACTAGGGGCCTTGTTGGAACCAAGAAGACGGGGAGCAGACACAGACACCCATAGATAGGAAAGGAGACCAGGGACAGATATATGGTCCCTAAGCATGGCACTGACAGAAGATACCCATTGAGTATTCTGCTTTCACTTGGAGGATTTTTATTTTTAGGGAGGTTTTGGGGGGGAGTGGTGAGTTGAAGGGCAGGAATGAAGAAAGAGAACACTGTACAGTAAAGTTAACATTAGGTTTTGTTCAGGATTTTTTACGTAAAGTTGAATTTATGTAATGTGAAATTACGTAAAGTCAGAACTTCAGTAAATAATGATAAATTATTAATAGGCATGTGTCATGATCTTCTTAATAATGTAGGCATGTGTTATGGTGACCAGTAGTTCAGATTTAAGAAAGATTTTCTTACTGACACTTTAAAAGTAAAATAAAGTCCTCCTGAATGAATGAAAGAAAAAGCATCCGTGAATCACACTACATACAAAGCACTTATGCTAAATGCTGGGGACAGAGATATGAAAATGTGACCATCCTTGTTGTCCAGAAGCTTGAATTCTAACAGGTTGATTTAATGAAGAAGGGTTCTGTAGCAGAGCAGATGGGCCTTAACAAAGAATTATTCTGAAGCAGAACAAAGTCCTGTACTTTGTGTGCAGAGGTAGGCCACATTCTCTCCCCACGTCAGGACTCTGGAATCTGGTGACTGCATTGATCAGAAAAGTTTCTGGTATCTTTTTTTCCTCTTTACTTTTCTAAGGTTTTTCTATGTTGTTTTTCTTTTACATCATGGGGTCATTGTGTAAATTGTTCTCCTGGCCTGGCTTCCTTCCCTCTGTGTAAGTCCAATGCAAGTCTTCCCAAGTTTTCCTGAATTTTCTGATGGAGCCTTTCTTCTGATTGGCACAGTAACATTCAATATGTTACAATTTATCTAGCCATTCTCCAGGCAATGGGCTCACATGGGAACAGCCCAGATACGGCCCTGTCTATTTAAACATTCTCACTTTGTGCCCTTCCCTTGCTAACTTAATCTGGGTTTGGGGGAGAGGCGCTAGCAGCTACATGAAGCCAATTTCAGTCTCATCACAGAAGATCTCTTTTCAGTGACTTTCCCCATAAAAGAATCCAAATGTAAGGGTATGCATGTATTAATGTGTTAAGGACAAATCACTTCTATTCAGCCTTTTAACTCCCATTTAACTAAAAACTTCTTTGAGGCCTGGAGGAAAGGGACTCAAACTGAGATAACATGAGCAGGCTTCACTGCTTTGGAAGCCACATTGAACTCAAGCTAATCCTCAAATGAGGGAGGCCCTGAGAAAAGGGATGATGCTCTCACCAAGTGCAAGAAAACCGCTTGTAAACAGCGTAGGCTCACCAAGAACACGCCTCCCAAGGACCTTTCAAGCAGCTACAACACTTGTTCTTGTATCTCATTTATGGGTTAAGAAACAGGCTCAGCAGGGAGGGAATCCCTGGGATTCACACAGCTAGGACACAGCAGAGTTGGGATTCTGCCCCAGGGATTCTAACACAGAAGCTCACACTTACTTTCTCCTGTGGCCTTAGTGCTGCTGCTGGGATTCAGGGTTGATTGGGGAGTAACTCTGGGGGAAATCTGGTGGAGAGGTTGATTCAGTGGCCCTGAAAATGAGGAGACGTACTGTGGCACAAGCAGCCCACTCTGGATGGACCAGAGGCATGGTATAGAGGTAAGAGGTCACTGAACAGGACCGGTTTTCCAGGAAAATACCGCACTTAGTGTTTTTCAGTGTGACCCCATCCTGGAGTAGTTTGCCACTTCGTGCTGTAAGTCATTTTATAGATGAGGAAACTGAGGTAAACAGGGGGAAATGACTTGCCCAGGATCAGACAGCTAATAAGTGTCTGAGGCCGGATTTGAACTTGGGAAGATGAGTCTTCCTGACTCCAGGCCTGGCACTCTGTGCACTATGGTGCCCCCTTGCTCCCCCAACTACTGCCCTTACCCCTACAGGAAAGAGCAGTAAGAAATCACACTGTCCAAGTACATTTCCTCTTGTGACCTGGGTGCTGTTGCTTGAGATCGCCACCCCTTAGTGTCAGATTTAGAGCTGCATGGGAATAGTAGAGGCCAAGTCCAACTCTTTCCTCTAACAGAGGAGGAAACTGAGTCTGAGAAAGGTTAAGTGACTTGCTCAGGGTCCCACAGCCAGTAAGTATCTAAGGGAGGATTGGAAGTTAGTTCTTGGTTCCAAGTCCAGCAGTGTCTCCACTGCACCCTCTAGGTGTTTGGTATAGGGGTGGGCAGAGCACTTGACTTGGAGTCAGGAATCTGGGCTTCCAGGCTTGCATCAGACCCCGAAGGCTTTTCCTGAGCTTTCTTGTATAGACCTTGTTTGCACAGTTGCTTTCCTTATTAGACTAAGCTCCTTTACAGCAGGGACTGTCTTTTGACTCTGTTTGTATCCCCAGGGCTTATAAATGTTTACAACCAACTCTGGAAAGTCTTCTGTTCTCTGAGCCTCGGTTTCCCCACTTGTTATATGAGGATAAAAGCACCTGCCTTTGCAGGGATTATGTGAAGAACAACAAAAAAGATATAGGCAAAGCACTTTCTAAACTTCTGTCTAAATAAGAAGGTTGGATAGAGTGGAAGAGCTCAGGGAAAGAGAGCAGTTCAGTGCCTTTGGAGCTATTAACACCTCCGTGTGGAATGAATGACAGCCAGCCCAGAGCTGGAGCATGAGGAACACTAGGTTTGAGGGGTAGGGGAAATCAGGGTCAGGAGCCCTTTCAGAGCCAACAAACCTGGGCCGATTTTTCTAGGAGTTTGCCTAAGAAAGGGGAGGAGAGATAGAAGATCCATCTGGAAAGGGACTGTTTAAGGATGAGGAAGACTTTTGCATGTTTCTGGTCAGCAGGGAAGGAGTCAGTAGCTGGGTGGAGATGAAAGAAAGAGACAAAAATAAATGCTGTTGGCCTTGAGGCTGATCTTCTGGAGAAGGGGGCCAGGCTACATGGAAGAGGCAAAAGCCTTGGCAGTTTGTTGTCCTTCGTTCTCGAAGAGGACCAAAATGGCATCAGTTACTTAGTGCACAGCTGCCTCTTCGTATAGCACATACCTGTACATGTATGTAGATGTTTTCTTCCCCCCACCCCCAGGGTTGCTTCATTTTTTGATATATGTATCACCTGGGCCTAGCGGCATATCAATTGATTGCTGTTTAGGGGTTTGCAGTTGTAGAGAAGGAGGAGAACTCCTAGAAAATGGTTGGTGATGATCTTATTAATGCCATTGTCCTTGCCTGAAAAGGAGAGAAGGGAAGGTTTGGAACAACCACCGGGGGATTGGTTCAAGATTCAATTAGGGAGGAGTCAAGGAATCACTTTGCTGCCTCTGGGGTCCAGCTGAGATTCTCCAGTTTAAATCTGAAGTAGCTCAGTGAATGAGATTTCCTCCATTCCTATTCAGCCACATGGGAGGAGGAGTGGAGGCCGTAGTGATAGTAACAACACAACGTTGAGGTTTGTGAGAGGCAGAGCCAGACAAGAGAGAGATCAGAGTCTGGAAAAGAGTGTTGGGATTAATTGGATCACTAAAGGATTGGGATCCAGAAAGGATGAGAGACTTGGAGCAGGCAGCCATGTTCAAGGAAGCGTGTGAGCCTGTGCTACCTTCATTGAGAGGGAGCCCATGACACCCATCAGTCTTCTCTTAAGGAAGCAGCATGATACAGCGGGAGGCAGACTGAAAAAGGAACTACAAAACCTGGATTTGAATTCCAGCCTTGACAACTAGCTGTGTGACTAGGATATTATCACAGCGCTGCTAAATGACCTCACAGGTTTCTGTGAGGAAAACACTTTGTAAACCTTCAGGGGCTTATAAATGTGACGATGATCATTGGTTTAGGTTCTGCTGCTGGACAGAGCCCTGAGAAGTGGCTGATGATTGGAATTTGGCAAATGTAACAAAAAGCCTTCTGCTTGTGGATGGGGTCTGCAAAAAAGCAAGGATCCAGGCATGGAATCAAGGTATCCATTATGGGTGCTATCCACGAAAACTCAGTTCCTTAGCAAGGAAGGGTCAGACTCAGCTGAGTTGTGTCCATTTGTTTATGCAAATGGAGGGGTTTATGCTGATTGGTTAGGACCCAGACATTGCCAGCAGAAATGTTACAAGAGTTATAGTTAAAGAGGCTGCACTTAGTGATCCATGTAAACTCTGCAAGGAAATGGTAGAAAGTGGATAATACATCACTTCAGGTGGCAAAAATTTAGCACCTAAACAGACCTCAGTCTTGGATCACTCCCACCATCCATTGCTTTTGCACACATTACTGAATGAAGGAGGAGAAAATCATGCAAGTGGCCTGGGTCTACTATAAATTTATTTATACTACTTATCAATTTTTCTGTTAAAAAAACCTCAACTGGGTGCTCACTGCTGGTAGGCAATCCTACTATAGCTCCTTCATAAACTCACTCTCCTAGTCTCCAAAGTGGCTCTTCCAAACTTTTGCCTCCCTTCTCAGATCTCCTATGGTACCCCTCCTCTCCATCTTCTCAGCTGGAAATTTTGCCTCATATTCTACAGGGAAAAAAAAAGAGGCTGTTTGCCATGAGCTCCTACTTCTCCCCTCTTCCTCATCTTCTATTCAAGTACCTTCTTCCCCTCTGCCCTGCTTTACACCTGTCTAACACAAAGAAGTGGCCTTATTCCTTTCCAAAACTAGCCGTCCCATTGCCTACATGGGTAATCCCATTCCATCCCATCTTCTTCAGTAGACTGCTTCTTCTCTCACTCAGCTACATAGTCTCTCCCTGTCTCCTGCCTAAGCATGCTCATGTTTCCCCCATCTTCAAAAAAATCCTCACTTGATCTGTCCATCCCTGCTATCATCCTATATTTCTCTTTTTGTAGATAAACTCCTTGAGAAGGTTGTCTACAATAAATGCCTCCACCTTCTTTCTTCTCCTTCTGCTCTCTCCAAAGTTGTCAGTGATCTTTTAAAAAAGATTGATGTTTTCTGTTTCTTATATCATCATAGAATCCCATGTGTCCCTCCCCTCCCCAAGAGCCATCCCATATGACAAAATATTTCTTAGTGGGGGGGAGTCAGCATAACTGATTGACATGTTGAGAAAATCCAAAGACACATGCAGGGTGCAATGCACAAGGACCTCTTCTCCTTGGAGCCGAGACTGGGGTTGTCTTCTCACATCTCTTCATTCAACTGTCACTTGATCTTTAGATCTTGGTTACATTACTTTGAATTTTCTGGTGCACAGTTTTTCTTTCCATTTACATTGTTGTAGTCACTGTGTATTGTTTTCTTAGCTCTGCATCAGTTCTTATAGATCTTCCCAGGCTTCTTACATCCCTCATACACATCATTTCTTAAAGCATAGTAATATTCCATTATATTCATGGGCCACAATTCTTTTTTCTGTTCCCCAGTTGATGGACATCTACTTTGTTTCCCAGTCTTAGCTATCACAAAAAGTGCTGCTTATAAATATTTTGGGGTAAATGGGGACTTTTTCTTATCAATGACTTCCTTGGTGTATAAGCCCCAGTGATCTCTTAGTTGACAAACTCAGTGGCCTTTCCACAATCCTCATTCTTCAGGTCTTCCTGATTCCAGGTCCTGCCCCTTCACACTAAGTAAAGAATGAGAGTCTCTAGTCATTGGCTTTGCTTGGATGTCCTTAACATTTAGAGTTGTGAGTCCCACATGGAGGGCTTTTAATCAGTGCTTCTTGGATTGGATGGAGAATCCTATGTCTCACACCAAGGGAAGCCTGAGGGAGACCTTTTTTGGGGGGAGGGGGTACCTAGCACGGGGGGCTGTCTGGCTCTGAAGCAAACATATTGTCTAGAAGACCGATCTGATTTCCTTTTGTAAAATGAGTTAGATAACCTTCGTCCCAGCTCTAGAATCTTGCGAAAGAGAAGTCGTCTCTGGATTCCCTGCGTTATTCCATTCTGGCTGGGCAAAGGGGTGCAGTGGCACATTGAGGGGAAGTGTGTAGCTGTCAGGTGGCAAATGAGACTTTGTGCCTTCAGAGTGATAGGATGCCACAATAAATCAACAAAGAACTAAAATGTATTTTGTGCCTACTTGGCATAACACTGAGCAGGTGACCAACTCCCAGATCTTATTTGGGATTGGGAAGCTTGAAGGCAGGGAGATAACGTGAACAATGCCCATGGGTGACTTAGAGCAACCTAAAGAGCTTGGTTACCTAGAAGCAGGTTAGGACCTTTTCTGGACTGGGCAGAGTTTTCTGTAGTGTTCAGGGGGAAAGTCATGGAGGACAGATGTGGCTGCTGAGCTTGGGAGAGGATGGAGTTTTGGTGGTTTCTTATGTCTCTGCTCCTTATTCTCTTTGCTGAATTTAGAGGGTTGGGGAGGGGGCAGGGAAGCTAGCAAGGAGCGGGGGAGGGAGAGGGAGGGACTGGGCAGGGCGGGGCTGGGTTGGGCTGGGCTGGGGCCATGCTGGGGCTGTGGGTGCTGGCTGAGTGAGCCTGCCTCTCCCCAGCCCCCAGTCAGGACCCTTGAGCCCGGCCAGCCTCCCCCGAGGACGCTACCACCACTGCAGGGGGACCTGCTGGTACGTGTTGGTACGTGTGCAGGGTGCCTGGGGCAATGGCCCCTTCAGCGGATTCTGAGGCGGGGGGGGGGGGGGGGGGGGGGGGGGGGGGCGGGACTGCTGTTGCTGCTGCTGCTTAAGTGCCTCTGGTCGCTTGCTGCTGCCGCTTCCTGCTTAGCCCTGCTGGGAGAGAGCTGGGGCTTGTCACGTTCTTCTGGCCCCTGGGAAAGGGGAGAGGGCGAGATTCCTCCAGCCCCTAGTTTCAGGGATCTGCCCCACCCCCAGTCCGAGGGAGTGACCAAGGAAAGGAAAGATTGGATATAGACACTCTCCCTCCTCTAGACCCTGGCTCTGCTGGAGTGGTCTGAGTAGGGGCTGCGCTCATCTCGGGGTGGCCTTGGGGGGTGGGGTAGGGGAAGGCTGAGCCTAGGAAGCTGGTGGTGCATTCTGGAGTGGCTGGTGGCCGTCGAGGGGAGGGGTTGGGGGGGAAGTAGGGAATCTGAGCCATAGAGGGAATCTGAGGGCAGGGGCTGTGAGAGATAGCCCAAGTTTGGGCTAGGACAAGCATTTTGGTGTGTTTGAACACTCTTGGTTTGTATACACAGCTGCACAGACTTCACCAGTGGGAGGGCTCCGGCTGCCTTCCCGCCCCCATCCCTGTCTGCTCCCCTCCCCCAGGCAGGCGGGGCTGCTGAGGGAAGAGGGGTTGCTGAGCCCCGACTGGGCTGAGAGGCCTGTAACTTCAGTGAAAGTGTATGTGCTTGGGGGGTGGGGGTGGAGAGAAGTGCAGAATCTGGCCTGGGCTCCAGGTGGGTCCCATGATGCTGGAAAAGGGCTGTAGAGGTGGGGACAGAGGAAAGGCAAAGATGCAGAGGCCAGTGAAGCAGGTTCTGTAACCTGGATTTTGTTGCATGAATGGGGGTGAGGGAGAATGCTTCTTTGCCTTATTGCCATAGGAGGAAAGCACTGGTCTAAATCTAGAGGCTTCTAACCTTTTTTCAGCCCTGTACTCCTTGACTTTCAGCACATTTTCCTTTCTTCCCTATTCAACATGAAAGGAAATAAATCCTAGAGAGATTACTTTCTGTAGATAATAGCTATTTACCTAATATTCCCTTGTGGCCGTGACAAGCTGCTCATAGTGGGGCTCATACCTGGAGGGGACTCTGAAAGTAATTGCTCAGACACAATAAACAGGATATAATGTAACCAAGACAATGTAGCAATAGGCTAGGATGCAGATACAATGCCACAAGAGATACAATGTAGCAGATGTACTTTGTAGGGGGATACAATGTAGCAGATGTAGTATTAGTGGGGACCCTCCAGGCAGCACAGGTGGATCTGTTCCGAATACCCAGCCCCCTGTGCCACAGTCCAACAGAGATCCTCAGAGCCAGGTAGACACACCATTTCTCTGAAGGGAAAAGAGTTTTTCCTAAAGGTGATTTTCCACTCTGAGAGATTTATTTCATCAGCAATTCCCGGGAGAGGAGTATTCTCCAACAGATGAATAATTGAGCTGGGCTTTGGAATCTGCCCTAATAAAAGCACAGGGAGCTAGTGGGCTGCAGATCCCATTCAGTAGGGGCTCAGGGAATGGAAGGGGTACCTCTTCCCTTTTGAGAGGCTGGATAGGAAACTGGATGTTTGGGAAACATGGATAGGGGTTGGTGGCTCCTGAGCCAAAGGGCCTCTGATAGCTGTCCCCTTGCTCTCTCTTCCAGAGGAACAAAGAACAGAGCAGTGGCTTGTGTATGTGAATTGACTCTAAGGAAAAAACCTCTCTTATCATAAGGCAGAGAAATGGTCCCTTCTGAATTAACCCATAGTGATCTCAGGGGCAGGAGGAGGAGGAGGAGGAGCTGGTATTGGTATTCTTTGTTGGGACTCTTGTCCTTTTGCCCCCTGCCCCTACCACACACTAAATTGATCCTCTTTAGATGCCTTGAGAGAGGCAGAGTGTGCTGATGGAGGAAGTCGAGGGGGGAGATGCTGGCCATGGGCTTCTCTTCTGAGCAGGCCACTCTGGGGGACACACTTCAGTTCCAGGAGCCACAGAAGCACATGGATAAGATTGTAGGAGGGCAGCTAGGCCAGGGCAGGACAATAGGAGAATCTAATGATGCCTGGGGGGAGGGGGAGTTGTTGTCAATTACTTGAAGTGCTATCAACTAAACTTGTCTCAGGGACCAGATCTGGGAACAATGGGGGGAAGCTGCTGAGGCAGATTCAGGATTGAGCTAAGGAGGACTTCCTTTAAAAAAAAAATAAAGCTAAGCAAACAAGGAAGGGGCTGCCTGAGAATTACTGGGCTCCCCCCCCCCCAAGGTCTTCAAGTAGAGGCTAGATGACCCCTTCCTTGTTAGGGATATAGCAGATAAGAGGAAATCTCATTCACTTGTCAGTTTGATGGAGGGATTTCGAAGCCCTTCCAAGTGGGACCTATTCCCCAAGATTCTATGATTAAATTGTCTCTGGTAATAAATAATAATAATCACTAACACTTACGCACCAAGTTAAGGTTTGCAAAGCACTTAGTGTTATTCCATTTGATCCTGACAGCAACTCTGGGAGGTAAATCCTCTTATTATCTCCATTTTACCAATGAGGAAGCCAAAGCAGAGAGATGTTAGTTGAGTTGCCTGGAGTCACACAGCTAATAAGCATCTGAGGCAGAATTCAAATTCAAGTCTTCCTAATCTCCAGTCAAATGCTCTTCTTTCCTATACCACTCAGCTGCCTGGGATGGGTTGATAGCCTTCTGAGTGAGGCATCCTGAGTTCAAATTGTGACTGACAGTAGCTGAAGAACTGGACAAGTCCTTCTGTCTGAGGAGTTAGAGCAGAGATGGGCCTTGATGACCTTAGAGCCTGACTCCTTCATTTTACAATGAGGCCTAGAAATGGTGGGCATTCTGCCCATTGAAGCCAGTAACTGTGTGCCAGCTTGTTCTACTCTTGGACAATTCTCATGGTCAGGAAATCTTTTTTTCCCTGAGCCTAACTCTGCTTGCCTTTCTGCAGCAAAGAATGATAGATTTGGAATCAAAAAGAACCTTAGAGATAATCTGGGTTAGTGCCCTCATTTTATAGCAGAAGAAACTGAGTCCTCAAGACCTTTTTACAAATTTTACAAATCCAGAATTATTACTTCAAATGATGGATGTATCTGTCAAAGGTAAAGACTCTACATTCTTGGTAACTGTGATGGGCCCAAAATTAGAACTGGATGCCTCAAGAGCTCCCTTTTGTTGGAAGTGGCAGAAAGCTGAGTGACCACTTATTGTCAAGGAAATTCTTGTTTTGAGATGTGTTGGGCTAGATAGTCTCTGAGATCTCTTCCAACTTAGTACCTGGCTCTGCCCCTTTCCCCAGCTGTTGCAGAAATTACCTGCTAAGTCCATGTCCCTGGTCCTGATCCCTTAGTAAACTTGCTTCCAGCATCAGGATCAAAGATGGAAGGAACTTGGGGGAATCTTGTAGCCCTCCCGCAGCCCTGCCTCCCCTTACAGACCAGGCAGCGGGTTCTTCAAGGAGAAGCCCCTGATCCCCCAGAGTGGGAGAGGCAGCCAGAGCTGGGACTTCACCTGCCAGCCAGGACTCTTTCCACAAACGCATACTTCTCCTGAGATCTCGGTTCCTGTTTCGGAGCCAGCCAGGAAAAGCCCAGGGCAATGACATCTGTGACCTCCTGGCTGAGAAACTGGTTCATCTCTTATGGTGATGACCCTTGTGGTGGTCATTAGGGCTGACCTCATCAGTCCAGAGGCTTGAAGATGCCACAGCCAACATTGCACAGGTGCCTGAGCCTTGTTAGATTGAGGGATCCCTGACCTTCTCTCAAGTGTTTCATTCTGTCCTCCTTTCCTCATATTCTTTCTAATTTTCCTTTAAAATGTGCTTTATTTTTTTTAAATCAAACAAAACCAACCAAAATTTAATGGAGTATGCAACATTTCATTCCCCCCCAACTTTTTAATGAGAGGCAAGTGTTTTAACTTAGATCAAGAATAATCTGAATTCAACTGCCTTTTAAAACAACGTTTTATTATCATTTTTTGTTTTTACATCACCTTCATTCCCAAATACTTTCCTCCCCCATGAACCATCCCTTAGAAGAGAGACTTTTTTTTTTTAACAAAGAGGAACAAATGAACAAATGAGCCAGACCCCCAGTCAAGCTTGACACTGTGATGTTCCCATTCCTGGGGGCCCCCATCCGCCCACTCCCCCGTTGTTGTGAAGAACCAGCTGCTGAATCTTCCCCTTCCTTGTCTGTCCCCAAGCTCTGGTCATTTCAATTGCAAAGCATTCCGTTTAGTAATCCTTGTTTCCATTGATGTTGCTGCCATCACTGTGCATGTTGTTTTTAGGTTCTGCCCATTTCACTTTGTATCAGTTGGTGGTTCTCTTTTTCATATTCATCACAGCTGGAAATAGACTATACTGGATGCCTTTGTTCATTCTTTTTATTTTGGAAGGATATTGAGAAACTGGAGGGTGAGCAGGATGAGTAGGCAACTAGAACCATGACCATATGATGAATTGAGGAAGGAACTGTTAAAAACCCTGTTTGGAAGGTTCTCCTGTGGAACTGGCATTTGGATGGAGCCTGAGGCATGATGGAGAAGACTGATATTCAGATTTGGGTTCAGATCCCTCCTCTTCCACTTTGGGCCTCTGGGCAAGGGATGTCACTCTTTGAGCCTCAGTTGCCTCACCTGTAAAATGAGAGGGGATGGGTTAGACTTTAACCTCAAAGATCTCTTGTGGTTCTAGTCTCATGGTCCTGGGTGTGACCTTAGGAAGCTCATTTCACTTCCCTGGGCTTCAGTTTCCTCACTTGTAAAATGAAAAGGGTTGGACTAGATGTCCTTCTAAAGCATCTTCTAGCTGGCTGTACCCATTGGTGCTTGTCTCCAGATTTTTCTGACTCCATTACCAGCATTCTCTTTGCTATCTTGTGGCACCAGGTCAGCAAGAATCCTCTTCTCCTTTTCCTGCTCTCCCATACCAGGATTTAGAATCCATCAGGATTTTCAAGTAGGCAGCAAATTAGCTTTCTTTTTCTCTGTCAAATATCAAAGCTTCAGGCCAGAGTCTCTTTGGGCAGCTGGCCTTTTTGCTTGCCCCTGGAGCTTTCTTCATTGGCCCATCTTTGGAGTTTCAAAGGTTTGTATCAGTCTTCATAGACTTCATGAATTTAAGAAACAAAAATCCAAGTAATACAATCTGGCGTTTTGAACATTCATATCAAGTCTTGCCTACTGAGTTGGTGGCAAGATTTAGATTAGGTTTCGGTAAACTGGGAGAAGAGGAGGCACAGAGCCAACTCTGGGTAATGAATGGCGAAGGTCCATTCCAATCCTCCTTGGATACTTAGCAGCTATGTTCATTCTTGTATTTTCTGCCTTGAAGGACTTGGCAAGGGTCTAATCACATCATTTTTGTGAAGCGCATTGAAAAGTTTGCAAAGTGTATGTGTGATCTGTTCTTACTCATTGCAGAGGGGAAGGGTTTGGAAATACTTGCAGTGGGTAGGGTGTGCAGTGGCAGGACTCTGGGCAGGGACTGGCCAACAGGCTTGGAGTCTGGCTCACCTACTTCTCTTGTTTTTCCTCTCTTCCCCACCCCCTTCCCCAGACAGGCTTGGAGGGAAGCTCAGTTGATGGAACCGTCCCAGGCCGGATGGACCCAGGGCCAGTGTACCATGGGGAGGAACGGCGGCTGAACACTCCCAGGGCCCCGGTCAATGGGGCTGGAGAACCGGCTGGGCCAGGACTGCTTGGGGTTGGAGGAGTGTGGCAGGTGGACCAGAAGCCTGATTGGGAACCTTCCCCCAGCCCTGCTCATGCTGCCCACCCAGAAGATGCCCATGACCTCGTGGCCTTCTCAGCAGTGGCTGAAGCTGTTTCCTCCTATGGGGCCCTCAGTACTCGCCTCTATGAGACCTTCAATCGGGAGATGAGCCGGGAAGGTGGCAACAACCTCAGCGGCCCTCGACCTGGCCCTGAGAGCTATTCTGTAGGGGGAGAGGACCTGGATACCCTTCAGACAGCCCTGGCACTGGCCCGCCATGGTATGAAGCCACCCAATTGCAACTGTGATGGGCCGGAGTGTCCTGACTACCTCGAGTGGCTGGAGGGAAAGATCAAATCTGTGGCTGTGGGTAGAAGGGAGGACCGACCTCGACCACCAGAGTCTTTGCCTCCAAGTGAAGTGGGTCTCCCTGCTCCAGGCTCCCTCCATCCTGGTGAAGTGGGTCTCCCTGCTCCAGGTCCCCTCCATCCTGGTGAAGTGGGCCTCCCTGCACCTGGACCCCTCCATCCTGGTGATGTGGGCCTCCCTGTTCCTGGGTCCCTCCATCCTGGTGATGTGGGCCTCCCTGCTCCAGGTCCCCTCCATCCTGGTGAAGTGGGCCTCCCTGCTCCTGGACCCCTCCATCCTGGTGATGTGGGCCTCCCTGCTCCTGGGTCCCTCCATCCTGGTGATGTGGGCCTCCCTGCTCCAGGTCCCCTCCATCCTGGTGAAGTGGGCCTCCCAGCTCCAGGCTCCCTCCATCCTGGTGAAGTGGGCCTCCCAGCTCCAGGCTCCCTCCATCCTGGTGAAGTAGGCCTCCCAGCCCTGGGTCCTGGGTCCCTTCTCAGCTCTGATGCTCCCCAGCTGCACTCACCCAATGGTCTGCCACTTTCAGAGAGTGCCCTAAACATCGCCAAGGAGAAAAACATCAGCCTGCAGACAGCCATTGCCATAGAAGCCCTCACCCAGCTCTCTTCCACCTTGCCCCAGCCATCCCCTTGCCCACAATCCAAGGCCTTATCCCCAAATCCTCCTTTTCGACCTCCTCAGTCTTACCTTCGTACCTCCCCATGGCCTGCGGGCCCACCTGAAGAGCCTCAGTCCTGTGCTCCTGAGAGTTCATCCTTCCCTCCAGTAGCTCCCCGCACTGAGTATCCTGAGGTCTGGGGCCCAGACACACCACCTGTGACACCTTGCACCTCCTGGCCGGTCCCCCGCACAGGCCCTGACCCCATGGCTGAGTTAGAGCAGCTTCTGGGTGGCTCTAATGACTACATCCCATCATCTTTCAAGCGGCCTGAGGCCCTGCCTGCCAAGCCCAAGATCAAGACTGAACCCCGCTCCCCCCCTGCTCCTGCTCCCAGTCCCCGGAAGGAGGCACCCACTCCGCCCTCAGATCCTGACACCCACCGAAAGGTCCAGTCCACTCTTCAGCAGCACCTGCATCATAAGCGCAGCCTGTTCCTTGAGCAGAACCAAGGCAGTGCCTGCTCCAGGGCCTCATCGGTGCCTCCCACTCGGGGCTGGTGGGCCCCTGCCATTCCCGGAACCCCTCGGCCCTCTGACAAACCAGGCAAGGAAAAGAAGAAGAAACAGCTGCCTGTGGTTGGTGGTCTGGTGGGGGGTGAGAAACGTGCCCTAGGGCTCAAGACAGTCACTCGGAAGATAGTGCAAATCAAAAAGCCCAAGGTCCGGGATTCCCACCCTCGTTTCATGCCTCTACGCCAGATCAACCTGGAAGTGTTGAGGACCCCTGCTCCTGGGGCCCCAAAGGCAGGCACCACTCCCCCTCCACCTCCCTGCAGGGGCACCCCCTCTATGCCCACAGTCCCAGCCCCTTCCCATGCATTATTTGCACCAGGTCCCTCTGGGGGTAGCCTTTTGCCCCCTACTCAGGAAATGGCTTGTCCCAGCCTCGCCGCCGCCCTGCAGTCCAGCCCTGCTGTCCCTCTGGTCCCTGCTGATGACAAACTCGAGGAGCTCTTCCAGCAGTTTGAAGCAGAGTTTGGTGACAACTTTGGCCTTGCAGCTGCACCCCCAGCCCCTGCCTGCTCCCCCGAGCACCTGGCATCCTGTGTCCTACGCCCGGAGAGCCCATTTTCTGGACGCTCCCGAAAACAGATGAAGATTGAGGCATCAGGTTCTGTGGCCGTGATTTCTACCACCTGCCTGGAAGCAGAGGAAGGGGGCATGGAGACACCCACCAAGCAGGAGCAGACAGCCACTCCCAACCTCCGGGGCTTCCTGGAGTCTCCACTCAAGTACCTGGATACTCCCACCAAGAACCTGCTGGACACCCCCTCCAAGAGAGCTCAGGCTGAGTTCCCCGTCTGTGAGTGTGTTGGTGAGTCTTGCCTTCTTGTGTTCCAATCTGAGACTGCTAGAGACAGCAATATGATGAGATCAGAGCTCTTTAATAGAAAGATTCCACCAATCACCACATTTGGCAGATGAGGAAACTGAGTCACAGACAAGTGAAGTGATTTGCTCAGTGTCATGACTCTTAGAGGGAGGAGAAGGGAGGGAGGGGGGAGATGGGACCATTGTGCCTTTGGGAACTGGGCTGGCCCAGATTGGCTGTTATCCTCCCTCCTTAGCACAAGAAATATAGCGATGCCATGTGATTGATGTGTTGAGGAGGGTCGAGAAAGACATTGAGACACTCACTCAGGACCTGAATTTTTCCCTCAGCTTTAGTTGCGGTCTTAGCTTGGGCTCTCCTGCCTTCTCTCTAGCAAAGTGCGTCATGTCCCCACAGGCTAAAGGAGTAGATGGAGGTCAGAAAGACCTGAGTTCAAATCCCACCTCAGACATTTAATTATTATGTAACCCAAATAAGTCACTTAACCTCTGCCTACCTTAGTTTCCTCATCTGTAAAAGGGAGATAATAAGTAGTATCTACCTTCCATGAGATGATGGTTGCTCTTTGAAAACCTTAAAGTGTAATTGCTTTACCATCATCCTCATTGACATTGTTATGCTTTGAATGGCCTCCAGTGAACTTCTAGGAGAACCTTAGGAGGAAAAATTTGGTCCTGGACTTCTTTCTCCCATTGCCCTGCTTCAGCTGGATTTCTGGTCCCTTGATCCATACTTTGCAGCTTTCTCAAAGGTCCCTGTGCCCTCCCAGGCCCCAGGTTAAGAGAAAAGTAGACTGTGAGGACAGAACAGGAGATTGTCTCTTTGATAAGGACTAATTAGGGCTTCATGATGGCTAGGTCACAGGAACACCCCAGAGATGGCAGGAAGTATTCCCTGATCCCCATGTAGAAAGTCCAGGTTAACCCAAACCTCCAGGCCCCCTGGCATTAAGGAAGGTCAGGACTGACTTCTTGTAGAAGGGCTAGGTCTTGAAGCTAGGAAAGGCAGGAAAGGAAAATGAGATGGGAGAGAATTTCAGGCAGGAGAGAAAGTCAGTGAAAGTGGCCAGAGTTGGAAGGTGGAGGGTTTTCTGTGAGGAGCAGGCAGGAGGCCAGAGTCACTGGATCTCAGTCTATGCAGGAGAGAAAGAGAAGAGGTCAAAAGAAAGATTAGAGAGGCAGGAAGGCAAGGTTAGGAAAGGCTCCCTCTCTGTCTCTGTCTCTGTCTCTCTCTCTCTCTCCCTCCCCTCCCTTCCTCTCTCTTTCTCCCTCTCTCTCCCCCCCTTCTCTCTCCACCTCCAGATGTTGAATTTGGGGATGGAATGTATAAGTCTAAAGAAGAGCAGGAATCATGGCAGGGGGCCTGTTACCACATCATATACCACTCCATTGAACATGGGTTTTTTGAATGTCCCCTCTGTTAGCTGCCAGGGATACAAAGATAAAACTGAAAAAGGTCCCTTTCTTCAAAGACCTAACCCATTGGGTTAAATAAGTAAATACTTGACCAGATAAAAGTAAGTACTCAATTGTGGACAAATATATGAATGTGATAGTCAGTACAAAGATGGAGACAAAGTAAATACCTAACTGTATCCTAAGTAAATACAGTGTAATTAAACAAGAGGAATCTAGGGTTATTCTGTGGCTATAGGCAGCAGAGCTCCATTGCAAGGGGCATCCTCCAAGGACCAGACACCCTCCGTCCCTAGAGACCACTAATGCTTTTCTTGGGGGTCTACAATTTGGTTTATAAAAAATCTTTTGATAACCATGCTTTGGCATAATTGGGTTCCTTTGCATTCCTACGTGTTTTTTATTGTGTGCATTTAAAAGTAAAATTCTGAGAAGAGGTCGACCTCATAGGCTTCACCTAGAACTATCATGGGAGCCAATGACAGAGAACAGGTTAGTAGCCCTGCTCTGGAACCTCCCCCAGTACCTTCCCCTCTCCTGCTCTTTTATATATTTCTAGGGTCCTACTTGCTTCAGTATCACCTAAGCTAGCCATTCCCAAGGTAGCATTGGTGCCAAGAGAGGGAGGGGCCCCTCAGGTGGGATCCTCAGAGATTGGTGATCACCACCAGGTGTGTTGTCTAGGGAGAGGCTTCATGTTCCCATCATGCTTAGCCAAGGTGAAGTCATTCCATGCCTTGGGGCCTATTTGAGGTTGTCTTCTCCGAGGTGCTCTGAATCATAAGGTTTTATACACTTAGAGCTAGAAGAAGCTTCTGGGGTCATCTCATTCTACAGATGAGGAAACATGAAAGAAATCATGCCATGATTGGTGGAGCCAGGCTTTGAGCCCACTTCTCTAGCCTACCTCATCCATACTCTTTTATTTATGACATCACAGCCTCCCTCCAAGGAGAAGACTGGAAGGCTCTCCATCTCCCAAATTGGTGCCTTTCCCATTCTGTTTGGGAGAGCTGTAGGTATGCCCTAAGATCAAAGGATGTATAAGAGTGGCTGTGCCCTCTTGGCTCCTGAGTAGGTGGTTTCTCCAGGTGCCCTAGACTTGTGCCATAGGCAGAATACAGATGGGGGGGGGGGGTGTGGAGGATGCTAGAATCTCAGGTTGGGAGGGACCTAGGCCATGGTTGTTCTATCCGTTGGGTAAGAATCACCTCCATGGCAATAAAATAACTTGGATTGATTGGGGTTTGCTAAGTATTTTACATGGTCTCCTTCAGCCCTCATAACAACCTTGTGAAGTAAATGCCACAGGGATTATTGTCCCTATTTTACAGATGTGCAAATTGAGTGACTTTTCCTAGGTCACACAGTGAGTGCCACAGGTAGGATTTGTCCGTCCTCTGGGCCTCCCATCATAGTGCTCCCATCTGAAGACCTGGTGGGAAGGGAGGCAGCTCAAATTGTTAGGAAGTCTCTTTCTTACACCACATCACCCTCTCTCCACAACTTTCATTGTTTGCCCCAAGGACCATGGAGTCCCCCCTAAAGAAGGCCTTCTAGGACCCATCTAATATTGTCGGCCAGACTCCCATTGGCAGCCACATTGCTTTGGAACAGTTCTTTGTAGGAGAGTTTTCCTGCCATCCAGCAGGAGTGGGCATCTCTGCATCTCTCCCCCTTGCTTCAGGCTCCTGCTCTGGGGTCATACCAAACAAGTGCCTGACCCCTGTTGTAGGTGATTTCCCATGTGAAGACCTCAGGACTCCCCTGAATCTTCCCTCATCCAGTCCCTCCACCAGGATGGTTTGCTCCAGTATCCTTTGATGATATCTTGGTGACCTCTGCCCTCCAGGAGCACCTCCCACCTGACAGCTCCTCAGAGAGAAGCTTGTTGTCATCTATTCCATCATCCCAGAGCCTTCTTCAGGCTCAGTATTCCCAGTTACTTCTGCAGATGCTGCTGGTGTGGTGGGCCACATCAGCTCTTTGCTGACTTCCTTTCATCCATCCGTTCACCCCCATCACTCCCTTCCTCCTCCCACTCTGAAAATAAATGGTGACAGGAATTTCAAAGTTGGTGAGTAGGTCAGTGAGGCAAAGTAACATGTGACTAATTCCTTCCAGGCTCAAGTCCTCAGGGCCCTGACATTGGGCAGCTGGCCCATGATCCCTTTCCCCAAGAGATGGAGAACCCTCCTTCAGAGGAGCACACATTTCCACTCTCCTCATCAGAGCTCCATAAGATCATTCTTTTCATCTTGCAGATGCAGAAACTGAGGCTCAGAGAGATGAGATCATCTGGCCATATTCATAACAGTGAGGTCAGAATCAGGACAGGGGCTGCTGACTTCCAATTCTTTTCCTTCTTGCCTTTGGTTCACTGTTAATTAGCACTGCATGAAGTGGCAGATCCACCACCATGTATGGTGGAAAGAGGCATTGGAGGAAATCACATTCCTGACTCTGGACTGAGAAGATCTAGGCTCAGATCCTACCTCAGTCACTTTTCTACATTAGTGATATTAAACAAATCATTTTACTTCAGAGCCTCAGTTTCCTCATGTGTAAAATGAGGGGGTTGAACTACTTGACTTTAGAGATCACCTCCAGCCATTTAGCTTCCCTGAGCCTCAGTTTCCTCCTCTGTAACATAAGGAGAATTAGACTAGACAACTTCTCCAGTCCCTCCCAACTCTGGAGTTAGGATTCTAGGATCCTAGGAAAATAGGAGTGCCCCATTGGCAGAGCCATGGGGTAAGTTGAGAACTTGGGACCTTCCAAGGGTCAGGGAAGTTAAGCCGTCATGGTCTCCATCTCTCCATCCTGTGAGATGAGTGCTACCACCTCCTGTGGATATAAGTACTGAACTATCCATTCACTGAAAGTTACTAGACATGTATATGTCCAGCACCTGAGTACCATAAGCTGGGATACAAAGTTGGGGGCAGGGGGAAAGGCTTTGCCTTCGAGGAACTTACATTCTACTGGCAGATTCACCAGTGAGTAAATAGAAAATATATAACATATAATAATAACCTAGGAAGATCTCAAGTAGGGGAAAGAGGTAGTACTTGATCTAAGCTCTGAAGTAAGACCTAAGGTTTCTAAGAGGCAGAGGTGTGTGTGGGTGGGTGGGTGGGTGAGAGAGAGAGAGAGAGAGAGAGAGAAAAAGAACAAATAAATGAATTCTTGGAATTGTCCTTTTGGTTGCTGTGTGAAAATGGATAGGAGAAGAGGGTCCAGTTAGCGGCTCTCTCATTAGAATGTAAGCTTCTTTTGAGTAGAAAGTATTAAATTCTGAATACTTATATCCCCAGTACCTAGCACAATGCCTGGCACAAAGTAGGTACTTAATAAATGCTTACTGTTTGATTCCTGGATCGCAGGAATTCAAGAGAGAAGGAATGAAGCCTAAACTTTGGGATTAATTTTTTTAATTAATATTTTATTTTTTTCCAATTGTAAAAACAGTTTTTAATGATTTTGAGTTCCAGATTCTCTTCCTCCTTCCTTCCCCTCCTCTCTCCCAGAGACAGTAAGCAATTTGATAAAGGTTATACATGTGCAGTCATGCAGAACAGATTTCCATATTAGTCATGTTGTTAAAGAAAACACAGACAAAAAAACCCAAGAAAAATGAAGTTAAAAAAAGTTTGCTTTGATCTATATTCAGATTCCATCAGTTCTTTTGCTGGAGGTGGATAGCATTTTTTATCATAAGTCCTTCAGAATTGTCTTGGATCTTTATATTGCTGAGAATAGCTGTCATTCACAGTTGATCACTTTACAATGTTGCTGTTGCTGTGTACAATGTTCTCCTGGTTCTGCTCACTTCACTTTGTGTCAGTTCATGTAAATCTTTCCAGGTTTTTCTGAAATCCTCCTGTTCATCATTTCATATAGCACAATAGTATTTCATCACAATTGTATACCACAACTTGTTCAGCAATTCCCCAGTTGATGGGCATCCCCTCAATTTCCAATTCTTTGCCACTTTAAAAAGAACTGTTATAAATATTTTGGTACATATAGGTCCTTTTTCTTTAAAAAAAAATGTCTTTGAGATTCAGAGCTGGGAGAGAAATTGCTGGGTCAAAGGCTGTACACAGTGGTGCTTTGGGTTGCCATGTAAATTGAAGGAGAAGGTTGGGATGAGAAAGGCATTGGCCTGAGGCATGAACAGGAGACTGAGGCAAAAGAAAGAGGAGAAAAGGGAGTGAGTAAAAATCAGGAACACGAATAAGAAGAAAGAGCTGTATGGGATAGTGGGTGATTAGGTGCCACCAAAACCTCCCCACAAGGCACCCACCCTTCCTAATGGGACTGTAGGTTGTGTGCCACTACCACCCCCTTGCTCCGAGGTCATGGAAGGCTTATTCCCCACAATGGGCAGGTTGTCTTTTCTTGACCCTGGCACCCTGGTCAGCAAATGGCAGTCTTATTCGGTTCCCCACTTTTTCCTGCTGTGGCCTGGAGCCCCATTGCTGTGGCTGCTTTCCAGGTCCCTGGCGCCAGAGTACTGAGATGAGAGGAATTACCCTGCAGGGGGAGGAGCATACTTTAATGCACAGTGGTAATTACACTGGGTCGGCCTTTCTCATCCAAGCATGGTACAGACTGGTTAGGGCAAATGATGGCTCTGACTGTTCTTGCCCATAGGCAGCTGCTTTCCGGAGTTAAGGTGTCCACTGGTCATATCTAATTACATCATATTCCTCGCTCTCAAACTTACAGCTGGCAAGACAGGTCTTATCACCTCCTTGTCTCTACGCTGAGATTCTCAAGTCTCCATCTGTAGGCATGTCTCCAGCAGAGGGCCACAGGGTTCTGATCTTGAGGTATTGTTTAATATTTAATCAATGACTTGGATAGAAGACTAGGGAACATGCTCATGACATTTATAAATTCCCTGAGCCAGTAGAAAACTTGTTGGATGACAGTTTGGATGATGGGACGTAAATTTAACTCATAAAAGCAGAAGTCTCTGCTTGGGTTTAAGATCAATCAAGGGGTAGGCACTGTGGAAGGTACAGGTGATGGGGTAAGTTTCTTTTACCTTTTGGTGGCCCTTAAGCATGTGGCAGATGAGAGCCAGAATTGCCAATAAAGAATAGTGGAGCCCAAGCTCTGTCAGGACTCGCCCTGGGTAGGCCATGTCTGAAATGCTGCATTCAGCTCTGGTTGCCATGTTTGATGGAGGATGTGAATGAAGTGGAGAGCATCCAAAGAAGACAAGGAAGGAGGTTTGAGGGAGGGTCCTGTGAGCCCTCTTCAAGGCTGGCATGTGCTAGAGCAATTCTTCTGGTTCTGCTAGATACTGAGGGCAGAGCAAAGCAATAGGGGCAAGTTTTGGAGAATTCATTGATCTCCATTTAAAGAACAACCCTCTGTCAGTTGGTTCTTGGTTACCTCTAGAGTGTTTCTACCTCATTGGTTGGAGGTCTTCTTTCACATAAAATCTGGATGGCCCTATGCTGCTGATGGTGTAACAGATTCTCTGTAAAATAGGGATCAAGAGGTGGCAAGAATGAGGAAATTGAGGTCTAATGGGGCAATGTGATATATATGCCCAAGATCAAGTGGGTAATATGCATCAGAAATAGGATTTGAAGCCAGGTCCTTAGACTCCACATGTTGGCTCTTCAACTCCAGTGAAACTGCAGTTATCAGAGCTTCGTTGATTGAGAGCTACAAGTAGTCTTAAAGGCTCTTGATTCCAGCTCCCTCATTTTACAGTGGAAGAAACTGAGGCTATAGAAGTTAAGTGACTTCCCTTGTCAATAAAAAACTTTTTTAAAGAATTCAAACTTGGGCTCCTTAATAAAGGCAGAGCAGATAATCCTATCATACTTGGCCCTGGTCAGAGTACATCCACATCTTAGAAATGAAGTTTAATCACAAGAGCTTGTGAACTGAAGCCGCCTTACCCCCCTCCCCTCATTACCTGAAAAGCATTCATACTACAGCACACCCAACAAATGACCATATCCACCCATATGAAGATGTCCAGCTTGGAGGGACCCAAGCCTCTCAATGCACTTTGCACTTTTGGAGGGCTTACATTGGGACAAGGGTATCTAGCCTACAATAGTCTCTTTGGCGTGACCCTCCCTTTCTAGAAGCCTGCTGGAACCACAGAGAACAATGGGTCCCTCCTCCATGATGGCCCTTCAGTCATCCAGGAAAACTGGCCTAGCCTCCTTGAGTCTTTCCTCCTCCAGGTTAAATAGCCCCAGCTCCTTCCAATGATCTTCCTACAATGAGGAGTCATTTAACTTCTTAGCCTTTCATTCACTTGACTGATTCGCAGTCTCTATAATATGGCTGATCACTCTCTCTGGTATTCTCTGATTCTTCTCTTGCCTTCAGTAACACTGTTCTTTCCTGATGTCATCCCAGTTTTAGGGTTCCTCACTGTCTCCTATTTCCCACTTCCTCTGAAATGCTCCACCCCTTCCCCCACATCCCCTGAGGCCAGCTAAGCAAAACCTCTCTAGCAGAGTTTTGACATAGGAGAGCTTTCCTTTGATGTTGGGAGGATGCAAATTATTTTCTTCCCTTTAACTTAAAAAAAAAAATTTACATCACCTACGTTTTCCTGTGAAACACCCTATTCACCATCATTTCTGTTCCGATTTCACACGCACACACACACACAGACACACACAATCCCCCACCCTCCCAAATGCCTGTGGTTGTGCAAGGTCTCTCTTCATTTTTAGTGGTTGAATCTTTTATAAACAAAGTACATGTGCATTTGGACCTGATTTGGGGTATGTTATGGAAGGTCTAACCTAGGACATCTTCCTAATTGCTTTCTTTCCAATTTTCCGAGACCACATCTTTCAAGTCGTAAAATTGACTGAACAGTCCAAAGAATCCAAGAAATGCTTGTGTTTGGTGACTCTTAAAAATGCATTTTCATTTGCTAGGGCAAAATGCAGCCTTAATTGAAAGCTCTGCTCCAAAAATGCATGCCATGGGGTCATAGCTAGAAGGGACCCTAGATGGCATCATTTTACTGAGAAGAAAACTGAGGTAGTTAGATGAATTTACGCAAGGTGACAGAGCTATTCCACCTTTGAGGAAGGATGTGAACTCAGGCTTTCTGGATTCAGTGCCCTTATTCATTATACCACACTTCTCATATATTAAAATTAGGCAGTATTCCTCTTTTTTTAAGTAATATTTCCCCCGATTACATGTAAAAACAATTTTCAACCTTCTTTTTTTAATTCTGAGTTTCAAATTTCCCTCCCTCTGTCACCTCCCCTCTTCCTAAGACAGTAAGCAATTGGATATAGATGTCTATACATGCAGTCATGTAAACCATTTCCATGTTAGTCAAGTTGTAGAAGAAGAAACAGACCAAAAGAAAAAAAAAACAAAAAAAGGTGAAAAATAGTGTTTCTGTCTTGCAGGATTTCTTAAACAGTAGGGATTATTTTGTTTAGCTTTGCGATTATGACCTTAGAATGTAGGCTTTTTGAGATTATGGCTTGTTTCTGCTGTTAGTATGGCAGACCTTAATAAATGTTTGTTGATTGATTGATTTGAATCAAGACATGGAGGCCCTTTCCACCATGTTCACACCTCCCTCCCCTCCTCACCCTCACTCTTCCCCTAGAACTTGGGGAGTTCTCTTTCCCTCTCTGGTACTTTCTAGTTGGATCCTCCACTGGAGACAGACTCAGGGCTGCCCTTCAGAACTGCAGGCCTTGGTTCTACTTTTCCCTGACATCTAGGCTCCTGAGGCTCCTGGGCACTCATTCCTCCACTGGCTTCCTGCATTGATGTTCCTGACTCTTTCCACCTCCAGTGGCTCCCTCTTGCTCCCCTCAGCATTGATGTCCCTCTCTTTGCTGTCCTCAGTTTGGTATGGTGGCCGCTTGAGGAGCTGAAATGAATCCCAGGTAATAGTGCTGATGGAAGTGGGGCAAGTGCTGGCCTCTGGGTCAGGGAAATCTGAGTTCGTCCTTCCTCTGTGAGCTACTGGTGGTGTGACCTTAGACAAGTCCAGTAACCTCTTTGGTGCTCTAGGCAACCCTCTAAATGGTTGAGAAGGTGCCAACTTGCATTGGAAGCTTCCTCCCCGGGGCCTCCCCATACCGATGAAATCACAGTCTCTGTTCCTACGCCCTTGTTTTGTTTTTCGTATGTCCTTTTTTCTTGATGTGCCCTCTTCTTCTCCACCCCCTCCAAAGTATTCCCTGGTTCATGCCTTCTGCCCGTGGGGTCTGCTTGGCTATTGCTGCCAAATCCCAGTCTCTTCTGTCACTTGGTCATTGTTCCTTCCCAGTCCCCAGGCCCAATCTTTTCTCTGCCACAGAAAGACATTCCTTTCCTTCTTGCTTGGAATCTTCCATATGGGTGAGGTCAGGCAGATTAACCCAGGCCCTTCTGAAGGGGAAGGTGGAAGGGCTGACCTCCTGGCTTCTCCCAGCCCCTTCCTGCTAGAGCTGAGAAGGGTTGAAAGGAGAAAGCTTCATGTCCCCTCTTGCATGTGGACAATTCCCAAGGTCCTCAGCAGGCTCTCTATCTTTGCTGACCAGAGGATTCACTCCTTTGTCTTAACTCCCTCACCAGTCCCCAACATAGGGCTGGGTAATCTATATTAAGGTAGCCAAAAGGCCCCAGGCTTCTTTCAGTCAACTTCACTGAAACTTGTGCTAATATTCAGCTTGCCCTCTTACCATCCTGCACTTGAGGTCCTTGACTCAGCAGCCAGACACTCTGCTTGCTTGGAAGTACTTGTGAAGATACAAGAATTGTGGCCTGTGCCAAAGGCCACCCCTTTATTCTAAGGAGTTTGAGTGAAGACCCCAACTCACCTTCATCCGGAGCCTCAAAAGGATGAAATCACCTAAAGGGCCCCCAGGGGAATGCTCATTCCCATTTCCTACTAGTACCTCAAGCTACATGTCCATAATTCAGTTTATTAAACCTCTTCTTCCAACCTACTCCTTTCCACATTCAACTATCAAATTTCAAGCATTTCTTAACCTTTTCTGTGCTAGTTACAAGTGCCAAAGGCAGTCAGTCCTAGACTCCAACCTGTGGCATCCTTCACCCGATCTCTCATGTTTCTGTCTTTGCCCCTCTCTTTCACACACACAGCACCCCTCCCCTCCAGGCCCTGCTGTTTATTCCTGCTGCATCCCTTTTTACCCATCCCCAACCATGAGTGGTCTGGCTTGTTTCAAAGTCTCCTAACTTAACTCCCATCTCTATGATCTCCTCCTCCAATCCACTGACTACTGCCAGGATAATCTCCTGATTATTTCTGCTGATATTTTTAAAAATGATTGGTGGCTCCTTATTCTCCACAGGATTCCTTTACTTATTACTCAAGGCCCCACTCTTTCCATTTCCACCCTGCTTCTCCAAACATCTTTTCTGTACCTTCCAAACTAATGACTGTTTCCCAGCATGCTCTCCTTGACTGCCTTTGCTTTCAGTTTTTCCTGGAATGCCCTCTTACCTCTTATTTGCCTATTGGAATCCTTCCTGTCCTTTAAAGTCTGAATCAGATGCCACCTTCTCTGGGACTTCTCTTCCTTCCCTGAATTACTCCCAACAATCCCATTCTCCCTCATATCCCACGTAGCCTAGCATTTGATCCATGTTTAGATCCCAAGTTTGTCATCTACCAGAGTGACTTCACCTCCCAGGTTTGTGTCATGGGCAGATTTCAGAAGCATGTCACCAAGGGCTTTCTTCAGTTAATTGATAAAAATGGATTTTAACAGAATTGGGCTGTAGACAGTAATAGTCTCCCAGGGGCCTTCCTACAGATTGGTAACACTGTATTAATCACCTTTCCTAGAGTCATGTTATGCAAGCAGCTCTGAATCAGCTTTATATCATCCGGCCCACACCTCTCCTTCTTACTCATCAGAATAGCTGGTGAGCTTTAGTCATGCACTTTGCTAAAACACCTCCTGTCTCTGGCATTGCCCCAATGTAGAAACTGAGTAGTTACTCAATATATCTGGCTATCAATCCACCTACCTTCCTACCTATGTA
Source organism: Notamacropus eugenii (assembly GCF_028372415.1). NCBI lineage: Eukaryota > Metazoa > Chordata > Mammalia > Diprotodontia > Macropodidae > Notamacropus > Notamacropus eugenii. The sequence continues at coordinate 750,613,069 of NC_092872.1, forward strand.
CAGAGAAACAGCAGGAGCTAGAGGGCTGACCTTTGAATCAAGCTGATCTGGGTCCAGCTCCCATTTCTTGATAATATTTGTAAAGCTCTAAGCATAGTGCTTGACATATCAAAGATATTTAGTAAATCTTCATTCCTGTCTCCCTCCTTTCATCCTTCCTTCATCCTTCCCTTCCTTCCTTCCAACCATGGGTAAGTCACAGTTGGAGTTGCTGATTGGCAAGTGGAGAGGGGAAATCATAGGTCCAGAATGAATGAAGAGGCTTGCAGTGAGTACTTACTATGTGCCAAGCGCTGGAGATACCAATAAAAGTAAGAAAAGATAGACCCTGCCCTCAAGGAGCTTAGATTCTAACAGGGGAAGACAAAACCCAGGAGGAAAGGGGTGGGTTTTGGTCAGCAAAGTCAAAGTCATGGCCATGTCCTTTCCTTGGGTGGCTGTTTTGATTAGGATGCTATTCTGAAAGCCATAATTAGAAATGAGGGTGGGGGAGGTCTTTTGGGGCTGGAGGAGGGAAGCATGGCATGAAGATGGCTGGAGAGTGCTCACACATGGTCACCAATCCAAAGCCAGGGTCCCAGTCTTGGAGCTTGTATACATGGGGAGGAGGTGGGGGTTGAAGCATAGAAGATGGTCAGGAAGTAGTCAAAAGTGGAGAAACAATTATTAAATGTATTCCTCGCACATTTGTACCAAGGACTCAAATGCATTGGGCAGAGACAGTTTCAACTTAAAGAATCCAGGTTGTTTTCTCCACTTGTCCATACCTGTTCTGGGCCTTGGGAGCACTACCGTTTCTGATAAAGTTTTAATTTATCATGGGGATGGACCAAGCCGTTAGTCTCATGTGCCTAGATGGGGTGAGAAGGGCTCACTTTCTTCCCGGACACAGGGCTTGCCATCTTTCTGGGACCCGGACCCGTCGCCATTCGTAGTCTACATAAGTTTTGGTAAATGAAAGAGACAGTGGATTAAGTATCGAATTGGGACTGACGAGTTAAGGAATGGAGAATCACTTCGATGCAGCATCCAAGTGGGAGGTTTGGAGTCAGAGGACCTGGGCTGGAACTGGATCTCAGCCACTTCCTAGGCGTCTTAGTAATCTTGCAAGACAGCTCCTGACTCCAAGAAACTTATAGTCCAGTGGGTCTCTTCTCCGAGGAAGTTAGTAAAAACGACTCAGACGTACAAATGTCTTTATATGGTACTATTACTTGCATTTATTTTTGAAGAGCTGGAAACCAAAGAACATGCCCAGCACTTGGAAAATCTTTTGTCAGGTGATCCTACGATTCTGAACCAGAGAGCTGGCCCCATGGCACCCGTTTGAGATGCCATTAAGCCCTAGCTGCAGGGAGACTGAGAGTTTAGTAGTGGAAGCTCTGTAAGAGAAGGGACTGGGTTGTTTTTCACCACTGCCCCCTCAGGTCTGAGCATACCCCTCTGTCACATCAATATTTAAATGTCAGTTGAATTAAATTAACTACCACACACTTTATGTTCATTTTTAAAAATTTTGCTAATACACCTTGTTTTGGAAAGATACTTCCAAACAGACAGCCATTGTACATTACTGGGAGAAAAAGATTATTCATTTAACAGAAAGAAGGGAGTGTCTCTTACTCTTGCAAGTACGGTACTGATAATGACCAGTGAAATTGTCCAGCTCTTTCCCATCTCTCTGGTGACCTTGTTTATGTTGTTATGTTGACTACATTTCTTGGTTTTGGGCTTCATTTTCCTCACTCTACATCACGTCCTAGAAGTCTTTCCATCTTTCTCTGAATTCTCCATATTTGTCTTTCCTTATGATAAACTAGCATTCCATTATATTCCCATGCAAAACTCAGAAGATTGGGTTACAATTGGGGGCTTATAGTTCATTTTTGAATGTAAGAATTGTTACGATATGAACATGTTTGTAGAGTTGAGTTACTTAAGAAGTAACATCCTTGGAGAATAGAACTTCTCATGGGCAAAATTGTCTTTTGCCCATCTAGCCCCGGTGCTCAGCATGTTGCCTGACACATGGTGCATGCTTAGTAAATGCTTATTGACTGAATGTATAGGTCCAGTCCCAGTAGTGGGAGAAAGGACAAGTAGCTTTTTTTTTTAACACAATTTTACAATTATCTTCCAGAAAGGATGAACCAATTCACACTTTTTCCTGTGGGGAATTCGCTACATGTCATCTAGTTTAGCCCTTCATTATACTTTTTTGTGAAGGAGGGTCAGGCCCATTGGGATTCTCTTATCTGAATCTGACCAGCGGTGTCTTCAGTCCAGGGTTTAAGCTCCAACACTAGTTCCAATTTTAATCTGGAGGAACCTGAGTAATTGACTTCAGAAACTGAAAAATGTGCTCTGAGCATTTCAGTGTTTGTGAATGAAAGCACTTATTAAACATTTACTGTATACCAGGAAACATTTGGCATTTAATCCTCATCACAGCCTGGCCCTACCCTGCCTTCCCAAACCTCAGACTTGGCCCTCCCTTCCACATACAGGCACTCTGTGTATATAGCAGCATCCTAGCCTTTTCCCTCTCTAAATTTATTAATTTATTTGTCTTCAGTTTTCAATAATCACTTCCATAAATTCCAAATTTTCTCCTCCTCCCTCCCCAAGATGAGATGCAATCATATATGGGTTCTACGCATGCATTCTTATTAAACACATTTTCTCATTAGTCATGTTGCAAAGAAGAATTAAAATGAGTGGAAGAAACCATGAGAAAAACCAAACCAAAACATAATACAAGAGAAAATAGTTTCATTCTGTGTTCCACTTCCACAGTTCTGTCTCTGAGTGTGGATGGCATTTTGCCTCAAGAGTCCTTTGGGAATGTTGCTGTGAAGGACTAATCACAAATAGTCCTCGCACACTGTGGCTGTTACTGCGTATAATGTTCACATGGTTCTGCTCATTTCTTTCTCTTTTTTTTTTGCATTTTATTTTTTTTCAGCTTTTATTAACCCATCACTCTTTTTTATTAAATTATTTTATTTGTTTTCAGTGTTCTACAGTCACTTCCATATATCTTAGATTTTTTCCCCTCCTTTCCTCCTCCCTCCCCACTCCCTCCCTGAGATGGCATACAATTTTATATAGGTTCTACACATATGTTCCTATTAAATACATTTTCACCTTAGTCATGTTGCATAGAAGAATTAAAATGAATGGGAGAAACCAGAAAACAAAACAAAACATAATACAAAAGAAAATGATCTGCTTCAGTCTGCAATCCAGTTCTGTAGTTCTTTCTCTGAATGTGGAAGGGCATTTTGCCTCGAGTCCATTGAGAATTTTTTAAGTCCTTGCATTGCAATGAAATACTAAGTCTACCAGAAAAATTCCTCACACACTCTGGTTGTGGCTGTGTACAAAGTTCTCCTGGGTCTGCTCCTTTCACTCAGCATATAAGTCCTTCCAGGCCTCTTGGAAGTCTTCCTATTCATTATTTCTTATAGCACAATAGTATTCCATTGCATTCATATACTCAACTTGCTCAGCCATTCCCCAACTGACGGGCATTCTCTTGATTTCCAGTTCTTGGCCACCACAAAGAAAACTATATAAATATTTTTTATACGTGTGGGTCCTTTACCCATTTTTATGATCTCTTTGGGATACAGCCCTAGAAGTGATCTTGCTGGGTCAAAGGGTATGCACATTTTTGTAGCCCTTTGGGCATAACTCCAAATTGTTCTCCATAATGGTTGGATCAGTTCACAGTTCCACCAACAATGAATTAGTGTTCCAACTCTCCCACATCTTCTCCAACATGTATCATTTTCCTGTTTTGTCATGTTAGCCAATCTGATGGGTGTGATATGGTACCTTAGAGTTGCTTTGATTTGTATCTCTCTAATCAATAGTGATTTAGAGCATTTTTTCATATGACTGTAGAAAGCTTTAATTTCAACTTCTGAAAACTGCCTGTTTACATCCTTTGACCATTTATCAATTGGAGAATTTCTCTATATATTTTAGAAATAAGACCTTTATCACAGATACTAGTTATAAAAATTCTTTCCCAGTTTTTTACTTCCCTCTTAATCTTGGTTGCATTGGCTTTGTGCAAAAACTTTTCAATTTAATGCAATCAGTGTTATCCATTTTGCATTTCATAATGTTCTCTATCTCTTATTTGGTCATAAATTCTTCCATTCTGCATAAATCTGACAAATACACTATTCCTTGCTCCCTTAGTTTGTTTATACCTAGATCGTGTACCCATTTGAACTTTATGCTGGTGTACGGTGTCAGGCATTGGTCTGTGCCCAGTTTCCATCTCTCTGTTGTTCAGTTTTCCCAGCAGTTTTTGTCAAATAGTGAGTTTTCCCCCTAGTCTTCTTGCTGTTCCTTCCCACAGGCCATTCCATGACCTGCTCAGATCTGCTCTGGTAGTGCTCCCTTCCTTCTCATCCTTTCTTCTCAGAATCTTTGATTTCTTTCAAGACTCAACTCAAGTACCTCCTTTTGCATGCTCACTCCAGCTACTAATGCCCTCCCAATTCAACTGCTACGTATTCGCTATCTGTGTAAATATGTATAGGCTCGTACACACACACGTTTGTTGTGTCCACTCTTAAGATGTAGCTCCTTGAGGGAAGAAACTGCTCCATTTTCCCCCTTCATATCCTAACCTCCTATGACAAGTGCCTAGCACATAGTAGGCATTTACAAAATGTTTGTTGATTGGCTGGCTTAAATACCTTCTGCTTGGCTCCTGAGAACTGAACTCAGCCCCCTGAAGATGAAATGGATGTGTGCTGCAAAGATGATTTTGCCTTGACATCAGAAAAAGCTTCCTGACTATTGGAAGCCAGCCCAGGGGAGGAACTGAGGCTCTCAGGAGGTATCACCAGATTGTGATTATGGCAATACTGGTGGTACTGATAGCTTGCATGTGTGTGCCAGGCACTATGCTAAGCCCTTTGCAAACGTTATTTCACATGAGCCTCTTAACAACATGAGAGGTAGATGCTGTTATCCCCATTTTAAAGATGGGGAAACTGAGACAAACAGAAGTTAAATTCCTTGCCCAGGGTCACACAGCTCTTGGGTGTCTGAGACTGGATTTGAACTCAGGTCTTCTGACTCCAGTGCTCTGTCCACTGTTCCACCTCTCTGTCTTATCACCTTTGCCAGGGGTGAAATATAGGGGCATCTTGGTCAGATCCAGGTTGGATTTGGATGGCATGGCATCTCTCCAAAGTCTCTCAGCTCTGGCATTCAGGAGTGCTGGGTTCTTCTTTCTTCACTGGGAAAGCTTGGAATGGTCTCTCAATTGCTCCCCACCCCATGCCTAAACTCCTAGACTACACTCTCTTTTCTTTGACTTACCAGAACAAATTAAAACACCTCCCAAACTAATGAATGGCCTCCTGCCTAGCCTTTTCCCTCCTTTTGCTAAGTCTGTTTTCCCTTCTTGAGAGATCGTTTCTGCTCCTGCTTTCTAAGAACTGACATAGGCCTTGTCGTTGGTAAGAACAGACCCAGTCCTTTGGAGAGCTGTTACGTTAGAAGGACTGTTACTCACCTCCCTTCCCAAGGACCTGTTCACAGTTGCCTCACCAAGCTCTTGTTCCTGTTTGGGCCCCACCATTTGTTTTATTTTCCCCCGTTGGCCACTCACGCTAGGGAAACATCCAGTCACAGCACTTCTTCCACTTCTCGATTCCATGCAAACACAAGATAATGGACAACAGGAAGAGAACTTGGGGTCATGTTTGACCTCTGTTCTAGTAATCACACATAAGTAAACATGTCAGTATGCAAAGCATTTGATATAATAGCTCATTTGGTCCGCAACACCCTGGTGAGGGAGGGGCTATTTCCTCCATTTTACTAATTAAGTAGCCAAGGCCCAGAGAAGTAAGGGAAGCCTGCTTGAGGTCACATAGCTAATCAGGGTCCAAGGCAGGAATCAAACTCAGAACTTCCTAGTTCAAATTCCAGTATTCTCTTTACTACACCATCCAGACCTTCTGGAACTCAGTTTCCCCAGCTGTACGTTGAAAGAATTGAACTTGACCAGTTGCAAAATCTCCCATCTCTTAAGTCTCTCTTGAGGATCAATTTCCTCAGCTTTTTTGAATGAGGATAATAATACCTCTTATACCAATCTCACAGGATTGCTGCATATATTAAATGAGATTGTACTCCTGGGACTGAGGTGCCAAAAGGAGTTTGAGGGTGGCACAGGGAAGGAACAAAGGCCTTTTTGAATGGGATCACCTTTTTTCCCAATAGCTACTGCCTGGGTGATTTTGGGCAAGGCAACTTACTTCTCTAGGTCTCAGTTTCCTCATCTGCAAAATTATGTCCAGGTTCAATGGCTTGGACTCAGCAGCCTCTGAGATCTCTCCTGGCTCTCAGTCCATGATCCTATGAATCTTTAATTTGAAGGCTCTCTTTCTGTGCATGTGTCTGTCTGTCTGTCCTGTAATCAGTAAGTGAGTTACGTTGTCCTTTCTTGGCTGCCATGCACATGTAGGTCCTGGCATAAGTCTGTCTAGCTGGACTTTCGGACTGCACAGCTGAGCGGTTCTTATTTCTCACCTGTAGTTCCTCCTTCTGGACGTCTTATGAGGCTCAAATGAAATGAAGGCAGTACAAGGCCTGGCTAACTTTAAGTTGTGGTAGAAATGTCCTCTTTAACCTTTTGGAGCATTGGGACGCGGAATTAGAATTGTGGCATCCTAACTTTGCTTTGGTCGTCTGTCTCCTCGACTCTTTACCTTCCACCTTAGAAACCAGAGTTTCTGGCTAGAGTTGAGGGTTTTCCATAAGGAAGTGGTCCAGTTGAGACCACAGTGTAAAAGGCCTTGAATGTCAGACTACGTAGTCCAGTAGGAAATGGGGAGGCAATGAAATGGGAATACATCTCAGGTTTTCCAATGAAAGGATTAAGCATAATCAAGCCCAGAACCCCCTATTTTCTGCAGACACAGGGCAAATTTGGGGGACTCATTCAGTTTGAAGCAGGGGTACGAGGTGTACCAGAGCTTCTAAGGTAGCAGTTAAGGGTGTACTTTTTTCCCCTATTTTTCAAATTCTATTTTACTTTATTTTCAGTTCTCAGTTCTTTCTCCCCTCCTCCTTTTCAGTCGTTGAGAAAGCAAGAAAAAAGTTTGTCACAGATACGTTTAGTCAAACCAAACAAATTGTCCCATTGGCCCTGCCCCTTGAACACTTCAGTCTGCACTTGCACCCCGCCTCAGACTAAACGAGACCCCCAAATTGGCCCAGCATCTTCAGAAAGCATGGGATTCTGGATCTGGGCCATCCTCAGTCCTTTCCCTGGAAAACCTGAGAAGTATCCCCATTTCCTACTGGATTTCTTAGTCTGGCATTCAAGGATGTTTAGTTTATACTGTGGTCCCAACTGTGCCTTCCCTATGAACTCTAGCCAGATCACTAAGGAGATGGAGAGCCCTGCCATTCGATGATTCTGTGAGTTGGTGGCTTGGTTTCTGTATCCCTCAGTCCTTGTCAACCATCCCTCAGTCCTCGCTCTTCTCAACCATTTTTTATTGTTGGCTGGTATTATTCTTTGCTAGGAGAACTGCCACACATGGCATGTGAAGTGTGCAAGAGCCCAGAGACCTGATCACACTCGGTATCCACTCAATAGGGGCATTTTTTGTTGTTGAATTCTTTGGGAAGTCGAGGTCTGGTGTGCTCTGAGCTTAGGGGCTATGTGTGCGACACAAGTTTTGTTTATTTGGGGAATACTATTGAGTGACTAAAATGTATGTGAACTAAAACAGTCAATTCTCTTTTATCTGAAGTAAGCTAAACTCCCAAATTGGAGGGAGGCACCCTTATAGAACCACTGCTTTGCCCATCCTTCCGACCTTCAGAAAGTAGCCCCCAACAAAGCTTTTCCATGAAGTCTTTGTCTCTAATCAGTATTAAGGGATACTGAATTTTCCTAATTGGCTATGAATTTAATATCTGTTCTTATTTGATGGAGCATAGAGACCAGACCTGAGATTTCCTTAGTCTAGGACACTCCCAGGAGAAGAAACTCCTTTCTCTAATGCAGGTAGGCAGCTTCTTTGCAGGTTGTTGTGGTAGAGTTACCAAAGGACTTTCCCAGGGTCACACAGCCTCTCCCTCCTGTGCTTTGCCGTTTTGCTATTGTCCTTACTACTACTATCATTTCTTTTAGGTAGGTACAGAGTGTCTCCCCCGTGTGCCTGTAACCTCTCTGGGGACAGTGACTATGTAAGAGACTTAAAATTCTAGGATCATTGAATGTCAGAGCTGGAAGCAGTCTTAGTGATCATCTGCTCCACTGACCTGGTTTTATCTATGAGGAAGGGAGGCTCAGAGATGTCAGGATAGTTGTGTGAAGTCAATCAGTGGCAGAATCAGGATTTGAATCCATACCCTTTGACTCCAAATCTTCTATTATATCTTCCCTCTCCCCCTCCCATGTCTTGTGCATACCAGACACTCAGTAAACATTTGACAACTATTGAAATAATTTTATTTTTTTCTTTCCCTCTCAACCCAGAGCACATAGTGGAGAAAGATGAAGGTCCATATTACACCCACCTGGGGGCTGGGCCTTCTGTGGCCGCCATCCGAGAGCTAATGGAGGACCGGTAAGTGGGACTCGGCCTGGACAGGCCTGGGAGCAGCTTGGAATCCAGGGTCAGGAAAGCTAGAGAGAGACTGACCCCCCAACTGTCCCATGGAGATTGCAGAGGGAATACGAGTCTAGTAGCTATCCCTTGGCCCCTTCACCACAGGTCTCTGAGGTTGTTTTCTGCCCCCGTCCCTACCCCGCCCTCAGTTGGATCTCACTTAGATCAGGGAGCCATATGTTGCTCCCATGGCTGGTCGGTAGAGGAGAGAGCTCAGAGAGTGTAGGGTAGTTCTCAGGCAATAAGTGGCAGCTCATTTTAAGGAAGAACTTCCCAACAGTGGAAACTGTCTACAAACAGAATCATGAGCCAGGTCGAGTGGTGATAATAACTCACCTTAGTACCATTGTATAGTTGGTAAACGGGAAGAACCTCTTCCCCTCCCACCCCTACATCTTTGTTTCTCCTTCCCAACCAAGCGAGCCTTTCTTAGGAGGGAATTCTGGGGGTGGAGCTGGATTAAGTAAAACCAGCTCACCTGTGGGCCACTTCTGTTAGTGGCCTATAGTTCTCTACTGTGGTTCTTCCTGGTCATTGCATCCTGCTGGGTTCTCGGCGTACTCTTGTCCTTCTCTGTGCATCTTTCTCACTGGGTTCACTTTTGCCCTGGTTCTTCCTCCTCCCATTTTGCCACAGTCCATGAACATCTTTCTCTGCTTCTCTGAACTCTTACTTTTCATTTTTTCCCATGATACGGTGACATTCCCTTAATGATGTGCTATATTTTGTCCAGCCACCCTGCAGTGGAGGGCACAGCCCACACTGGGATTCTTTGCTATCACCATAAACAAAGCCAAACTGTAGCTGTGAGTATTTTGGTGACATGAGACCTTTTTCCTGTCTTTGATCTTGAGGTCGTATGTTTAATGAGACAAAGGAGTCTATAATTATGGACATTTTAGGTAGCCAGGTGGCATAGCGGATAAAGTGCTGAGCCTAGATTCAGATCCAATCCCAGATACTTACTGGGTGTGTAACCCTGGGAAGGTCACTTAACTTATTTTGCCTCAGTGTATTTCACTGTAAAATGAAAATAACAATAATTCCTACTTCTCAAGGTTGTTGTAAAGGTGATATCAGTTAATATTTGTAAAGTGTTTTGGCACATAGTAGGCATTATATAAATAAACTGTTTCCATTACAGAGAAAAGGGTCTTTGGGCAAATGCTCTGTAGCTGCTTGTTGGTCAGGTGGTCCAAGAGGACAAGATATCATCTGTGATCCCTTTCCCCTCAGATTCTATGAGGGCTTTATGACCTTTCCGTTGTCTTTAAATTAGAATTCTGGTTTTTCCAAGTATTCACTATAAACCATAGACTTGGAAAGTTGAAAGAAAGAAATATAGCTTGTAGTCGATTCATTCAAGATTAGAGTAAATCGCTCCCAGTGCCCAGGGACATGTTGACCACTGCCTCATTCAGTGGGAGACTGTGTCTAGAGAGGGATGACATACAGATGGAGGGAGCTCGCTGTTATCTGCCCAGGCCAGAATCGTAGGGGTAACTCATCTGAGGAAGGCCGTTGGGGGAGGCAGCTAGTATTTTGAAGGTCCTTGGATCATCCAGGGATTGGTGGGAGGAAAGTCAACAGCTTTAGCCTGTAGCAGAGGATCTAGGTTGTTGGGGCAGAGCAGTGTGCTCTGCTAACTGGTTCACCTTTTTGAAAGACTTTCACATGAAAAAGGAATAGGTCCTCTTCTGCTTGGCCCCGAGGAGCAGAACACTGAGCACTGGGTACAGGCTACAGAGAAACAGACACATTGGAGGCAAATTCCTTCTTTATGCTTGGAGCACTTCCGCACTTGGGAAGTGCAGTGGGTTCCCCTTGCTGGACATTTTTGAGCAGAGCTGGATGGTCACTTGTCAGGGGGCTGGAGAGGGTGGGTGACCTTGTTTCAGTGGAGGCTGGACAAGAGGGCCTCTGAAAGGCCTGTAAGCATTCTGGGGCTCTTAGCACCAAGGTAATTGGATCAGGATCATTGATCTTGTGCTGGAAGAGACTTTACAGACCATTTTCTTTTTTACAAATTGAGAAACTGAGGCCCAGAGAAGTAATATGACTTGTCCAAGGTAACCCACATTGTATTTGGCAGTGGCAAGATTTGGAGTCATGTCCTCTGACTCCCAAGTTGGATGCTCTTTCCACTGAATAATGTTGGCTTCAGTCTACCTTTCACATACAATGTTCTCCTAGTTCTGCTCATTTCACTTTGCATGTAGTCTAACTTCTTCATATCACAGATGAGGAAACTGAGCCCCAGACCACAGAGCTAGTTAGTGCTCTCTGTGGGGCTGATCTACAGTAATGTAATAAGTGATTGATAAATAGACAATGGTGCCTCACTCACTGGGGGCATGGTTGGTGGGAAGGAAGCTCACTCTAAAAGTCAGACTTAAAATATTTCTTTGTATTTTGAAGGATTTCTGACCCAGTGGTCCCATGCTTCTCCATCAAAGGTGATTGAAAGGTCTTTCATCCCATCCTAGCAACCTCTTCAAAGTTCCTGACATATACAAAAGCACTGTGTTCATCACCCCTTGGAGCCTCAGTTTCCTTCCCTGTAAAGTGGGGTTAAAACAGTCCCTCCCTCACAGAGTTTTTGTGAGAATTAATTGTTATGATGTACTTTCAGAGCACTTTGCCATCTTTGAAACCTGCTCTCCAAATGGAAGTTGCTATTGTCCGTGCCCTGTAGGACCATGCCCAGGACTGTAACCCTCAGGGTTAAAGGTGGTTTGCCAAACTCTCCAGTGCTTGAAGTCCCGTGAACAGGGCTCTTTCCTTCAAATCAGTGCATGACCAAATCCTGCTAATGCTGCAGAGGCTCATAATGGAGATGGACTGCCGAGCAGGAGGCTCGGCTCTTTGAATTCACACAGCAGGAAGACAGTTTTGTTTTCAGCCATGTGGACTTTAGGAGAAGAGGCTTCGCTCTGGTTGGCTGTTTTCTGTCTTTCTGCTTCTCCTTTCCTGCTCCAGGAAGCCCTTCTATGCTCATACCTCTTCCTGTAACACACACACACACACACACACACACACACACACACACACACACACACACACACACACACACACACACACACACACACACTCTGTGTGTCTCTCCTTTTTCCCTTGTCTGTCCTTCCTATCCTCCTATGCCCTTTGTTCATTTCATATTTTTTCCTGGTGGCCTCTTTTTTTTTTTTTGTGGCATCCCTCTTGCTAATGCACCTCCCTGATGAGAGACATAAAGACAGACATAGAGAAACAGAGATGGGGGAAAGAGAGGGGAGAGGAGAGGGAAAGAGAATGAGCTGCTTAGCCAAGCCAAGTGCCTCTGTCCACGGCCTGGCCCATGCTATATGTCTCTCTGCTCCCTTTGGGCCCTTGTATCCATCACCTGTGACAGGAGGTGGGCACACTGCTTCAGCACTGATGCTCTGGAAACTCTGGCCAATCACAAAATCACTTTTCTTCTCACTTGCTTTCTGTGTGTAAATCATCCTCTTGTTTCACTCTCATTATTCTCCATTGATTCCTACAGACCAGGATTCTCTGAAGTCATTTGTTTGTCATTTTTTATGGTGAAATAACTCTCTGTCACTCACAACTTGTTGATCCATCCCCCAATGGTCTAAGACATAATCTAAGATAATACTATAAACCCCAGTTCCTGGTTTCCCTTTTTGCCCTTTCTTGTAACCTTCTTTGGGATTAGGAAGTTTGTTTTGCTTGCGATTTATTCTTTCTCTGGTATTATCCTCCCTCTCCCCATCCCCATCCCCACTTGTTTCCCTCTGGAGTTTGATTTCTACAATAAACAGAATAGGGAGTGGGGAGAGCAAAGGAGAGAGGGAATAGCTGTGATTAGGTTTTGTAGCTAGGTAGTGTAGTGGCTAGAGCACTGGGCTTAGAAGCAGGGAGACTCTTCTTTATGAATTCGAATCTGCCCTCAGATCCTTACTAGCTGTGTGACCTGGAAAAGTCACTTGACCCTGTTTGCCTTAGTTCCTCATCCATAAAATTTGCTGAAGAAGGAAATGGTAAACCAATCCATTATCTTTGCTAAGCAAACCCCAAAACTTGGTAATGAGAAGTTGGACACAACTGAACAAGTTTTTTTAAGACCTTATGGATGAAGGATTCTACACCAATGGGTAGAACCAGGGACCATTTTCCTTTGGGTTAGAGATGGTTTTCTTCTTTGTTTCTAGCGCAGGGCCTGGCACATAACAAGGGCTTAATAGCTTGGTAGTTCTAAGTAGTGGTAACAGGAGTGATTAATAATCCTAAAGAGGCAAATTTGGGCTTCATCTCAGAAAAGAACTCATCGACAACTTGAGCCTTCCCAGAAGTGACCTTGTGCTTTGAACATTAATGGCTCCTCCTTCGTTACAAATCTTCACCCAGACACTGGGTGAACACTTATTCAGGTCATCATGGAGATTCCTCTGGGTATCTGCTTGGTCGAGATAACTGCTGAGGTTCCTTCCGACTCTTGACACTCTGCTCTTTTATACGTGTGCCTGGGCAACCACTGAGGTTGATCTGTGATCCTCCAACACAGGCCAAGTATGAGCAGTATTGTTCCCACTTTACAGGTGAAGAGACTGAAGCACAGAGGCCGACTTGTCCCCCAGGTCACATAGCCTGTAATAGAATAGGAAAGGGAACCCAGATGTTGTTCCAAATCCAATATTATTTTCACCATTACCTTGTTCGAAACTCAGCCCAGCCTTCTGGGACAGATAGTTTAGGATGCTTCATCTGCAAATTACAGATGGGGTAACTGAGGCTCAAATAAGTCTGGTTGTGGAGGTAAAACTTGCAGTTGCATCTTTGGGCTCCCAAGGACCATTCCCTTTCAGCTCTCCCCTGCTGCTTCTGGATGCACAGTGGGCATTTGGGTCAGCCTGCAGATGGTCACAGATTCCTAAATGCTGAGGTCAGTACTGACCTACTTGCTGCAGGCTCCTTCTTTCTTAAGAAGATACAGAATAAATTTATTTTAAAAAATTAAAATGGCACATGGTGGGTGACAATAATCTCAGCCCCTCTGTTGATGCCAGTTTTCCTGGGCAGCCAGAGCAGGAATAGATTTTGAGTTAGCCTTGGGCATCCCGGGAGTTACCAGTGGACCGTGTGCTGGCCCTGGCGTAGGAGTAGGAGAGCTGGCTCTGAGTGCCAATTCTGCCTCTGCCTGCAACACAAATGTACACATCTGTGCACAATGGGCACAGCTCTTACTCTTTATGTATTTTTTTCTTGGAAGGTGTTTTGCCTCAAGAGTCCATTGGAAATTTTTTAAGTTCATGCATTTCTTTTTTTTTAAATTAAATTATTTTATTTGTTTTATTTGTTTTCCATATACCTTCGATTTTTTCCCATCCCTTCCCCTTCCCTCCCCACTCCCTCCCTGAGATGGCATATAATTTTATATAGGTTCTACACATACATTCCTGTTAAATACATTTTCACCTTAGTCATGTTGCATAGAAGAATTAAAATGAATGGGAGAAGTCAGAAAACAAAACAAAATGTAATACAAAAGAAAACGGTCTGCTTCATTCTGTGATCCAGTTCCATGGGATCCACAGCTCTCTGGATGTGGAAGGCATTTTGCCTCAAGAGTCCATTGGGAATTTTTTAAGCCCTTGCTTTGCAATGAAGTACTAAGTCTACCAGAAAAATTCCTCCCACACTGTGGTTGTTGCTGTGTACAGAGTTCTCCTGGTTCTGCTTCTTTCACTCAGCATCAGATCATATAAGTCCTTTCAGGCCTCTCTGAAGTCTTCCTGTTCATCATTTCTTATGGCACAATAGTACTCCATTACATTCATATACCCCACTTTATTCAGCCATTCCCCAATTGTTGGGCATCCCCTTGGTTTCCAGTTTTTGGCCACCACAGAGAGAGCTGCTATAAATATTTTTGTACACGTGGGACCCTCTCCCATTTTTATAATCTCTTGGGGATACAGTCCTAGAAGCAGTATTGCTGGGTCAGAGGGCTTGCACACTTTTGTAGCACTTTGGGCATGATTCCAGATTTCAGTACTTACTCTTTATTGGCTTCTGATCTGCACAGGGAAGCAGTGTGAAGATATGTAAGGACAGAACAAGCAGCTCACAGTGGGGCTTTGACAGTCTGGGTTCCCCAGATCCCTTCCAGCTCTGACATTGAGAGAACATGACTAGATTGTGAACATGTGTGTACATTATGTGTGTGCGTGATACTTATATATTTGTAGCTCCAAGTCTGTTGGTTGGAGTGAGTGTATGGGCACATGTATCACTCCATAAAGCTAGAGACTTTCCAATGCCTCATTACTGCATGGAGATGTCTCTGTCTCCTTAAAGGCTTCCTTAATTGACCCAAAGTTGTGGTACATCCTAGAGGGCTGGAAAGAGGAATTCCCATGCTAACCGTTGAGGAATTGTCTCATGATCACAGTGCCTGAGATCAGAATCTCTTCAGCTTGTTTGGCACAGCAGTACAAAAAATGTGCCTTGAAAGGTATCTCAGTGTCTTTCTAGGGGCCTGGAGAGTCGGGTGCAATTTGCAGCCCCAGTCCCATCTCTGAGAGACAGCTGCATTAGCGCTGGTTTGTGTGCTGCTGGGCTGTGAGGGTGTGGATCTTGCTGCATATGGGCGCATGTGCTTTCCTAAATGTGCCTCTGTGTGTGTCTGCGCCTTTATTCATCCGTGATCGGTATGCAGGCCCTGGGAACTCCGCTGGCTTGGAGCCCTGATGACATAACTCCCCCGCCAAGGGATCTGCTCCCTTTTCTCATGCCCGAGCAGCTGCCTAAGGCCAGCTATGTAGGGAATGTCGCCTGACTGCAAAGCCGGAAAGTGGCCAAGACTCCCCATGACCAGCAGCTCTCACCTCGTTCCCCTCCCAGCACACAGGCGCTGGGCACTCTGGTGAGCCCTTCCCTCTGAGCACCCACAAGAAAAACTGTTCCTTCTTGCTTCCTTTCCTTGGGACTTCCATTCTAACTTGAGTCACAGAGTCCTGGAAGAAGATCAAAACAGACATTGGGCTCCTTTCTTGGAAAAAATGTTTGCTGTTTGGCAAAAATTGAGGGTCAGAAATTGGGGGGAGCTCAGGGGCAATTTTTACTGACCGTAGAGTGTCCTTGTTACCAAGCTTGTTAGCTGGCCAGGGTATTCTGGATATTTGACTCCAGCAGCTGGCTTTTTTACTCTGGATTTTACCAGTGTTGAGAGGCAGTTTTAGAGTCAGGATGCCTGGGTTTAAGTGTTGTTTCTGACATACGTGTGCTGTGTGACCCTCCCAGCCCAACCCCTTCCTGACATTTCCCCAATGACCTCTGGGATCCAGTGATGCTACCCTTCCAGTGTTTTTTCTTCCAGGACACCCCATCTTCTAACGCTGTGCCCTTTGGCAGTGGCATCTCCCATGCCAGAAATCTCCCTGTTCCCCCTTGCCTCCAATGCTGGCTCTGTCCTCTGACACTAGCCCCCACTTATCCAGGCTGTACCTTATTTGTAGAGAGCTCTCTGCCTGTTGACTCTCTCGTTAGACTGGGAGTCTTTTGAAAGCAGGGGTTGTTTTTGCTTCTCTTTGTATCCCCAACACTTAGCACAGTACTTGGCACATAGTAGGTGCTTAATAAGTACTTATTGACTCACAGAAGTTCTTAGTGCCCCAAGCAGATCTCTCTGGTGTTGTTACAAGTGATGCTACATGAATGTCTTTGAGAGGATTTCCACATGGAAGGAGTGGTGCACATCAAGGAAATCAGAGGGCCAGACCCTCCCCACCTTATATGTCCTTTGACTGCCTTTATCTATAATAATCAGCACTACCTGGAATTCTCTGGAGGAGCTATGGTCTGGTCTGGTTAGTGTGGGTAGCCCTCCAACACTCCAGCCTCTCCACACCTCCTTCATCCTGAAGAACTCTTATTCTTGCTCTCCAACAAGCCTCCCCAACCCCAGCACCCACCCAAGGTACTCTGGGAGTTAGGATAGTCTGTGTGCACCAGCTGTGCCCAGGCATGACCAGCCTGCCTCCCATTTCTGCCCTACACATCATCGATGATTTTCTTTATGTCCTGTCATACCCATGAGTCATTGTTGGTAATCCCCTCTGTCCTACAGAAGCCCAAAACCTTGAGTCACACACCCTTTCATTTTAGTGGGGATTATGATGTTTCATGACTCACCAATAAAGAGCATCATCAAGAGAGTTTCTCTCTCCCTCCCCCCCTCCCCCCTCTTCTTTCCCTCCCTCCCTCCCTTGCTCTCCCTCTGCCTCCCTCCTTCTCTCTCCCTTCTTCCCTCCTCTCTCCCCTTTGGATTTCATTAGTATGGGAATATAATGAGCAAATGGTCAGAAAACTCTCTACCAATGCAGGATCTGATAGTCTTTTTGAGTCATTCAGTCCCCTGACTGGATGAGACATACCCAACTTTTCTTAACTTCAAGAGTAGTTCTTAATCTATTTAACCTCACTGCCTAGCTTCATTTAAAGACGAGGCTCCTGCGGCTTAGCCTAAGTGACTCTACCAGGGTCATCCGGCTGGTATGTGTCTGAGGGAGGGCATGCGTTGAGATCTTCCTTACTCTGAGGCCAGCCTTCTATTCACTGAAGTTTTTGCTTCTTATTGGAAAGAATGTTCACGTTAAAGATGGATTTGGGTTCAGAACAGTCAGAAACACCTCAAGCACTTCCTAACTCTTACTTCAACTTCTCTGGGCTTCACTTCTCTCTTCTCTAAAACGAAGGGTCACTAAGATCCCTTCAGTCTCTATAAGTCAATGACCTACATAAGAGCATCTGGAAGACCCCAGTCTTGTAGGGCAGGGCTTCTTAAACTTTTTCCACTCATGACTGCTTTTCAAAAGCACTTTGGCAGAGACCCCTTTACATCCTTTTTTTTGCATTTTGGTGGTTGGTGTTGCATGGCCTGAGGACGTGGGCAGTGCACAGTGCACGTGCTTTGTATCCAGAACCGAGGCTGCAATGGATTGTGCATTGCATGGGCAAGCATGGCCAGAAGCACCTCAGATTCGTTCTCTGTTTGATTTGGAATTGATTTTCGGTCATTGCGCATTCAGAAACCTTTCGCTGTTGCCAAATTTTTCATGATATGGTGTCTTGAGCCACAATTTCAGAAGGGCTGTTGTTGGGAATCCTTTTCCATTTGGATGGCCCCCATATCAGTTACGAATGCTTTTATTGAACATCTGTCCCTGCGTTCTGCTTCTCTTGGTGATACAGTCCCTGAACAGAGTTATCTCTGGGCATATCTACCAAGGATTCTAATGTGACTGTGGGTAGAGTGCTAGCCATAAAATCAGGAAGACCTGAGTCTGAATCCTGGCTGTAACATTAACTAGCTGAGTGACCATGGCCAAGTCACTCAGCTTCCATGGGATCTCTTTCATCATCTAGAAATTGGAAATAAGAATTCCTATCGTATCTGGCTCCTGGAGTGGTTGTGAGGCTAAAATGAGCTTTTGCATATAAAATATTATAGAAATGTCGACCATTCTTTATTGTCCAGGTGAGAGGTACCTTCTTGGAGGGCAGAGCTTTTATGAATATTTTGTTCTCCTGAGTTAAGCAATTTGGGGAGTCCTGGTGGGATTCTTGGAGTCCCTAAACTGCTTAGACAGTTGTGAGATGTGAGAACATGGTTGGTGAAACACACCCATAGACCTCAAAACTGCCCCTGTGTGCATGGATCTTTTTTTGTAGAGACAGGAAAGTTCACATGTGGGTCACTTTCCTCTAGTCATTTTTGTATTTTGGATAATGATGCCTTTTGTGGTTGGTTTTTTCTGTCGGGAGTATTGGGTACTGGGATGTTCAAGTTTAAAGGAAGTACATTTGCTGTCGTCAATAATGACATGAGAGTGCTAGCAAAATAATACAAGACCCCTTCCAGCATGATTTGGGGATACTCTCCCTAACAGATCGAAGCCTAACCCTAGCCCCCTTACACCCCACGTCTGTGATGGCTCCAGCACACTTGTCAGGCTTGGACCAAATTGGGAGCTGACTGAAGCTGTGGGTTTCAGCTTAATTTAAAGGACTTCTTTACCACCTGAATAATCTCAAAGGGAGATGGACGTCCTTTGGAAGGTGGTGGTTTCTCAGCACTAGAAGCCCGCCAAAGGACAGAGAGACTCATAATTTATTTTTAAATGCATTTTTTATTTATTTCATTAGTTATTTCTCAGCTACATGTAAAAGAATTGAACATTCATTTTTTTTAAGTTTAAAAAATATGCTCCCATCTACCCTCAACATTCATTAGTTCTCTCTCTGAAGATGGAGAACGTTTTTCATCATGGATCTGTCTTGATCAGAGTAGCTTGGTCTTTCATAGTTGATCATCCTCACAAGATTGCTATTACTGCATACATGGTTCCCCTGGCTCTGCTTGCTGCATTTTGCATGCATCCATATAAGTCTTCCCAGGATTTTCTGAAACCATTCCCCTCATTATTTCAGTAATAATAGAATACAATAGTATTCTATCACAAACAGGTGCCACAACTTTTTCAGCCATTCCCCAATTGCTGGATGTCCCCTCTTTTGCCAATTCTTTGGCACCACAAAAAGCAGTTGCTATAAATATTCTTGTGCAAATAGGTCCCTTTCCCTTTCCTTTGGTGTCTTTGAGACATAGACTTAATAGCGGTATTGCTGGGTTAAAGGGTAGGCACTGTTTGGTTGCCCTTTGCACATTGTTCCAAATGTTTCACAAGAATGGTTGGGCCAGTTCACAACTCCACAGATGGTGCATTAGCATTCCTATTTTTCTACATCCCCTCAGCATTTGTCGTTTTCCTTTTCTGTCATGTTAGCCAATCTATAGATATAAGGTGGTGCCTCAGAGTTGCTTGAATTTATATTTCCTTAATCAATGCAGTAATGCTTTAAATGAGAGATTCAGGTTACTTTGGGAGGGCCCTTTGACCTCTGAGGTGCTATGTTTGGTGTTAGCGTAGAGAGGTAGGCAGGGTGGCATGGTCGAGAGGGAGTTGTGCTGGGAATCAGGAAGACCTGGGTTCCCCTCTTCCCTCCAGTATTTAGTGGTTGCAGGAATGTATACAAAGCTTGACCTTCCGTTTCCTCATCTGTAGAGCCAAACGCTGGATCATATACTAGAGCTAGAAGGAATCTTAGAGGCCATTGAGTCCAAACCTCTTATTTTACATAAGAGGAAACTGAGGTAGAGAGATTGACTGAGTTGCCCCAGAGCGGGTGTGTGTGTGTGTGTGTGTGTGTGTGTGTGTGTGTGTGGCCACCAAGCTAGTTTGTTATGAGCATCAAATAAGGTGATATACCTGAAAGCTATCTCTAAATGCTCTCTCATTATTATGAGACAGCTAAATGCTGCAGTGGAAAAGACTGTAACAACCAAAACTAAGCAGAGAGCCTCTGTATGGAAAACCATCCCTGGATGTCACTTGAATTCAGTAAGCATTTGTTAAGCACCACCTGTATGCATAAGAGGCAGCAGGGTGTAATGGATGGAGAGCTAAATTCAAGCCTCTCAGGCTGACAAGTAGTTTACCTTTCAGTGCCCTGGCCAGTTACGGGGGATGACGAATACCCAAGAAGGTGCCTGTCTATGAGGAGAGGGAAGGTGCTCATTACTCCTTAGACTGATGAAATCGCAGGCCCAGTCCCTGACTCTTTTCTCTCTTTGGGGTCTATGTTCATTTTCTTTTTTTTTTCCATTTAAAGAGATCTTGCTTGCAGTTATAATCAGTATTATTTTTTTAATGTCCATCTATGTGCTTTCCCCCCTTTTAAGAGCCTTTATCTAGTGGTATCATCTGGAATCAGGGTGATCTATAGAGACAGAATTCCAGGGGTGACTGGTTTCTGTTTTTGATCCTTTTAAGAGTTACCTAAAGACTTTCTCAGAGAGGAGGAATTGTACCTCTCCCCTTTCCTTGGGGGATGGGGAAGGAGGAGAGGATTATAGGTCCAAAATGTCACAGACATGGCCAAGTGTAGTGACTGCATAACTACATGTCTTTCTGTTCCTATGGGAACATGCCCCTGTGCCCAGACCACTGTGTTGTAGCTCTGTTCCTTTCTTCTTCCCCCACGCACAATACATCCCCTGGCACTGGTCGCCAGTGGCCCCGTGCACTGGATTGATGCAGTGTCCTTCTGTCCCTAGCTATGGAGAGAAGGGGAAAGCGATCCGAATTGAGAAGGTTGTTTACACCGGCAAGGAAGGGAAGAGCTCCCGGGGCTGTCCCATCGCCAAGTGGGTAAGTGTTTCTGCTGCACCAGCTGGGCTGGGCCAGCCTACAGCTCAGCCTGCTTGGCCTTGGCTCACCCTTGCAAATGCAGCCTGTGTCCTGGGATGGCCCCAGGCTCAGGTTTCTCATTCGGTCTCTTGTTTCCATGCAGAGGAGGGCTGGAGACGCTCTCATTTCTCGGGCTCTCGCCTGAGTTTGTTGACTGATTCATTAAATGACTGCTTGAATAAAGAGCTGTTCTTAGCAGATACTGGGGACAGGGACTGATTGATTGATCACAAGTTATTGAATATCAGACACAAGTAGGCAACTCTAAGATTAATGATTGGAGATGGTTTGCTTGGTGAAAATGCAGGTATAAAGAAAGAATCCCCTACCTCAGTCACACGTGAACCCCTTTCACAGTCCCAAGGGGCCTAGCTTTGTCCTAGGTTACAGAAAAGAGTCAAATTATTGTGTGAGGCAGTGAAGAAAAAGTGACCTGGAGGAAGTGGCCAGACTGCCTAGGAGCGGTGCCAGGGCTGGAGTTTGGGGTGGCCAGGGGAGGGGTTATCACGCAGGGAACTACAAAATAATTTCCAGCCTCTCTGGGGGCTTGTAGCAGGCTGGGGGGGTGAGGGGATGGGGTTACTGGGCAAATACATAGGAAACCAGTAAGAATGTGACTTAGTCTCACAAAGACTTCCACCTTAGACATTAGCTGTGTGACCTTGGGCAGGTCACTTAACAACACTAGGCTTCAGCTTCCTCGTGTGTTAATTCAGGTAATTGGGTTCAGTGGCCTCTAAGGTCCCTTGCACCTCTACAAGTATCATCCTATGATAAATGTGCCCAAAAGGAAGATGGAAGGATAATTGTTCCAATGAGTTGGAAAGCTTCCTGGAGATGGTCCCTGTCTGTGAGGGAAACATTTCTATAGCACCTACTGTGTTGCAGGCACTGTGCTAAGTGCTTCTACAAGTGCTATTTCATTTGATCCTGATAACAACTCTGGAAGGGAGGTGCTATTTAGTATCCCTATTTTGTAATTGAGGAAACCAAGGCAAAAGAAGTTCTGTGGCTTGCCCAGAGTCACACAGTAAGAACCTAAGGCCAAATTTGAAGTTGGGTCTTCATAACTGCAGGCCTAATGCTCTAACCACTGCACCATCAGCTGCCTCTAGAGAAGGATTTCCATTGGTGGCAAGGTGGTGGGTGATCAGAGAGCCAAGAGAGATCTGAACTGTGGAAGTTCAGAGACGGGGAGGATGATGGGCCAGGAAAGATGAGAGGGCTAAGAACAGACCATCACATTTAGCGAGGAACACTGGTAAGTTTGCAAGAGCAACTTCAGTTGAGTGATGGCTGCACAAGTAAAAGACAGGAAAGTAAGTGGAAGACTTTTTGTGGAATTTGGTTGTGAAAGAAAGGAGAGGTATCAAGAATAAGAGGGTGAAGTAGTGAGAGGAATTGGGGCCTGTTTAAAGGCAGCAGTGACAAGGTGAGATCAAAGATTGGAGAGGGGCTGAGTGAGGTAGTGTGCTAGGAAAGACGAGGGGGTCACAGGCATCCCGTTGTTGTCAAAATCCAGCACAGGGACTATAGTAGTAATGTACGTGGATGAAGACAATAGGAAAATGAAGCCAGATGTGGTGTCGTGATATTGACTGAACTCATGGTGGATCAGAGAAGGATCCGCAATGGCTGATGGGTGAAGAGTACCGAACATGGTCAAATGTAGCTACTGTGTGAGCTGGTTTTGTTTAAAGGTTTTTCTTTGTTACAAGGGAAGCCTCATTGGAGGCAGGGAGCGTGGCAAGGTTTGGGGGAAGGTGGACCTATGACCGGAAATACTGTAATATCAAAACAGAAGTAGCCATTGCTTTTGCCAAAAAAAACAAAAACAAAAAGAAATTTGAAATGGGGAGAGGGAGGCACATTTCAGGGGCAGAGGAGGAGCTGCCTAAATGCCTTAAAGCAGCAGGGGACGACCAGAACTGATAGAAAAATAGTTACTAGTCCAGTCTTCCTAGGAGGTCGAGGTCCTGCAGGTCCCCCTGAAGCAGGATGAAGGAAGAGGGTACAGCGAGGTCAGTGGGCATCCCTGGGAGGACCTCAGCTGGTAGGACACGCTTTGGGGATTGCATTTGATTCACAGGGAGGTGCCATTTATGGATTCATCAGTGGAGGTGTGAGATCATGGTCTTTGATACCACACACTTCACACAAACCAGTCATGCCTTCTCTCAAACGGGGCTCTGACTACCTCAAGGAAGTCCGCTGCTAGACGGGCATTGTCTGGAGGAATAAGTCCCATCTGGGAAGTATGTTCACAGTGTGTGTTTCATCAGGATCATTTGGAGAGAGAAGCAGTGGCTAATCATGCCAGCTGTGCCTGGGTATTTGAAGAAGGGTAAGGCTTGCTCTGCTTGGCCCCAGAAGGCAGAACTCCTTGAGCAGTCGAGGGAGACCCACAGAGATGTGCAGTTTGGTTTTATGGAAGGAAAAGCTTGCAGATTGCAGCAGTCACAAAGGCAGTGAGGTTCTTGTCCCTGGAGGTATTCATTTTGAGACCTGACCACTCCTTGTTTGCAGTGACATGGAGGGGATACCTGCCCACATCCAGATTGGTCTGGATGGTATCTGAGGCCCTTTCCATCTATGAGACTGGGAGCTAGAAGGAATCTTTAGTATTCTGTGTCTTGGGCTTTGGCCCTTCTCTTGGGGAAGGGAGGAAGGAGGGAAGGAAGAGGAGGGAGAAAGGGATGGAAGAAGGAAGTGAGGGTGGGAGGGAGGAAAAGAAAGGGAGGGAGGGAGGAAGAAAGCAAGGGTGGGAGGAAAGATCAGAAGGAAAGGAGGAACAAATGAATTCCCACTGCAGGGCAGGTGCCTTTGGTTTCTTTTTGGTACATTTGCCATATACACCTGTGGTAGGGCACCACAGACAGCAGGCCCTCCTGGGATCTACCTATACCTGCTCCCATGAGGGCTATCTCTGCTTCCTCCCATGTGGATCTGGAGCCATGTTGACAGACACCTGTGCCCTGGTTCCTGGGAGTATCGATGTGTTTCTGTACACAGGCATTTTCAGGCAGTTGTGGGGAGCGCTGGGGTGTAGGCCTGAAAGACTACACTTTGGTGTGCTCCCAGACACCTCCTGCTGGCTCAAGGGGAGAAGAAGGCTGTTCACAGCATCTACTCCTAGGACAAGGCCTGGGTCCCACACAGAGAAGGCCCTGGTCAGTGATGGCTACTGCCCCTCAACTGTGAAAGCTGTACCATGTGGGAAATCAGTCCTTACATCTCCTGGTTCCTAGTTCTTTGATAGTTTCGGTAGACTCCCAAGACAAGAATTTAGTGTCAAGTCTTCTGGCCTCTATGGGACTCGGTTTCCTCATTTGTAAAATGGAGTGGATGATCTTGAAGGGTCTCTTCCAGTTTTAATCTATATGCTGTGATCTAAACGAGGGAAAAAATGGTGCCTCATCTACAGACTCAGGTCTTTTCCCCTCCTTCCGTTTCACTAATGTAGAAATCAAGACACAGCGTATAGCTGACTGATCCAAAAGCATGTGACCTCTGAGTCTAACCTTGGTCAACCAACTTCATTCAGAATAAAAGGGTTTGAATCCTGGCTCTGAATTCTGACTTGGTCACTTGCGTGACTTTGGGCAAGTCACTGTACCCTGTTCCTTTGTAAAATCAGGTGGTTGGATTCGACACCCTCTGATCCCTTCTAGCTCTGAATGTAGAATTTCATCATTTCCTGACAGTTGAGGTTGTCCCATGTCCCTCAGGGTGCTGAGTTTGTTCTCCCTAGAGAGGTTGGACGACTACTTGTCAGGATTGGTGGGGAGAGCAGAACTTTGTGGAGGTGTGGGCTAGACCAGATGGCCTCAGAGGAGGGGAGGATCAAAGATTGAGGCCTAGTGAGAAACTCAGAGACCATCTTGTTCAATTCCCTTATTTTCCATTTGAGGAAATTAGAGCCTAGGGAGGTCATGACTTAACACTCAGAACTCCTGGGGACAATACCTCTGAAGCCATCTATCCACCCTCACATTTTACAGATGAGGAAACTGAGGCCTGGGAAATTTAAGTGATTTGCCCAGGACCACTAATCATCCAAGGTGAGATCTGAGTCTGCCCTCTGCCAGCAGGGGCCAGTGCCCTTTCCACTGTTTCCTGGCATCCCTTCCATCTCAGCATATGTGGTTCCCCGATGAATGTTGTCAAAGGGCTCTTCTGGCTGTAAGATTAACAAGAATATATATAACCTTGAGCAAGTATGTTCCCTTCCCTGGGCCTCAGTTCCTTCTTTGTAGAATAATGGGCTCAGAGGGCACTTCCCACATGAAATCATGTGCTGCTGCTACATCTCTGACCCCCTGCCAAGGACAGGGGCTCTCAGGCCCCCCGACCTGCAGGAAGCTGCTGCTGCCAGCAGGGCTGGTTCTTGCCTCTGCTAGGTGGGCCTCGCCAATCGTCTGGTCTGTGTGTCCACGCTCTAGGTATACCGAAGATACACTGAGGAGGAGAAGCTGCTTTGCTTGGTTCGCCATCGCTCAGGGCACCGCTGTGAACAAGCTGTCATCATCATTCTCATCATGGTCTGGGAGGGCATTGGCCCAGAACTGGGGGACACCCTCTACCGGGAGCTGACAGAGACACTTCGCTGCTATGGGAATCCCACCACCCGGAGATGTGGCCTCAATGACGAGTGAGTCTGCACAGACTCATTGAGGAGCGATGGGGGTGGGGCAGGTTAATGCTACCCAATGGTGATGAGCTGGCAAGAGCTGCAAGGGCAGACCTGGGCTTGGAGGCACTGCTTCTCCTCTGCCTTCTGATGAAGCCAGGAAAACCAGGGGTTCAAACCTGGACTGCTGTGGCAAAGATCCGGGAAAGGGAGGCATGTGGCCACTTTGAGCTTTGCTCCTTGCTAGCCATGTCATCCTAGGAGTCACTTAACTGAAAAATGCTGATGCTAATACGGTTGTGAGGGTCTGACCTGAGACCTCTCTGGGAGTCACCTCTTCAGCAAGATGATTGTGGTTTGGGCAGGGTGGGGGGAGGGGGGAAGGGAGGGGCAGAATCCGTGGCCCCTGAGGTCCAGCTCTGCCCCATGCAAAGTCGAGGGAAGACATTGAGGGACCTAGGAAACTGCTTCCTGGAATAAGGGGAGGTCACACACTGAGAGGCTTGTGCAAGATTGGAGGTGCAGAACTGACCTTTCACAAATGCAATGCAGCACACATTCCCCAGCTGCTGCTGCCTCAAAGAGTTTGCATTCTAATGGCAGAAGGGAGCAAGGAGTAGCATGTATGCAGCTAAATTTACAAAATGAATTCAGGCTAAATACAAAGTGATATAAGGGGCCAGGGACAGTCCGTAACATGCCCCTGAGTGGCACAAGGCAAGGCCTCAAGTACAAGGGGTGACCGAGCTGGGCTGGGGGCATCCTGAGGGTTGCCATGGACCACATGGGTGGGGGGAGCCTGGCATCCAGAGCTATAATGATTTTGGCTTGTGTTGCAGCCGAACCTGTGCTTGCCAGGGGAAAGACCCGTCTACCTGTGGTGCCTCCTTCTCTTTTGGGTGCTCTTGGAGTATGTATTTCAATGGCTGTAAATATGCCCGGAGCAAGTATCCTCGAAAGTTCCGCCTGGCAGGGGACAACCCTGAAGAGGTAGGCAGCTCTCCATTTTTCCCTGGTTTACATGATGCCAGGTCCATGTGGGCATGAAACATTGAGGAAGAGCTAGCTACTGCTGGCTTGAGCTGGATGGGCTCTACAGAGGTCCTTGGCTTTTCCTATACCACTCACTGTGCCAAGAATGGGTGACCATTGCTAGTGCCCCATTCTGCTACCCCGTCCTCTCTGCCTCTTACGTTCCCTTTCTTCCATGCTTTTCTCCACATCACCCTTTGATGATGCCTTGTGTCCCCAGTTACCTAACACTCATGAACTTACTCCCCACCCTAGGGGTGGAAGGGACCTAAGGATAAAGAGAATGTTGGACCCTGCTGCTCTATACCTGGTGAATCTATGTGGGGTAACCTGTCCCACCCATCTAGGATGGAAGCTGACCCTGCTGGATTCCATGAAAAGTTCTGTCCTAACTGGCTGGCACAGTTCCCCAAACCATGATCCTTCATTTTACTGTCTGTGATATGGGGATAATCATCATATCGAGTGTTCAGATAATGCAAACTGATCCTCACAACAACTCTGTGAGCCCTGACAATGCAAGAATTATCCCCATTTTTCAGATGAGGAGTCCTGAAGAATAAGATGTAACCCTGTGATCTAGTAAGAGGGAGCTTAGAAATCAAAATATCTCTTTTTTAGAGCTGTGAGAAATTTGACCAATTACTCACCTCTTTGTGCTTCAGTTTCCCCATCTGTAAAATGGGAATCTTAAAATCCCACCCTTCCTTCTTCCCTTCCTGTGTAGAATAATTTGAAGACCATTGGTTCAATGGATCCATGAGTCCATTATGATGGATTCCACCCCTTCCTCCATGTACGTGGCATCTCCACCATTCCCACAGAGCATCAGGCCAGTATCCTTGAGACCATATGGTAGATGGCCAGTTCAGCAACCCACCCTCCTCTCCCACCTTGTAGGTGTAGGTCTGCCTACCCTACTTTCCAGTTTTACACAATCTCGGTGATGTCATCAAAGATCAAAGTCCACACAACCCCAGGATAGCACCTTCAGCATTGTTTTCCCTAATGACTCTTTCCTGCCTGAGTATAATCTCTTTATTCTTCCCTTTACAGGAGGAAAACCTTCGGAAACACTTTCAGAACCTGGCCACTCAAGTAGCCCCCCTGTACAAGAAGCTTGCTCCCCAGGCCTATCAAAATCAGGTAACAGCCCCACCTGGTCCTCCTCCCTCTTAACATCTCTGAGGACATTAACAACAGCCTGGATAGTGCTGAGTGGCTCAGGTCCTGCTTCAGCCTCTGCCCTATCCATCTTCCTGGGCCTCTTTGGAATGATCACTTAATCTCTCTAGGCTAAAGCATCTCCAAATGAGTTGGGAGACAGCAGTTAATTGGAAGAGTAGAAGATTATAGATTTAGGACTGGAAGGATGTTGAGTTATTGAGTTCAACTTCTTTGTTTTGTAAATGAGATGGCTGAACTTCAGAGGGGCGATGGTGGTGACAGATTTGATTTGATCCAAAAGATTTGATCCAAAGAACTCTGATCCCAGTCTCCAAGACTTTTCCACTGGACCAAGTCACCTCCCTTTTGTTTGTTCCTAGTTTTCAAGGGTCTCTTCATCCTTTCACCCAGATGGCTATACTTTGGTACATTGAGGAGACCCCTAGAGACCATTTTGAAAAAGAATGCACTCAACTCCATACCAGAGAAGGGACCAGGCCACTTGGGGTAGCTCTCCTGGTTAAGCTATTTTCCCATTTGTCAAGCTTATAATGTCTCCTTTTCCCCTACCTACCCTGCAGCTTCCACACTCACCTTTCATATCTGTTCCTTGTTTTAAAGACCTGGCTCTTAGTTCCATGTGACTTTATGGAATGAGACCTGGGCTTGGGGTCAGAAGACCCAAGTTCAGATCCCGTTCTCTCTACTGTCCACTTAGATGACCTTGAGAAAATCACATCCCTGTTTTGGATGTAGTTTTTCATCTGTAAAATTAAAGAGCTGGACCAGAGGATTTCACGACTTTACTTCTAGCTGTGAATCCTTACAATCCTTCAGAGATTTGAAGATGGCTCTCCTGTCTTCTCTGCCCCCTTCTTGAGCCTTCTCTATTCCAGGCTAAAGATTTTAAATGCTTCCAAGCAGTCCTAGGACACACCCTCCAATCCCTTATCTTATTTAGTGCCTTCCTTTGGACAAGCACCAGCTGGGCTAAGGTCACCCAGAACCGATTCTGGCATTCCATATGTGATCTGACTAGTGTATGATTAAAGTCTGAGCAGAGAGCAATGGAAGGGATAGATATCATGGTATAATAAATCAGGAGCTGATCTCCAAGTCGGGATGACATGGGTTCCAATCCTTCCTCTGGCATATTAGCGGCAGTGTAACCCTGCGTAGCTCGCTGAGTATCTCGTTGTCCCCAGGCAATTTTCATGTGCCACTCCGATTTGGTAGAGGAAGTTTCCACATTAGGAGTTTCCTACTCCAAAAAATTGGAAGGGTGCGCAATCTAATTTTTTTCTTTTAATTATCATTAACTTGACAAAGGTCAGTAAACACAAACATTTCCTTATGGAAAATAAAATAAGAGAATTCTATAGGACATGGAACTTGGAGTCAGGAATTCAAATCCAGCCTCAGATACCTACTAGCTCTATGACTGTAGGCAAGTCACTTAATCCCTGCCTCAGTTTCCTCAGCTGCAAAATGAAGATTATAATAGCATCCACTTTGCAAGGTTGTTGGGTCATATTTGTATATTTTTCCCAGCACTTAACAGAGGCACATGGTAGGCACTTAATAAATGTTTATTGATTGATAAACAGCTTATGAAAATCTCAGTAAGTTAATCACTAACATTTATGTAATTAAGATTTGCAAAATATATTATGTTTTTTCATTCGGTGTTCACAACCACCCTATAAGACAGGTGCTCCTGTTACCCCCATTTTACAGATGAGAAAACTAAGGTAGAGAGAGGTCAAGTGACCTGTTCAGGATCACACAGGAAGGGTGTGGTGCAAAATTGGAATTCCAGTCTTTGTGACTCCAGATTCTGTGTTCTCTTTGCCCACTCTGCCACCTAGTGGCAAAAAGGAGTTTCAAACAGTTTGAAAGTAAACTTTGGATTTGTGAGACTCCTGTCTCCCACGGGATTCTCTGGAGTCCCCCTCCACCCTGGGTCCAGGTCACTGGAGCTATCTCTTGGTCCTTCTCCCAGGTCAACAATGAAGAGGAAGCTATAGACTGTCGCTTGGGACTAAAGCCGGGTCGGCCTTTCTCCGGGGTCACCGCCTGCATGGACTTCTGTGCTCACGCCCACAAAGATCAGCACAACCTGTACAATGGCTGCACTGTGGTAAGAAGGCCTGGCCCTCCCTTCTGCAGAATGTGGCAGCACAAGCTGCCAAGCTTTCTCTTTGGTGGGCTGGGAGATGCTTTCGGGTCCTCCTCCTCCTCAAACATCCCCAAACAGGAGCAAACAAGCATCCTGCTTGGAACAAAATCACGAGATTGTGATTTGGTGCCAGTCAACATACAGGCCACACTTTTCCTAAAGGGGGGAAGGAAAGGAAGAGTGGTGAAGGGGAGGGAGCAGTGAAGACCTAAAGAAATGAATGAATGAAATACTTTGGTTTGAATCGAAGCTGCTCAAAAAACAAATAAGTGAACCCTTTCCCAGAGGTCACTTTGTTAGGCTTATTAAAGCAGAAAATTGTGCCAACACCTTTGGAAGAGTCTGGATTGGTCTTTTTCTATACAACTTTGGAATAATTATTGTCGAAGGTGTCCCTGTTTCTCTGAAAGGTCATGGGAAATTAGGGGACATGAAGCTGGCCCTGGTAGTCTGGAATGTCTGGGTTCAAGTCCTCTGTGCAACCCTGGGCAAGCACAGAGCTGCTGATCTACAGAATCCTCTCTGACCTGCCCGGGAGAGGTGGGGGGGGGGGGGAGGGTGTTCCCTCTCTGAGAATTCCTGAACCTCAGGAAAGGACAGAGCCAGTTAAATATGGCTGTCTGTCTAACTAATAACAGCTTATAAGAGTTCCCATTTCTGTAGAAGCTGAAAGTCTGCAGAGTGCTTGGTAAAAATGATCTCATTTCCTCTTCACAACCACCATGGGAGACGGGGATTACTCTAATTCTACAAGTGAGGAAACTGAGGTTGTGAAAGGTTATGTGGATTGTCCAGGGCAAGTCATCCCACTGATAATTGTTTGCAGCACTCTCTTATCTATCCATTTTTCTCTCTATCCATCCATCCATCTAGCCTTCTGTTTGATAAATGCATACCTTTCTTAATATACACATGAATGGGTATGAACACACATGTATGTGTTCATATGTGTGTATCACATATGTATATATAATGTGCCTATATATCACTACACATAAGTGTGTATGTATCAGTACATATAGTTGTGTGTATTTATATGTAGACAAGTGCATGTGGATGTGTATTGATGTCCATAGTTGTACAGATCACTGGTTTTCCTTTTCTATAACATGGCAGTTTTCAGAAGCTTGGGGAAGTCCGGCTGCCCTCCATCCTTAATGGGACATCTGGGGAGTGAGGGAGGGAACATGATAAAACCCCACCCCCAGGCTTATTGGGAGAAGAATTTTGTTATTGAGTACATGCTGTGGGAGAAAGGTCCAAACTGGACAGGGAGCCCAGGAGCCAGAAAAAGGACAGAGTGGAAGTGTAAGGCAAGAGGGACTGGGGGTGCTGGCAGGTGGGCAGGACCAAAGGAGCCAGAGAGAAGGCAAGAGGCCCTAGATCCTGAGGCCAGCTCCCAGCTCAGCCCAACATTTCGATGCCTTTTTTGGTGAGGTGATGAAATTCTTCAGATGTGACCTTCCTCCTTTCACCCAACTAAGGGTGCTGTGAGGACAGGAGACAGGGACGATGATGATGATGACGATGATGACGTTCCTATGGATCTTAAAGTTTGCAGTGTCTTTTTATCTTCACTGTCTCATTTGATGCCCATGACCCTTCGAGGCGGGCTGCTGCTGTTAGCACCATTTTGCAGATGAGGAAATTTGGCTGAGATAGGTCAAGGGCTTAGGCGAGGTCACAGAGCTAGGAAATGTCCAGAGTGGGCTTTGAAGTCAGGCATTGAGCGCTCCAGCCTTTGGACGCAGACTATATCTTTGTGGGGGGCAAGAAGGCATTGCCCGAGTGAGGGCTCCAGTGACAGCACTGCCCTGTCCCTGCAGGTCTGCACACTGACCAAGGAGGACAATCGCTGTGTGGGTCAGATCCCGGAGGATGAGCAGCTGCACGTCCTCCCTCTCTACAAGATCTCTACCACGGATGAGTTTGGCAGCGAGGAGAACCAGAGGGCCAAGATGGCGAGTGGGGCCATCCAGGTGCTAACCGCCTTTCCTCGGGAGGTCCGCCGACTCCCTGAGCCTGCCAAGTCCTGCCGCCAGCGACAACTAGAGGCTCGGAAGGCAGCGGCAGAGAAGAAGAAGCTGCAGAAGGAGAAACTGCTTACTCCAGAGAAGATCAAGCAAGAGGCGCTAGACGGCCCTGAGCTGCGCCAGCCCGACCCAGGTGAGCACCTGGGCAGGGCTGCAATCAGTCCCTTGCTCACCAGGTACATCAGCCCAGCATTAGTGAGAGGGGTGGGCAGATAGATTTGGAAATAAAAGGTCTGGAGTGGGGAAGACCTGGGTGCAAGACCTGCCTCTAACACAGACAGCTGTGTGATGCTTGAACTGCAGGAGTGGCAACTTGCATTGGTAGAAGGAATTTCCTCACCTAGGAGTTCTCTATGCCAGTTATATCACAGCTTTGGTCCCTATGCATAAACAAAAGCTCCTAACAAATGCTTTTTTAAAAGAAGGCAATATCAGCGACATGTTTTGTCCTGTCCCTGTTCTTATAGAGCCTTGGTCCCTATTTCGTTACCTGTCAGTGTGCTGTTGGCAGCAGATGGCCAGCCATTGTCTCTCGGGGGAGGGGAGGAGGATAGGATGGACAGTGGGCCTCAGGACCTCAGTGCCTCTGGGGTCAAAGACTTCAGGGGGCACCCAGAAGTGGTCCTAGACTGTGCTGGGTACGAGCTTCTCCTCATCTTCTCACAGATCTGCCTCACTTCAGAGGCCTCAGTTGGGCCTGATCTTGAGGAGGCTGGTGTGTGGGTGGCAAGCCGACCTTGGCCCTCCTGGGCCGTCAGACAGCCCCCGGGTCCTGTCCTCACTGACCACACTTCATTTCCAGGTCTCTCTTTGAAGAATGGGCTGTCCCAGCAGGCTCTGAAGCCTTCCATCCAGGTGGAGCCCCCGAATCACTACAACTCCTTCAAGTACAATGGTAACGCCGTGGTGGAGAGCTACTCGGTGCTAGGCAGCTGCCGGCCCTCAGACCCCTACAGCGTGAACAGCGTCTACTCCTGCCACTCCTACTATGCACAGCCCAACCTGAGTCCCATCAATGGCTTCCACTCCAAGTTTGCCATTCCATCCTTCAGTTATTACAGCTTCTCCCCCAGCAGTTCTGTCTTCCCCTCACAGTTCCTCAACTATGGTGCCAATGGCCGAGGCCCTAGCAGCTGGGGAGGCCCCATCGGGGTTTTCGATAAGAAGCCAGATCTCCAGGTCCTGCAGAGCAGCCTGACCCAGGCGTATGGTGGCCCTGAGTTTGCTGAGGTGCCGGGCCAGGGTGTCAGTAGTGATGGCCACCGTACACCTCACCACCAGCCTGCCTATCCAGGCCCCAAGGAGTACCTGCTTTCCAAGGGCCACCGGACTCGCCCCACAGCCACAGACCCCTCCCCCTTTGCACAGAGCAGTCCCTGCTTTGGTCAAGTCATCAAGCAGGAGCCATGTGACCGCTTGCCCCAGGCTGAGCCCCTCCCTGGGGTTCCTGGGAACATGGGCAAGCCTCCTATCCCTGAGGCCTCCCAGAATGGGACCAAGGAGCACCTGTGGGGGGGTGCCCACCCAGGCAGCCAGAGTGCTTCTCCAAAGAGGACTAACGGTATGAGCGGGGCCTGGGGTATGTTCACTCCTGGAGAAAATTCTATCCTCCCTGACAAATTGGGCTCCTTTGGTGCTAGCCATCTGCCAGCAGCCCGGCTCCCAGAGAGCCAGTGGGGCCTGTTCCCCCCTGAAGGGGGGCAGCCACCCCAGCAGCCACCCCTGGGGCCTCCCAATGGAGCTGGTCTGCTGAGCAAGGCTTGGAGCCCTTGCAAATTTCGAGATAGTACTCCCACCTTAAATGGGCCTAG
This sequence comes from Notamacropus eugenii, assembly GCF_028372415.1. Lineage (NCBI taxonomy): Eukaryota > Metazoa > Chordata > Mammalia > Diprotodontia > Macropodidae > Notamacropus > Notamacropus eugenii. The sequence goes on from NC_092872.1 coordinate 750,646,880, forward strand.
CCTGGCAGAGAAGCCATGGGGTGTGGCAACAGACTTCAGCCCTGCTCTCAAAGGAGGATCGAGCTACCCAGAGAAGCTCTGGGGGCCTGTGAAAGGGGATGAGGGAAGGACTGCAACCCCCGTGGGGCCCGGCCTACCCGATAAAGCCTGGCCCTCTTTTGGCATGGCCCTAGGTTCTGGGACCCTGAAGCCCGAGGAAAAGCTGTGGGACTCCTTGAACCTTGGGGAGCTGCCTGTAGAGGGGGCCTCAGAGAATGGGGCAGTGAAGGAAGAAGAGGCCGGTAGCCACGGTGGCGGGGGCAACGTCAGCAACAACGTGGAGGAGGAAGATGAGGAATTGTGGTCTGACAGTGAACACAACTTCCTAGATGAAAACATCGGCGGTGTGGCTGTGGCCCCCACCCATGGGTCCATCCTGATCGAGTGTGCCCGGCGTGAACTGCATGCCACCACCCCCCTCAAGAAGCCCAATCGATACCACCCCACCCGCATCTCACTGGTGTTCTACCAGCACAAGAATCTCAACCAGCCCAACCATGGCCTGGCCCTGTGGGAAGCTAAGATGAAGCAGCTGGCAGAGAGGGCCCGGGCCAGGGAGGAGGCAGCACGGCTGGGCCTGAGCCATCCAGAAGTCAAACCCTATGGCAAGAAGCGCAAATGGGGGGGCATGGCCGCCCCAGAGCCCCAGCAGGAGGAGAAGAAGAACCCAATCCCCACCCGCCACGGGCCAGCCATCACGACCGACTCAGTGGTCACTGTCTCCTCCTATGCCTACACGAAGGTGACCGGGCCCTACAGCCGCTGGATCTGATGCACGGGAGCCAGCTTACCTCAGCGTCCATGGCACCAAAGTCCAGGGCCATCGTTGCGGTGCTTTTCCCTCGCCCCCTGGGCTGGAGAGCCAGGCTGGGCAGAAATGCTTCTACATGTATATGGAGCTGCCACTCCCACATATATGTATAAAGAGTTCTGTTCCAGCACACACCTCCCCAGAGCTCCCCCTTCTTTCCTCTCCTCCCCTGGCACTCTGAGGAAGAGCCTGTGACTGGTGGATGTTTTTCAGTAAGCTTAGTATTTATATCTCCAATTGGGTTGTTTCCCTTGGTCGGGGACTTGGATTTTATTTTTAAGAATCTGTCCTTGTATATGACAAGAATGGAAGAAGAGTTTATAGCATCCTTTCACAAAGGAGTGGTTTTTAATTGCCATTTAAAATGTGTATTTATTGGATTTTTTTAAAAAAGAACAATGAAGACAGTCACCTAGCCGGCAAGAAAAGCCAGCATTCCAGACAGCTTCTGTTCCCATCGGGAGGTCTTTGCTGGGAGCGGAGCCTTCACACCACCTGCTCCATCCCCCACCCCCACCCCCACCCCCACAGCTGACCGACCACTCATCTGTGTCTCTCAAAGCAAGCACCGCATCCTTTCCTTCTGGCAGACTCACACTTCTCATCACTTTGATCCGAGCAGGACGGGGGTGTTCCATCAGGGTGTGGTTGGGCGATCTGCCAGGGTCCCTCCGTGGGCTTCTCCATCCCCTGCCCTCAACTCAGCAGCAAATTCCCATACACCTGAGCCACCTGAGAGATGCTGGGGTCGGCTTCTTCAGAAACCAGGCTGGAAGTAGACACGTTTCAGGCCTGCTAGTCTCCACACTGAATATTCTTTGTCCGTTATTTAGCAAATCACATTTTGTCCTTGGTCACCAGGTAGCACTCGATGATGGAGCTGCGGTTGCGGTGGAGAAAGGATGCTTCCTTAAAATAGCCACTTCAGCTGCAGCACGCAGCTACGTGACATGATACTTGGGGGCTGAAGGAATCTGTCGAAATCTTAACAGCAGTTTTAAAAAATCCAACCAATAAGAACCCCCTCCCCTCATGATCTATGCTAATATGGAAAAAGGGCTACTGTATCTTTAAAAAAAGGCAAACAAACTGTGAATAGTTGCTCTGTGTATATCACTGTTGCAAAGTCTGGTGCTGTCTAGGATTTTGCTTTTGACTCTCCAGTCCGAGAGAGCTGGGCAAACCGGAATAACAAAAAAGCAACTTGGAGATCCTCATTTCCTGGATTTTTACATAGGACCATGGTGCACGCGGCATCCTTGGACCACCTGCCCACTCCAGCCCTGGAGCCTGGGAGGTGGGAAAGGGTCACTCCTCACGGATGCAAATTCAACTGGTTGCTATTTTGAGGTTTCTTTTCCAGCTGGTGCCATCTCCCTCTGAAAACAGTCCTCCCTCTCTCCTCTTCCTTCCTCTTCCTCTCTTCTTCCTCTTCCTTTATCCCCTCACACACAAGGAAAGAAGAAAAAAAAATCCTTCAGTTTTCCCTTTTAAAACTGGTGCATTCAAACAGCTCATTGGAACCGGAAGTTTCAATTGTTCATTTTGAAACAATAGGTGCTTACTTTTTTTGCAACTGAGAGCCTGCAAAGAGTGGTTGGGACCCGTGGGTCAATAAGCAATTGATCTGTAACAAACCAGACTCCTGGGGGAGGGGGGGTGAATTTCTGTGGTATTAGCTAAACTTGCCTGGCGCTAGCTAGCTCCCCCTCCTAGCCCCCCATTCAGGCAGGCACAGGTGGGCGGGACAGAGGTGCCCCCCCCCCCCCACCTGGCTGCCACTGCTGCCTCCTTATATCAGCCCACCTGTGGACCTGGCCCCTCCCCACAGGTGAACCAAAACTGAGCCCTATGAGAATTCAGTCGAGTCCTTTATCAGCGCGGCCAGTCTGTTCCCAATCCGGACAAAACCAGATGGATGCGACAGTCCACTTCCCGCACTTCTAGGTGCCTTTCCCCGAGAGCTGAGAACTGAATCCAATCCTTTGTTTACCGAAATGTTCCTGGAGCACTGGCAGAGAACCTCTGTGAGACGTCCTGAGGGAGCATTGGCGTGGTCTGATTTTAACTGTAAATAGTGAAAGATTTTTTTAAAGCACTTTCACCTAGATTTAAATAGCAACTTGAAAAAAAAAGCAGTATGTTTTAACAGATGATAATGGGAGACCTGTAAATAGTAGCTGTGTATTTAACGTGCTTTTCGTCCACTTTTTTTTTTAAAAGAAACCATAATCCGTAACTATTCTTTTTACAAGATAAGAATGAGTGCTTTTAAAATCAATACCCAAGAGCCTATCAGGATTCAGGATGGTTCCAGACTCAGATTTATAGGAAATCCTGGGCACTCCCCGGTGCAACGTGACAAAAGCCTTTAAAGGATTGGCCGACGCTGAGCATGCTAATTTTCTAATTTTGAGTAACCAGTTGGGGCCGGAGCAGTCCTTTGGATGCTAGCTTGCTTTGTTGCATCAGAAGTCTTTATGCAGGTCTCATTCAACTCTGGACTTAGGTAGACAGATGCAGGGGTGCCTTGAAAACTTCATTTTAAAATCTCTCTGAGAGCGAGTTGACTATTTTTAAGGAACACTTTGAGAATGTGACCTTCTGTTTGACCTTTAGACATCCCAGGCGGGTGCGGTGGCTGCTGGGATGGGTTTGGAGGGGGTTTCCAGTATGACCCAGGGGATTCTGATAAATGGCATATGTGACTTACTCTTCCTGATGTTTCTTCTCCTTTGGTCTTCCTGACCTGGTGGCCAAATCCCAAAGGGAACGGTGTCCAAAAGGAGAAGTTAATCCAGCTAACTGCATGTGTCTTTTCTATCCCAGCTCCCCAACCCAAACAACTTTTGCTTTCTTAACTTTTAGACTAGAACACAGGCTGTTCAGAAAAGAGAAGGAGCAGCCTCCATTGGATGGCTCCATCCCAGATAAAACGGTGTTTTGATGGAAACGATAGTACTTTTGCAATGTTCCAAACCGTGCTGTTTTTTACACACTACATATATAACCTACCTCAAATCTCAGTCATTAAAAATTAGCATGCTTTAGACTTATATTAAAAAGAGAAAAAAACTATGCACAGCTATTTACCCCACCCTTGCTGCTGAAGGTTTCTTAAAGAGAAAAATCGATTTTTTTTTTTATTTTTTACTGGCGCCATCATTTTTGTAAGCTCTGAAGATGATTAACAGACATCTTGATCATGAGAAAGAAAAATGAAAGCCATTGCATCTAAAGAACCTTAACAGCATGACCCAGTTTTGCTCAAAATTCACCTAATATAGCGACACGAGATTCATGGCATTTTTATCCTTGGATCTTTCCCCTTTGTTTTGTCTCCAAATGCTGTCTGTACTCCATGCAGAGTCAAAGGAAGGACTTGCCCGAAACTGTGCTTCAGGTTTGGGGGTGGGGGTGGGGGTGATATGGAGAGGGATCACTGTTTGCAGCAGGTTATTATATAATTGGTGCTAGAGCCTTGAACCACTGTCTGACCATTGGACATTTGAATTAAGCTGTTTCATGGGGTTTGTTTTTCGTTGTCTTTTTTTTCCTTTCTGCAGAACCCAAGGTTCCTAGATTCTAGTTTCCCCTCTACTGCTTTGCCTTTTTCCTGAGACTACAGTGGTGGGGGTGAACAGAGATGTTCCCCCACTATCAAAAGGGTCCTCTTTGTGGCCATCCCTGTGTGTCATCGGATCAAAAAGTCCCACAACTGGAAGATCCCCCCCCCCCCAAAAAAAAGGACCAAATCTTAATTGCACTGCATGTGTTATACCAAGTAGAGGAGGGTGTGTAGAGATCAGAGGTGGGTAAACACAGTTCACTGAGCGAAATTCATCCAGCAAGATTTTCTTTTTCAAGTTCATCACCACCACCGTATCCCCAAACTAAGGCATTGCAGAAGGAAAACACACACACACACATATACACATACACATACACACATAGATCCCTGATGTGCCTCAACCAATATCTCTTCCCTTTTATTATTACTGAAGTATGCTCTATGGACTAGGAAGCATATTTTTATGAATTGAAATATTCTAAATAAAATGGTGCTATGGTGTTTTAACATAATTGTCTCCCTATCCGGTTTTGCTGAGGTGCTACGTAACCTATCTCAAACCACATACCAAACAAAAATGAGGGGGCCTCCCTGCCCGTTGGCTTTCTTTTCCTTGTGGTGCTATCTCCTGGGACCTCCACTTTGGCAATGAATCTAGATTGAATAGTTTCAAATTGCTGTTTCCCTCCCTTCATTGTGAAGTGAGAGCCAAGTTCTGCCCTCACTTCCCTTGCTGTTGATGGAAACATATTTAGTGCAGGAAGGGCTGGCCAACCTGGAGTCTCACATTCAGTCTCTGGGTTCTAAACCAGTCATGCCACAGACTAATTACAAGAGAAGGTAGAAAGTGCTCACTCTGGGAAGAGAAAGGCATAGAACCTTTCCTTGAGCTCAGCAGTCATACTTAGAACCCCTTCTCTTCATCAGGCACCTCCTCCCACTTGCAAAGGTAAATTTCTCAGGGAGGCCTGAGGGGGAAGGGGGGGAATTTGCATGAGGAAGGTGTAAACCAAATGGAGCATCTTCCCTTCCTTCCAGGAGCTCAGTTGACAGTTGAAAGGCAGGAAGAAATTACGAGTAGTTCTTCCCACCCTTCCCCCCCACCTCACTCTGCTCCTTTGGGCCCGTGGTTGCTTCTTCTACCTAAAAATAGCATTTTACGTTGAAGTAGGTACCTACCCTTGACTGTGCCGAGTGGTTCACTTTGGCTAATCATGGTGTTTCCTTTAGGTCAGCCTTTAGGAAGAGAGGATGGCGGTTCTGGCTGCTTTTCAACTCCTTTGTCATATGTTGGTGCTACTTTGATTTTCTCTTGGGTTCTAGGGAGTTGACATTTTGAAACCGACCAGAAAGGTAGTCTTTGCATTGGCACCGCTATCATCATGATACCTAAGAAACATACCTCAAAAGCTAGACTATTGTGATGATGGAGGTGGCTGGAATCTGAAAGAAGTGTCTCCACACTAGGAAATGCATTGTGTTCATTTGACACTGTACTCATTGGGGAGAGTGTGGGAGGGGCCTTTTCTGCCTCATTCTTAGGCAGTATATTTTCAAACACCTAATTAGGAGCAAGAGGAGCCATATTTTGCTACTACCAATTTCCTCTGGGCTCCCAGACTTCCAATGAGCTTTCCTGACTGGTCCTTTTCAGACATTCAGAATGGAACCTTGAGACCAGGCCCACTCAGCTGGAATCAATAGCTACTTCAGCATCATTCTGTGCCCCGCCCCCTCCCCCCAAAAAAGGACAGGTTTTTTGGAGGAAACTAATCACTGCACAAATTGAAGAAGGGAATGGATTTTCAATTGGAAGGTGAGGAGCAAAGAGCAGGGGTTAGCTATGTGATAACAAAGAGAAGACTCCAGGCCCCCAGATTTGGGGTTCCTCCTCCCTTCCACCTCCCAGCCAATAGTTTCCACAAAGTAGAAGGAATGGTAAAGTCCAAACAATGGGCATTTCTTTCCCCTTAAGCAAAGATCATCCAACAGAAACTCCAGGTTTTTCAATGTTCTTTGCCTAAGAATCTGGGGACAATTTGGCCCACTTTCTCATTTCTTTCTCTTCTAATATCAGGGATACTTTTCAATAGTGGTTTTAATTTTTTGGCCATTTTTTCTCATTCTAGCATCATTCAGGGATAACTCACCATTCTTCACCTGGAAATTCAATATAAAAGAAAAGGAAAGAAATACTATTTCTTTGGTTTCTGCTTTCAGAACTTTTTTTCCCATTGCGTTTCTTCTCGAATGCCTCTGTTCTCCCCTTTTGGGGGATGAGAGGTGCTAATGCTATGTCTTTTTCATGACTTCAAATAAATAAGAAATGAGACCAGGTTGGACTGTGGCAGATTGAGGCGGTAGAGTGTTCTTGAGCTGTAGCTCGTTGGTGAATCTCATTTTCTCTCTCTCTCTGAATTCCTGTTTGGTTACCTGGCTTCCAATGGAGGTGAACTTCCCAGCCATACTTGAAGATTCCGTCTCGACTCTGTGACTGTGGTTACTTGAAATGAAGTTTATCTGGGGTTGGTTGATGAATGGTAGAGTTTGCAATGTCTCAAGGCAATAGGATGTGTATTATTAAACTGTAGATATTATTAGTATGGTAAATTTATGCTGATAATTTTATTTTGTATAATTTTTATCTTTTTTTTGGTTAATATTTTTCCTTCCCCCCCCCTTTTTTTTGGTTTATCCCCTACCTGACCTCGTTCTCTCCTACGTCCCTTTCTGTCAAAGCCTTCTGCTGCCCTCCCCTCCCCCCCTCAGTGTTTCAGTAAATTTATTTTTCAGGTGCCTAAATATTGCAAGTATGAATCCTTTTTTTTTTTTGATTTGTATTTTATTATGATTTACACAAACAGCTGGTTTGTGAACTGTATTACTCCTGATATCTTTAAAATATTGTGGGTGTTTTAATAAATTTTATATTTATTTTTTGCACTCAAATTCTGTGTGTTTTTATGACTTCCTGCCAGGTTCTAGGCAGGAGAAATGACACTGTGCCTGTCTCAGCCTAGAATAAAATTTGAGAAAGGGACCTCAACACTGAACTAGTAAAACCCATGGCCCCAAAAGGATTTTTACCCCAGCACACTGACAAATGGCCTTAGCTGGCAGAATCCCAAGGAAGAGAAACCTCCGCACCTCTCCAGGCAGCCCCATTGCACTTTGGGACAGCTGTCTCATCATCAGAAAGTTTTTCCTGACATCCCACTGAAATTGGTCTCTATGCAGCTTCCTCTTGTTCCTGTCTAATCCATGTTCTACATGACAGCCCTTCATATATAAATGAATGAAAAATCATTTCTTACATGCCTTATTATGTGCCAAGAGACACGCACTTGAATACAGCTATCATAGAAATTGTGGAAATTGACCCTATGGTCTTTGTCACTTAGAGCAAGCCAGCACTCAGCTATGGGACCACCTGGCTTAAGGGCCCCCTGATATGAAGCAGAGATGATTCAGATTTAAACTTACATCCACTGACTTTACTCTCCTGCACTACCTTGATGGGGTGGGGGATGGGGGAAGGAGAATAGTAAAGGAAGGGGCCCCTCCTGTCTCCTCTTTTTCTCATCTCCCTTCTTAGACAATCTCAAGAAGTAGGAGGGACTTCAGAAGTCATGATGCCCACTGACCACCCAGTGTCCACACAAGGACCTGTACCAATGAGACTGATTATTTCCCAGAGCAGCTTGTGGACAACTCCAGTTGTTAGGAAGGTTGACCTCATATCTAGCTGAAATCTGCCTCTCTAATTTCCACCCATTATTCCAAGGCCATAGGATGGTAAACTTAGACCTGGAAGGTCATTCCATCCAAGCCCTTTATTTTACCCATCAGAAAAATGAGACCCAAAGAGGTTGGGTGACTTGACCAAGGTCACAAATACTAAGAGGCAAAGCAGAGATTCAGTCAGACCCAGGTCCTCAGTAAAGTCCACTACTCTTTCCACAGAATTCTCTGTCTGTCCATATTTTGGCTGCTAGGGTCAAGGAAGGAAAAAACTAGTTCTCCTTCCACCTCACAGCCTTTGCGGTATTTGGAGACCTGCCATCAGGGGAAGCCAAGGATTAAAATGAGCAGTTGTGTAGTGCCTACAAGTGCCAGGTCCTGTGCTAAGCACTTTTTCCAAGTATTTTATTTGATTCTCAACTACGGTGTAAAGTAGACCTGTTATTATCCCCCTTTATAGGTGATTCTTAGCCCCACCTCTCTGCCCAGTCTTCTCATTTGTGAGCTAACCATTCCCAGTTTCTTTGCCTTTTCTGCCTCCCTTTGTCTCCTTTTCCTCCTGTCTTAGTTCACTGGGGAGCCCTGACCTGAATTACTTATCCCTGCTGATGGCTATCAGGGTCTGTGACCTTTGGGGAACTCCTCTTGGCTTGAGTACCAGTGGGCCACTTGTGGGTATAGCTGGGTTGTTGGGGTTGGGGCCTGGAGGAAAAAGGTTCAACACTGCTGCTTCTGGGGAAGATTCCCCATGCCCAAACTGGGCTATTTTTGTTCCAAAGACTTTCTTGCCACCTAAACAGAACTTCCCCTAAGGGGTTTCTGTGAATCAGGGTTTGGGAAAGAAGAGAGGAGGAAATGAAAATGAAGACTTCATTCCCCAGCCCTCATGTGGGTGTAGCCAAAGCTCTTGAGATCAGTAGGTTTTGCCATCAATTTTTCAATTGCCTGCAACCTTTCCCAAAGTGAGGTTGAGGATATTCCAGTCCCTATAACTTCAGCACATGGGGCATGAAATTTCAAAGCTGGAAAGGAATCTTTGAAGCTTTGAAGGCTAATCTACCCCTAAAGGAGAGGTCCCTATATAGCATGGCAACATGAAATGGACAGTTCCCAGTGCTGGCAAGTTTTTCCTACCCCGTATCAAGACCTTGGTGCATTAACTAATGCATTGTTGGTGGAGATCTGAATTAGTGCAACCACTTGAGACAACCATTTGGTATTACATAAATGAAGGGGTCAAAACATCCAAGTCCTTTGACCCAAAATTTCTGCTGCTAGCCATATTTGGGAAAATGTAGGTGATGCAAAAACCAAAGGGTTCAATGGGAAATCTGGTTTTAGAATGATATTGGGGTATTAAAAATCTCTAGAAAGTGGTTTTCACATGAATGACTATTAAGCTGAGCAAACAGATCTGCCTCCATCTTGTACTTGGGCAAGTGTTTTCCTTTTAATAAATTTTATTGATGCCTTTGTTTGCCACAATCATTTCTGAATAGAGCGCTGCCACCACCTGTCTCATTCCCACAAAGATTAAACCTTCCTTTGTAACAAAGGGAATTAAGCAGAAAACAACCAATCCAGTGACTCTTGGGACAAGGTATGCAATATTCTGCCACTATAGTGCCCCACTTCCCTGCCAAAAGGTGATAGGTGGATTTCATGGTGTGTTTTTTGGAACCAAGATTGGTCATAAGATTTTTTTGGAGTCTGAATTCCCTTAGTGCGCCTTTTAGTGATGGTGATGTGTATTGTTTTCTGAATTCATTAGTTCATCATCTGGAAGGGACTCTGGAGGTCATCTAGTTTAACCCCTTCATTTTACAGGAATGAAAACAGACCCAGGAGAGGGAAAAAGACTTGCCCAAGGTAACAGGTAGTTTTTAAAAATTCAATTTTATTTTTACTTCTGAATTTTCTTCCTTCTACCTCCTTGCATCCCACATTGAGAAAAGAAGAAAAACAACCTGTTAAAAAACATGTATAGCAAAGCAAATTTCTACACTAGCCATGTCAAAAAAAAATATTCCTCAATCTGCTCTCTGGGTCTATCTGTTCTCTCTCTCTGAAGGTGGATAGCAGATTTCATGAGTCCTCTGGAGTTGTGTTTGGTCATTGTGTGCATCAGATTGACTAAGTCAAAGTTGTTTGCCTTTACAATGCCATTGTTATTGTACAAATTTGGTTTCTGATTCTGTTCATTTCACTTTGCATCATTTCCTATTAGTCTTCCCAGGTTTTTTTCTGAAACCATCCCATTCATTATTTCTTACAGCACTCCATCAAATTCGCCTACCACAATTTGTCCAACCATTCCCCAATTGATGCCCCCCCTCCAATTCCCAATGATTTGCCATCACATAAAGATCTGTTACAAATATTGTTGTGAATGTGGATCCTTTTCCTCTTTTTTTGACATCTTTGGGGTATGGACCTAGCAGTGATATCACTGAGTCAAAGGGTATACAATTTAAAAGCTTTTGGGGCATAGTTTTAAATTGCTTTCCAAATGAGTGGATCAGTTCATAACTGCACCTATAGTATATTAATGTATCTGTTTTCTAGCCCTTTCAGCATTTATCATTTTTTTTTTATTGTCAGCTTTGGTGATGAGATTGAGATGGTTCCTCAGAAATGTATTAATGTGCATTTCTCTATTTAGTGATTTAGAGCATTTTTTATGTGGTTATTGATAGCTTGGATTTCTTCCTTTTTAAAATGCCTAATCATGTCCTTTGACCATTTATCAATTGGGCAATGTCTCTTATTCTTGTAAATTTGAGTCAGCTCATAATGTATGTTAGAAATCAGACCTTTATTGGAGAAACTTCCTATAAACTTCATTTCCCCTGATTTCCTGCTTCTCTTCTAATTTTAGCTTCATTGCTTTTATTTGTGCAGTTACAAATTTTTTTATGTAATCAAAATAGTCCATTTTATCCCCTATTACATTTCCCCTCCTGTCTGGTCATGAACTCTTCCCCTATTTGTTGATCTGACAGATGATTTCTTCCATGTTCCTCCGAATTGTTTATGGTATCACCCTCTATGTCTAAATCACATATCCATTTGGAGCTTGTCTTAGTATATTGTCTGAGATATTGATCCATGTCTAATTTTTGCCAGACTATTTTCTAGTTTTCCTAAACTATGTGAATCCTCAGCCTCTTTTGCTGGGTCCTCATCTAGGTCATGCCCACCAACCATGAGTGTCCCCTAGAACGCTGTTCTGAGACTTCTCCTTCTACATTTTTTTCCTCATAGTGATCTCATCAGATTTCATGGATTCCTTAATCATCTCTATGCTGATGACTCTCATATCTTCTTATTCAATCCTAACCTCTTTTCTGACCTCCAGTCTCATATGTCCATCTGCCTGTTGGACATTTCAAACTGAATAAACTGTAGACATCTTAAATTCAACATGTCCAAAAGTGAACTTGTTATCTTTTCCCAAAAATCTCCCTCCTTTCAAATTTCTTTATTATTGTGAAGGGTGCCACCATCCTCCCAGTCATCTTGACTCCTCTATCTTACTCACTCCCACCTCCCCACCTCCCCCTGGCCAGTCTAATCTCTTGTCAAGGCCTGTAGATTTTAACTCATAGCATCTCTCCCATAAGCCCCCTTCTCTCCTCTGATGCTACTTCCACCCTAGTACAGGCTCTCATCACCTCAGTCCAAGGTTATTATAATAGCCTGCTGGTCAATTTCCCCACTGAAAGTCTCCCCCTACTCTAGTCTATCATCCACTCAGCTGTCAAAATTATCTTTTGAAAGCACAGGTATCCTGCCCCCTACTCAACAGACTCCAGTAGTTCCCTTTCATCTCCAAGATAAAATATAAAATTCTCTGAAACTCAAAGCCCTTTGGAATTTATCCACCTGCATTTTTCCAGTTTTCTTGCATCCAACTCTGCCCCCCTCCATGAATCCAGTGATCTTTGGTCCAGTGATGTTGGCTTACATGCTGTTCTTAGAACAATAGTCTCCTTTCCTGACTCTGGACATTTTCACTGACTGTCCCCCATGCATGGAATGCTCTTCCTGATCATCTCTGCCATTTAGCTTTCCTGGCTTCTTTCTAGTCCCAGTTAAAATTCCACCCTCTACAGGAAACCTTTCTCAACCCATCTTAGTTCTAGTATCTTCCAGTTGTTGATCATTTCCCTTTTATCCTGTATGTAACTTGTTTGTGTAAAGCTATTCACATGTTATCTCCCCACACCCACACCCCCTGCTTCAACCTCATTGTCTGTGTTCACTTGGTGGTCAGAAGAAGCAATACGAGGACACTCTCAGGGTCTCTTTTAAGAACTTTGGAATTGATTGTGTGACACATGAGACACTGGCACAGGAACGCTCAGCATAGCATGCCCACCCAGATAAGGTGCTGCGCTCTATGAGCAAAGCAGAATTGAAACAGCTGAAAGGAAATACAGGATGCAAAAAATCACACAGACTATTTGTCCCCAACCTGTGGGAGAGCATTCCAAGCTTGTGTTGGTCTGATCAGCCACTGTCAGACACACTGAAACTTGACTCTAGTATAGTGAGGTCATTTTGGTCCTCTTCCTCCTACTTTTCCTCCCCCCTCCCCTCCAGGAGCAATTCCATTTCAGGGGCCTGCATTTGGATTTTCTTTGCTTGGTCTACTTTAGTGCTTGACTGACCACTGCTGAAATTCATCCAGCTAATTAAGGTCTCTCAAAGTGGGGCTATTTTGTTGGGTTATTCTCTCCCAAACCCAGTTATTTCCCTACCTTGAACCAATCAAAAAGTTTTCCACCTCATAAGGAGATCTTGGTTATACACTTAGAAGTTCATCAGTCCCTGTACTGATTAACTGAGGTAGTGAGTGTGGAATGCTTTCCTCATTGTCTGCCCCCTAGTTAAACATTTGCTACCTGGAATGCTTTTGGCAAATTCTACAGTCCCAAATTCTGAATACATTCTATTGATTTGGGAGGATTATCCTTTTCCAGGATTTTTCCTTCCCCAGTTCCCTGTACTAAAACGTTGTGAGGCTCAGAGATTGTGAATGTAAAACATTTTGCAAATCTTAACGCACTATTTAACTACCAGTTAAACTAGTAAAAATCGGTTTATTATTATCCTTGTTACCAGTCTACAGTAACCAGGACTCTAATCTGCTTATGCCTTCATTCCCTGAACCTTCTATTGCACTCCTGTGGAGCTCAGGTAATGTTTAGAGAGCCACACAGAAGTGTGCTAGTAATGTTTAGCATCTGGGCCCTGGGGTAGATAGAGGAATGGGGGATGGGGGATGAGGGACTATCTGCACAGATCTTTTTACATGTAATCTGCTTACTTAACATTTTCTTAAGTCTGTGCAGTCAACTAAACAACAAAGTAATCCCTAATTTACAGCCATTGCTGATTTCCAAAGTATAAATGCTCACACTGAGAATTTCACAATTAGATCTTGCAAGCTGACTCTGGCATACTCGTTCTAAAGAATCTTGGAAGAATCAATGTAGTACAGTTCACAGCAGGAAATTAACATCTCTCCCACTACTTCCCAATACATGTTGATTTTTATTCATTTTCATTCCTGTCAATTCTCCATGACCCCATTTGGGTTTTTCTTGGCAAAAATCCTGGACTGGTTAGCCATTCCTTCTCCAGCTCATTTTACAGATGAGGAAACTGAGGTAAATAGGGTTAAGTGATTTTCCCAGACCATACAGCTAGTATGTATTTGAGGCCAGATAAGTCTTCCTGACTTACCTGTTCTATCCACTGAGTCACCTAGCTGCCCAATACATGTCAATACAACTTATCATTTTACGAAGTTCTCATTGGCTCATCGGATAACACACTGGCCGTGGAGTTCAAACCCAGCCTCAGACACTCATTAGCTGTGTGAATCTCAAGTCACTTAACCCTGATTGCCTCCCCCCCGCCATACCTAGTGATACAATTTAACAAAAGGATATCTTTTTACAAAGTTGCTATAGGTTACTTTCTGTTTCACAAAGACCCTTGTCAACCCAAAGGCAACAAGGGAAAGAAAATCATGCTTGTGATCTCAGAGAAATTCTGATCCTTTCAGAGTTCCCATGAAACAGGGGTGGGGAACCTGTGGTCTAGAGGCCATACGTGGCCCTCCAGATCCTCAAGTGCAGCCCTTCGACTGAATCCAAACTTCACACAACAAATCCGTTTATTAAGGGGATTTGTTCTGTGAAGTTTGGACTCAGTCGAAGGGCTGCACCCAAGGCCCCAAAGCCCATATAAGGCCTCGAGGCCATAGGATCCCCACCTCTGCCATAAATCTAGGATTTTCCCCACAGGGATTATGGACTTTAAGTCAACCAGAAGCAGCCTCAGTCTTAGGTATGAATCCAGATTATTTGGGGTAAAAGTTCTTTCATTATTCCAGTTAGCAAGTAGAGGTCTGGCTATGCAGCTCCAAGGAGTCACTTTGCATAGCGGGCATGCCAAGAGTTCCCTTGTACACATATGATGATGTTGCTGGAGAGCCGTATTATTGGGTACCATGGAGCACCTGAAAATCCCCATGGTGTTTCCTACTTCTCATGAGAACAAGCGGGTTAACGTAAATGGGAAAAAAAAATGGAAAATGGTTAACTTAAATGGAAACTCAGAAACTCCTAAAAGGAGTAAGTACTTGAGGTTTCTTACTTGAGTCTCTAGACTGTAGGAAAAACTTATCCTGTAGACCTACAGTTTATAAGGATCTTACAAAAGCTATTTAGACCCGTTGTTGCAACAAGGCAAATAGACCAGGTCTGTTTAAAATCCAGAAAAGAAGAAAAGTAAGCAGTTAGCAGCTCGATAAGCATTCCCCAGGACAGCTAAGGTACTTGGATCATCTTGAATAAATGGGTGCAGTAATGCAAATGATAGCAGTAAATATGCATTTGGGCAAGCCTTGTAAGGAAAAAGATCTCAAAACAGGCTGTTCAATTACAATCCAAAATAAAAATCATTCTTTTTTCTCTCCTTAGTAGGATATTCAAGACTGAGAGTCCTGGGCAGAGAATATCTCCCATAGGTCCTTGAAAATGTAAAGGAAGGACCCCCAGATTCTATCACATAAGCCCCCTCCCCCATATGAAGCATCCCCCCTAGAGGGGAGAGTCCCCAGGGGACAATTACTCTTACTTCTTTCAGGATACTAAGGGGTAAGTAACCTTGAGGTAACCCTTCCATTTCCTGATGCACAGAGGAAGAGGAAAGGCATCTCAGGACCTGATTTCCATCGTCCCCTGGCCACAGGACTTCTATTGCGCCTGACTGATCTCTGGAGAGGTAAGGTACAACCTTCCAGCTGACGTGTGACCCCTGAGGGAAGAGGAAGTAAATCTACTGGGAGAGGATCTTCCATCCCCTGCCCCACTGTCTTTTGCCTGATCTCCAGCTTTCAGAGGGAAGGGGAGAGGGAGAACTGGAGCTTTCTATCTAACCTTGTGCCTTTCATCTTGTGTTCTACCTACCTTTCTCCCACTGATCTCCAGTCTCCTCTTGGAAGAGGAGAGGTATCTTCCACTTAATGATTAACATATTTAGAGTAAGTCATACTCTTCACATCCCAGTGATTCTGAAACCCTTTAGGTCATCATCTAAACTCCATTCCCTACCACCCTGTTCTTTATTCTCATCCCCCTCAACCCTCCCTTCCCAAAGTCTCAACCCAACCACTCCTTCTACTGTGCCTTCTGTAATGTTTGTTCCATAGGAAACAAACTTGCCTTTATCATAAATCTTTTCCTCTCCCATTTCTTTCACGTTGTAGCAACTGAGACCTGTCTTCCCTTGATAACACAGCATCATTGACCACCTGTTTCAGTACTAATTGCACTTTCACTCATTCCTTTTGGCAGACTGGTTGAGGCAGAGAAATTGGAATACTCCTTTTCCCCCATTGCCACTTGCAGGTTCTCTCCTCTTTTGAGGACCATGCAATCTGCATTGTCCACTCAATCAAAATCCTGGTCACTGTTGTCTATAGACCTCTAGCACCCTCTCCTTCATTCTTTCATGAGTTTATTGTCAAAGATGACTCATGTCTTTCTCTTTTCCCCAACTCCTGCCTTCCTACTAGAAGATGTCAACATAACATACTGCTTCAGACACTCTAAACATTCAGTTTTTCAACCTACTCACTTCCTGTGACTTACTTCTCTACCCCATCTCATCCACACACAAAGATGGTCATACCTTCTGTCTTGCCATTACCCACAAATATACCACCTCCATCTTCAAAGATTCTGAAATTCCTTTATCTAACCATAACATATTGGCTTTCCACCTCTCCCTCTGCCTTCCCTTACCAAACCATACTCTCCATACCCATTATGACCTCCAGTTCTTCAACTTTTCACTTCTCACTCTCTCCTCTTTTCCCCATCTTGATCATTTACCGAAGCAATTCCACACTATACTGTTCTCTTGTCTTGAGTCCCTGGCCCCCTCATAATATTGCCAGTTATGCTCTGCCAAGCCTCAGCCTTGGATCACTTTCATCATCTGCTGTCTGCTCCTCCCCATGTGCTGCTGAATGATGGTGGAGAAAATCATACAACCCTTGTGATTAGATCCGCTACAGACTTATGTTGTACCCCTTCAATTGGGACCTCACTACTGCTTGACAATTTTTCTCTACCTCTATTATAAACTCTCCACAGAGCCTCTTCAAAACCTTTTCATCCCTTCTCAAGCCTCTTATGTCTCCCTCTCCCCATCATCTCAGCTGAGAAGCTTGCCTTACATATAACAGAAAAAAAATTGAGGATATTTGCTGAGGGCTCCCTCTTCTCTCCTGTTCCTCATCTCATTTCACTCAGATGCCATCTTCCCCATTCCCTCTCCTCCTGTTTCACACAAAGAGGTTGCCCTCCTCCTTGCCAAGGCAAACCCCTCTACCTTCACAAGGGACCCCATTCCATTCTGTCCCCTCCAACAGATTATCCCTTGTATCACTTATCTTCAATCTCTCCTTGACTACTTGTTCTTTCTCTACTGCTACAAACCTTTTCTATCCTCAAAAATCCATCTCTTGAACCTTCTATCCTTGTTACCGTTGTTCCATATCTCTTCTGCCCCTTGTGGCAAAACTCCTTAAGAAGGCCATCTCCCATAATTTCCACTCCCTCTCCCATAATTCCCTTCTTAACTCCCTACAATCTGACTTCTGACCTCATCATTCAATCAAACTGCCCTCTCCAAAGTTGCCAATGATCTCCAAATGGCCAAATCTGATGGCCTTTTCTCAATTCTCGTTCTCTTTGACCTTTCTGCAACCTTTGACATGGTCACTCTCTTTTCTCTGGGTTTTTGGGACATCACTCTTCTGATTCTTCTCTTACCTTTCTGACTTGTCCTCAGTCCTGGATACTCATCTAGGTCATGCCCACTAACCAGGGTGTCCCACAGGGTCTGTCCTAGGACATCTTCTTGTCTCTATATTATTTCACTTATTTATTTAGTGATCTCATCAACTGCCATGAAATCCATGATCTAGCTCCCACATCTCCACTGACCTCCCATTTCACATCTCCAATTGCCTTTCAGACATCTGGAACTGGAAATCCAAAAGACATCTTAAATTCACCATGTCCAAAACTGAAGGTGATATCTTTGCCTTTGAACCTTCCCCACTTCCAAACTGCCCTATTACTGTTAAGAGCACCACCATCTTCCCAGTCACCAACGCTTGAAACCTAGGTATCATCCTTGACTCCTCACTGTTTCTCACACACTGCCCCCCACCATCCAATTAGTTGCTGAGGCCTGTTGAACTCACCTTCATAACACCTCTTGAATACATCCCCTACTCTCCTCTGATATTGCTACCACCCTTGTGTGGGCCCTTATGACTTCATACCTGGACAGTAGCCTGCTGGTTGGTCTGCCTGCCACACATCTCACCCCACTCTGGTGTAGCCTCCGTTCAGTTAGGTCAAAGTGATCTTTCTAAAATGTATGACCATGTGAGACCATGTCACACACACACACACACACACACACACACACACACACACACACACACACACCCCTGCAACAATTTCCAGTGGTTTCCTATAACCTCTAGGATGAAATAGGAAACCCTCTGTTTGACATTCAAAGCCCTTCAGGATCTACCCCCACTACCACCTTTCTAAGCTTCTTACACCCCCATCCACATGCTCTACTTTCTGGTGACACTGGACTCTTTTCTGTTCCATGAACAAGAAGCTACATCTCTAGGCTTTGGACATTCTCTCTGGTTGTCTCCATACCCTCAGTGCTCTCTTTCCTCATCTCCATCTACTGACTTCCCATGTTTCAACTAAAATCTCATCTACAAGAAAGCCTTTTCAACCCCTCTTAATTGTAATGTCTCCCTTCTATTAATCATTTCCTTATTATCCTTATATTTACCTGACAGGGATGATTCTATGATCAGGAATGGGATTTCCCCAGATCAAGATTTATCCATTTTGCTCCAGATGGGCTGACTCAATTTCCCCAATTTGGAGTGGGGGGTAGCCAGGTGGTATTGGAGATAGATTACCAGACTAGAGTCAGGAAGATCTTAGTTCAAATCTAACCTCTTACTAGCTGTGTGACCTTGGGCAAATCACAGCCCCGTTTGCCTCAGTTTCCTCATCTGTAAAATGAATTGGAGAAGAACACGGCAAACCACTCCAATATCTTTGCCAAGAAAAGGGTTACAGAGAATCAGACAAGACTGAAGCAACTGGACCACAATGCTTATCCTATACATAGCTTGTTTGTGTACGTTTGTTTGCTTCTTGTCTTCTCCTTTGGATTGTGAGCTCCTTGAGGGCAGGGACTGACTTTTGACTTTCCTTGTATCCTCAGGGTTTAGCACAATAACCTGACACATTAGTAGGTGCTTATTGACTGACTGACTGACTGACTGACTGACTGGTGGGTTTCTAGTACTATTGATCACAAGTCCCCATCAGTGAACTCTCCATCACCACTCAAAAAATTAAACTTTTAGCTTTTGGTGATATACTGATGGGAAATAGTAAAGGCAGTTGATACAAAACCTTTTCCCCAAACTAGGGGTACACTCTCCCCTTGGACATACAAGGTCCTAGGGGAAATGGACTCAAATGAAAGTACAAATATTACTGAGATACACATAGAGAACATGTGCAGCAAAGGGAGATCTCTTGGATCCTGGCCCTGAAAGTCCCTTTACCCCTTTGTTTAGTCCTTATAATGTTTTTGATAGGAGGTATATTGGTGATAGCCAAGTCAGTCCACTGCTCAGTTGGGTTGGGTCCCTGCAGCATGTGGTGCTTCAGCTAGCTCTGTTATTGAGGGGGGAGGGGGCGGTAAGCAGGTTGCTACTAAACTAGGCCCCTCACTGCCACCCTACTGTTTATCCAGAGTCCAGACCTTGCTATGCTCACCCAGCCACTACCTGACTGCTTCATTTCAAGGTTGCTGCTTGGTCAGCTCCTGACTCCTGTGGCTACTTACTGTTCCTGATGCCAGTCACTGAGGGGACCTCTGATGGGTTTCAGCATCTCCTGAACTCACACAGTTGCTTGGTCATTCTAATATTATTCATCTAAGTTTGGGAAAGAATACAAAGACAGAGGCACCATGTCCGTCTCCACAATGGAACCACCATTGCCAGGCAGTATTGCTGAAGCTGGGAATTGATCGATCCAACTGGTCTAGAAGGCAATTAACTTGGTATTGAGACGACAGAGTCACTACAATGTCAGTATCCTGTGACTCTGAGATTTCACTGCTAGGAATATAACCCAAGGAGATCAGTGGGGAAAAAGAAAGGTTCCCTCTGTGCCAACATATTTATAGCAACGCTTTTTGTAGTAGCAAAGAACTACAAATAAAGTAGATGCTCCTGTGATGGCCAAATATCAGAAAACAGACTGTTCAAGTATTGTCTAAAGCAACAGATGAAAAAAATATTTATTTTTTTCTGATACCCTGAAGACTAGGGTATCCAAGAAATGTAGTCCAATCCAATCCAACAAGCAAATTTTAAGCACCTTATATGTGTACACTGGGCTAAGCTCTTGGAGACACAAAGATCAAATGAAAGATAATCTCTGCTATCTTGCTGTCTTTGTCCCTCCTCCCTCCCCCTCCCCCTCCCCCCCCCCCCCCCCGTCTCTCTCTCTCCCCTGTCTCTCTGTGTCTCTCCTCCCTCCTCTCTTCTTTCCTCTTTCTGTCTCCTCTCTGTCCCTCTCTTTGTGTCCCTCTCCCCTCCCCTCCCCTCCTTTCCTTTCTCCTCTCCTCTCCTCTCCCCTCTCCTCCCCTTCCCTCCCCTCCCCTCCCCTCCTTTCCTTTCTCCTCTCCTCTCCTCTCCCCTCTCCTCCCCTCCCCTCCCCTCCCCTCCTTTCCTTTCTCCCCTTCCCTCCCCTCCCCTCTCCTCCCCTTCCCTCCCCTCCCCTCTCCTCCCCTTCCCTCCCCTCCCCTCTCCTCCCCTTCCCTCCCCTCCCCTCTCCTCCCCTCCCCTCCTCTCTCCTCCCCTCCCCTCCCCTCCCCTCCTCTCCCTTCCCCTCCCCTTCCCTTCCCTCCCCTCCCCTCCCCTTCCCTCCCCTCCCCTCCCCTCCCCTTCCCTCTCCTCTCCTCCCCTTCCCTCCTCTCTCCTCCCCTTCCCTCCCCTCCCCTCTCCTCCCCTTCCCTCCCCTCTCCTCCCCTCTCCTCTCCCCTCCCCTGTCCTCCCCTTCCCTCCCCTGTCCTCCCCTTCCCTCCCCTCCCCTCTCCTCCCCTCCCCTCCCCTGTCCTCCCCTTCCCTCCCCTCCCCTCTCCTCCCCTTCCCTCCTCTCTCCTCCCCTCCCCTCTCCTCTCCCCTCCCCTCCCTTCCCCTTCCCTCCCCTCCCCTCTACTCCCCTTCCCTCCCCTCCCCTCTCCTCCCCTTCCCTCCTCTCTCCTCCCCTCTCCTCTCCCCTCCTCTCTCCTCCCCTTCCCTCCTCTCCCCTCCCCTCTCCTCTCCCCTCCCCTTCCCTCCTCTCCCCTTCCCTCCTCTCTCCTCCCCTTCCCTCTCCTCTCCTCTGCCTCTCTTTTAAAGTTATCTTGTATTTGCTTCTCTTTGTATATGTTGTATACTAGACTAGAACATAAGCTCACTGAGGGCAGGATTGCTTTTTTTTTCTTTTCAGGTTTTCCTCTCTGTAGTGATGAGTGCACTGATGGCTCATTGTTTGTTTGTTTGGGTGGGGCACGGATGAACCAGACCTGTGATTTCATTGGCATAGGGAATTCCTGGGGATGAGTGAAACATTTTTTCATTATCAATGTAGATCAGTACCTCGGGTGCAACTTCTAGCCTTCGAAAATATCCTGGGGTACTGAGAGCTTAAGTAACTTGTCTATGATTACACAGCCTTTATGTCACCTAATCAGGACTTGAACCCAGGGCCACCTGACTCCAGGCCCTCTCTCTCTCTCTCCAGTCCATTAGGCTCGCTGTCAGCAGAGTCTAATTTAAAAGGTGGCTCAAAAGTCTTTAAGGTCGTAAAGCATAAAACTAGACTTTTGAGATGTGCTATATAGTAAGTGCTTAATAAATGTTTTTGTTTAATTGAATTGACTAAAAGAGTTAGGTCCAAAGCAAGGGACTGTGCAAATAACAGATGCCATTTTGGACTTCTAGCATTAACCTCTCATTTTCCACCAAGCATTTCTTTGCCCTAATGCCCCTGCATTAACCCTGAGAGGGGCATCCTTCAGCCATTTCTGCTGCCTCTCTGCATGAGGTTAGGACTGGATGCTTCCCTAGATCTCTTCCAGCTTGGATTGCCGATCTTACTTTGTGGAGCAGGAAACAAAGGTGGAGCTTTTTAGCTGTGGCTTCTTCATGGAAAGATCTGGCTCGTTCTGGGGATGAATCATCCCCAAACAAAGTCGAGAAAGCTGGAAATGTAAGTTCCCTCAGTGCCAGAGTTCTTGGAAGACCTCAAGGGAGGCCACAAACCATTGTTGCAACCATAGCTAAAAGTTATCACCTGATAGCATTTTTGTTTATTTTTAAAATAATGTTAATATCTTTTTTATACCTGCTTTTAAAAATTTAACTTTATTTTTTTAAAATGAAAATCTGTCTTCTCTCTTCCACCTCCCATTGAGAAAACTCCTGGTACAAATATGCAGAGTCAAGCAAAACAAATTCCCATAATGTCTATGTCGTGTGTGTGCGCGCGCGCGTTCAGAACACTTTCCTCCTGCCTGGACACAAATTGTCCATATGAACATTTGGAAAGGAGATGTCTCTAAATTTGTACAACTCATAGTCTTTTGAGCTACTGTAACTCTTTTCACTCATAGATCACAGCTCCTTTGGTGAAGGCACTTCACTCTGGATGGTCCTGTGCCACTGTCTCCCATGACTCACAATTGCCAAAGAAGTCTTCTCCTGCTTGGGGTAAAAATTACCTCAACTCACCAGCAGGTCTGAGAACCCTCAGTTACCCTCAACCTTGTTTAGCCCATCTGCTGAAACAGTTTACCAGGATGTGACTGCGGCTTGCGCTCCAGCTTCTTGGGTGAATCAGGTGGACCCCAAAGGTGGATAAGCAGCCCTCACACCAGAGGTTAACTAGTCTTCCCTGAACCCCCTACTCCCTGCACATAGTAGGTGTTTAATAAACACTATTGACTGATTGATTGACTGCTTTGTAGCCTGTGGTAAGAAAAAAACTTTTTCAAACATTTAATAAATAGAGAAATGGGTCACAGACTCAGAGATTCAGCGTTAGAAGAGTTGTGTTCTTTTATGAAATGTGTTTTTCTCTTATTCATGCCTGAAACAGAGTTCATTTCCCAGAGGGAGAAATTCATGAAGCAGGTCATTAGGACAAGACCATGTCAATGTAAGAGATGGAAAATCAAAGTTATATAGACATGTAGCTCATGGGCTGCTTCTCCTTCCAACTGATAGTGGATCCTCCCCAGGTAATGGGCACAGAGAACTGACCCAAGTATCATCCTGGGGGATAAGGAACATGCAGAGTCATAGGAATTTGAGGTGGGCAGTTCCCTCGGCCTAGGGAGCAACATGGTGCCATCTAATTTCTGCTGGATTTGTAGACTGGGCATCTGGCTTCAAATTCCAGCTATGTCATTCACTCCTTGGTTAATACTAGACAAGTCACTTCATGCCCTGAACCTCAGTTTCCTCCTCTGTTAAATAAGGGGTGTTGAATTAAAGGACTCAGAGGTCCCTTCCTATTCTAGATCTATGATCCTATGACCTCTAATGTCCCACTCACTTCTAAAATTATGATCTAGTCCAATGCTCCTCATTTTATAACTGGAGTCACACAGCTAGTAAAGAGCAGAGCTGCGATGCAAGTCCAGGTCCTTCGAGTCACCTTTTCCATTGTACCAGGCCTCTCTCCCCAAGTTCATCCCATGGAAAACTCACTCTCCAGCTCCCAGCCAAGAGCCTTGATATCATTGCTTTCAGCTTAGGATGAATCTAATTTGATATTTCCCTTACATCATTTGTTTTATCTTTGCCCCTAATTGCCCCATGATTTAGGCACTTAAGGATTTGGAAGGAGGATTTTCACCCCTTTCTTTGTATCCCCAGGACTTAGCAAAGTACTGGGCACACAGCAAGTACTTAAGAAATGCTTGTTTACTTGAGAGATTTACCAAGAAATGGGGCTATTCCCTAGCTCCCTAGTCCTCAAAGAGACTTCCTAGGAAGCCCTCAGCCTCAGATAGAGACATCAGGTCTCTTTGCTCCAAAGCCTTGTTCCCTGGAGGTCTTTCCCAGATCTGACCCACCTGGAGCTAGTAGCTTTTGCCTACTGACCAGACTCTCCCAGGCTGTACCTTTGCTAGCTTCTACCTGCTGGGCCTCATAGGACACAATAGCGCTACCTGTTCTGACTTGCTGGAGGCAGGGTTTGGAGCAGCCTAATTATCTGCCTTTTCTCAGTAGACTTCTCTCCAGTCACTCAAACTTTGCCTGAATTCATTTCTCAATGGTTGGCATGCTCCAGCCCCTCAGAGACTCCCCATCTCAGTGATCCCTTTAGCTGACTGCCATCGAACAAACCCCATCCCCCGTCCCTAACTACAAAGTTCTTTATGTCCATAATGCTCTCCCTCAACCCTGTGGCAGATTCATCCACCCCTTCCACTGCGCTTGATGAGGTCAGTGTTTGACTCACAGCCTTTCTTTTCACTCCAACTCCTGTTCTCATATTAGGAGACTTCATAGCAACGTGCGGATCGATAACAATATAATCATCGTGTTGATAACTTCAACATCCATATTGATATCTCTCCAATTTCCTAGTTCCACAATCTACTCAATCCCCTGATTTACTCCTCCACTCCACCTCAGTTACCCACAGAGATGGATGTACTTTTGGCCTTCACCCACAGGGGTTCCACTTCCATATTCACGAACTTGGAAATTACTTTATCTGATCACAACCTTCAAGAATTCCTTGTTTTCCTCTATCTCATGCTCCCCTAATCCTGTTCTTCCTCTTCCCCATAATCAACCATAGCACACCTCTGTTCTTTTCCTAAACTGGCTACATTCTCCTTTCTTTCCCATCTGGACCTCTTGGTGAACCAGTTGGACTCAGCATTATGCTCTACTCTAGGATCTGCTTCCCCATTGTCCTTTCTCCAGCCATGCTTTGCCAAACCCCAGACTTGGATTACTGCCACCATCTGTTGTCCTCACTCCTATTTCCAAGCTGCTGAACAAAGCTGGAGAAAATCATGAGACATGTTGACTGGGTCCACTACAAATTTATGATACTTAATCTAAAGGCAATCCTGTTTATGCCTCCAAATGGATTCACCATCTCATCACAGTGCTTTTTCAAAACTTTTCAATCTCTCCTCAAGCCTCTCATGGCTCCTTCCCCAACTTCCACCCCCTCAACCAACAACCTGGCCTCATATTTAAAAAAAAAAATTTTCAGGCAGGTCATAGAGATCACTCTTTCTTCACCTTCTCATCTCACATCACTCAAATGTCTTCCCCTACGATCTCTTCCTTCTGGGTCTCTCATGAAGGCTTGTCTTTTTGTCCAGGCAAACCCTTCTCCATAAACACATCACAATCATCCCTAGTATATTTCGGGGTCCTGTCTACATAAATAATTCGATTAAAATTGTATGACAAAATTCATGCACTCATTTAAGGTATATTGATTTATTGGAGGGGATTTGGAATAATTAGCTTATATTCACCTTTTTATAAGAAGCAATATAGTTTAAAACATTGAACTATACAGAGCTGGAATGATTGTCTAAATTTTCACTATATTAGTTTCTATTCACATTGTAATTCCAAGCAGCACATCAATCAATGACAGCTAAAAACTGAACCTACCTCATCCATCCCCAAGGCTATTCACAATACTATTGTCAGGTATCATAGGGAAACAAATTACAAGTCAAAATTACATGCCAATTTTGCCAAAAAAGCACAAGCTCATAATTGTGGGTGACTTTAATGCCAGAGAAGGCACAGACTGTCAGAGGTGACAAGGAGTCCTTGAGAGGAAACAACAACGGCAACGGTCACTCACTATTGAAGATGTGTGCATCTCATGACTCTCCCATCCCAACGCCATCTTCATTTACTTAAATATAATAAACCTTCGTGGGATGTAGAGTGTTCAGGGAACACTAGTACCTCTGGTGTGAGGGCTACCAAGCCCTTTTGGGGGCTGCTCATCCACCTTTGGTGTCTATCTGCTCCACCTAACTCTCAGTTGTGGTTCCAAGATACTATCATATGCAGCTGCAACACCCTGGTAAACCATTTTGGCAGACAGACCAAACCAGGTTGAGGGAAACTTAGGGGTCTCAAATCTATCAGTGAGTTAGGGAGGTTTCTACTCCAGGCATGTGAAGACTTCCTTTGATGGACTGGACAGAGGAGAACAATTTGTTCCAGTGACCACGAATGTCATTGAAGGAGGCGCTGTGAAGCTTAGAGGTTGGCTAGACATTGAAGACACAATGGAGGTCCACGGCATTCTGAGACATCACTAGTCATCTTGACTTTTCTTTTGCCACTGGAGTCCAAATACTCTGGAAGAGAGAGTGAGACCAAAGACATAACTCACTTCTGCCTCACTTAAATCCTATTGATGAGCAAGTCAAAACACATTACCCAGACCATTTTACTATTTTTACCTACCTTAAAGTCCTGTGGTGACAGGCAAACAACAAAGCAGCAGGTGTAAATACACTTGGAGCTCTAGTCACAGCCCTGCGCATAGGAGGCTCAAGCCATAGGGTTGCCTTCTCACTGGACTGAAGCAGCAGTGGAATTCGGCAGTCCCCAGGGGGTCTGGGCAGCCTTTTTGAAGGACTGCACTGCTCACCTCCTGCTGTGAGGAAGGGTTTAGAAAAGGTACCCTAAAAATTGTCTGCTTGGCCTGCTTGCCCCAGAAGGGATCTCTGTAGTCAAAATACAAAAAAAAATATACAAAAGATATAAATATATGAAATAAATATACAAAATACGCAAAAAACTTTTACAAAGATGATTCTACTGATCATCAGTACACGGAATACACACACACTTATGGACACACAAAATCCCGTAGACCTGAAGGGCAAACAGCTTTTGTTGCGAGAGAACTCAGCG
The DNA here is from genome assembly GCF_028372415.1 of Notamacropus eugenii. NCBI lineage: Eukaryota > Metazoa > Chordata > Mammalia > Diprotodontia > Macropodidae > Notamacropus > Notamacropus eugenii. The sequence goes on from NC_092872.1 coordinate 750,673,658, forward strand.
GGTAATCACATTGAAATAGCAGCCCTGAGTGAAATAAGGCTGGCAAACGAAGGCCAGCTTACTGAAGTTGGAGCTAGATACACATTTTTCCAGAGTGACTACAGTGATGCAGAGTACCAGGAAGCCAGTGAAGGTTTTACCATCAAAACTAATGTAGTCAACAAGCTTGTATGTCTTCCAAAAGAAGACGATGACAGGTTTTTGACAATACGAATGCTATTTGCAGGATAATGCCACATCCCTATGCTCCTACTATGACAAACCCTGATGAGGTCAAAGAAAAATTTTATGAAGACCTGGAGACCTTCATCATCAATATGTCAAAATAAGATAGTTATAGTGATAATATGAAGGATTATAACATATTTTAAAAACAAATTTGAAGAACTCACAGCTTATTTCATGAATTATTAAGAATTTAGGTAAATGGAAAGTCTTACATGAACTGATACAAAGTAAAATGAGCAGAACCAGGAGAACATTGTACACAGTAACAGCAACATTGTTTGATGATCAGCTGTGAATGACTTAATTTTTCTCAGCAATACAGTGATCCAGAACAATTCTGAAGGACTTATGATGAAAAATGCTATCCATCTCCAGAGAAAGAACTAATGGAGTCTGAATGCAGATTAAAGCACATTTTTTAAAACTTTGGCTTTTTTGATCTGTATTTTCTTTTGTAACATGGCTAATACGGAAATGTTTTGCATGTGCAATCTATATCAAATTGCTTGCCTTCTCAAGGAAGGGGCAGGGAGAGAATTTGCAACTCAAAATGTTAAGAGCTGAATGTTAAAATTTTTTGTTTCCATGCAGCTGAGAAAAAAATAAGATAAAAATTAAATATTTAAAAAAGCATTTTCAACAAAGCACCCAGAATTTTTAATTAGACGAAGTGGGGCATTTTAAGAAGCAAACATAGACCATCAAAAGTTACTAACTATACGTAGAGTTTCGTTCAGTCATTACAACTCTTTATGTTTCCAGTTGGGGTTTTCTTGGCAAAGACACTGAAATATTTCGTCATTTCCTTCTCTAGCTCATTTTCTAAATGAGGAAACTGAGACAAACAGGATTAAATGACTTGCCCACAGTTACAAACCTAGTAAGCATCTGAGGCCATATTTGAACTGAGGAAGATGAATCTTCCTGACTTCAAGCCCAGCACCCTCTCTACTTAACCACCTAGCTGCCTCAGGACATAGAGAATATGTTTCTAATGTCAATATTTAAAGATTAATATTCTCAAACTATGATATACAATTTTGCACTGAAAATCTGATGTATCTTTCAAATGTCAAAATAAAATCCTTAAATTTAGCAACAATCTTTCCTTCAGTACTTTCTTCAGGCTAGCAAACTAGAATATTGTTGTCAATACTGTTCACACTACAAAGGCCTGGCTGCTAATATAGTCTTATTCAGCATGCCCTATTTCTCCTGTAAAGAAGTATCTTCTAACAATGTCTACAGGGCTTTTTTTGCATTAATTAATGCACATTTACATTATTATATTTATCATCTGTGACAATGTATCCAGTTGACAGTATACATGTATGTGTACACAGCAGAGTACTTCTAGGTGACTGATGAGTTATTAACAAATGATAAATTTATAAATAAGCCATATTGAGGAAAATGGGGGGCAAGCTAGCACCTGAATCAAACATGGAACATTTTCTTAGACTCTTTGCTGTGAGGGGGGATCTGGGGCTAGCAGAATCCACAACTATCCCATCTAATTTAGGTCAATTGGCTGCCTTGATTTAGTTGTATTCAGATATCCCCATATACCATGCAGTATGTTGTATATAAATAAGGTAATTTTCACTTAGATATTCAGGTCACTCCTAATTATTTTGTTTCATTCTACACATTTCATTTTTATCTTAATCATGTTTGTGCCAGTGGTGAATGGGTTCCTCCAAAGTCTGGGGCCCCCTGAGGCCGGGGTCAGGAGCTGGGGCAGACTTAGCAGCTTGCCTAGGTTATCCCCCAGGCACATGATAAAGTCAATCAGTAAACATTTATTAAGGGAAATAAACGCCTACTGTGTGTCAAGCGTGTGCTATGTGCTTTATAAGCATTCTTAGTAATAAACATTCTTTAAACATGTGCAGCATGCTGAGTGCTGTTCTAAGCACTAGGAATACAAAAAAGGCAAAAGATAGATACTTGAAGTATCTTTGCCAAGAAAACCCCCATCTAAAAGACCCCTCAGGTTTTCAGTGCAAAATTGGATATTGTAGTTTGAGAATATGCTCAGAAGGAGCTCACACTTTAATGGGAAACACAACATTCAAACAATTCTGTACAAACAAGCTATAGACAGGATAGACTAGAAATAATCACCAGAAGGAAGGCACTGGAATTGAGCAGAGGCAGAAAGGGTTTCCTGTGGAAGGTGGGATTTTAGCTGTGATCTGTAAGAAGCCAGGGAAACCAAGGTGAGGAGGGGACATGTTCCAGGCCTGGGGCTAACCTGTAACAATGCTCAAGTCCAGAGGGATGGAGCCCGGTATCACTGGATTGCAGAATGAAGGGTTGGATGTAAGGTGTAAGAAAATTGGGAAGGTGTGTTTGTAGGGGGAGAGGAGCAATTTTGAGGGACTTTGAAAGTTAAACAAGATTTTATGTTTGATCCTAGAGGCGATAGAAAGCTGCTGAAGTTTATTAACTAGGGGAGTAACTTTAGAAAGATCAATGTGGCAACTGAGTAAAGGACAGACTGGGATGCGGAGAGACTTGAAACAGGTGGACCAGTCAGTAGGCTATTGCAATAGCTAGGGTGGGAAGTGAGGAGGGTTTGCACCCCAGGGGGGCCCATGTCAGAAGAGAGATTTTAGAAAATTGAAATCTGTGGACCTTATATATGGGAGGGCTGAGGGAGAGTGAGGAGGTGAGGATGACATCTAGGTTGTAACTGTGGGGGACCAGGAGGATGGTATTACCCTTTACAGTAATAAGGAAGTTGGGGGGAAAGTTAGGGGGAAAGATGATGAATTTGCTGAATTTAGGATGTGTGCTGGACATCCAGTGTGAGATATCTGAAAGGCAGTTGGAGATGTGAGAGTGGAGGTGGGCAGAGGTGAGGTTAGAGGTTAGAGGTGAGGAGATTTGAGAATCATCAGCAGAGATGAGGATGGATTTCATGGGAGCTGATGACATCACCAAATGAAATCATATAGAGGGACAAGAGAAGAGGGTTCAGCACAGAGCCCGGTAGGACACCCATGGTTAGCAGGTGGGACCTGAATGAAGATCCAGCAAAGGAACCTGAGAAGAATAGGGAAGAGAAAGAGAACCAGGAGACAGTGGTTCCAAAAACCTAGAAAGTAGAGAGTGACAAGGAGAAGAGAGTGACCAATATTACTAAGGTAGGAGGTCATAAGGATGAGGATGGAGAAAAGGCTGTTCGATTTGGCAACTAAGAGGTCCTTGGTACCTTTGGAGAGAACAGCTTCTGTGGAATGCGGAGGTCCAGAACAGGGTGGGAGGGAATTAATAACGAAAGGGAGAGGAGAGGGCATGGAGGCTCCTATGGAAGGTGGTCATTTAGAGGAGTTTAGCGTCAACGGACCAGAGAGATAAAAAACAATCACTAACAGGGAAGGATGGATGAAAGGAGAGATCTGTGAGGCCTTAAAGTCCAAGTCCTGTAGTACCTGCTCCAGATTCTCCTACAGGGTGTACTCAAGAATGGGCCATCAAGGTGGTGGAATGAGAAGCTAGATGGTGAAGTCGATTCACTAGCATTGCTCCTGGATTCAGGGAGACTTGAATTCAAGTCCTGTCTCTGATAAGCTAGCTGGGTGACTGGGAAAGTCACTTGATCTTCTGGGGCCTTAATTTCCTCATATGTAAAGGAAGCTAATAATAGCACCTATGTCACAGGGTTGTGGGGAGGATCAACTGAGATAACATATGTAAAATGCTTTAAGTGTCATGTAAATTCTGGTTATTATGTTATTATTAGCCTTTGTCCATAGACGCTGAGGGAGGGAAAACTCCCTCCCTCCTTCTGTTATCTCCTGTGTAGACAGAGAGCATGGTCTCCACATTGATGAAATTGTCAACCTATGAAGGATCTATTATGTTAAAAAGAAAGAGGTAAATGACAAAGTCTGAAATTTTCTAGAGGAAAAAGTTCAGCAGGGAACAGAGATGTGGACAGATGTGTTTGTGTTGCTATCTTATTAATTATATGACTTACAAAAGACAAACTGCAGATAATAGAGGTTTAGAACTGCATGAACAAATGTTTCTCTTATTGTGTGGTCAGTGTAGAGCTAGGCCTTGTTCCACTCTCCTCCACCATTTCCACCAAGTGACCATAGGCACAGCTTCTCTCTTCCAATCCCACTAGACCTCACCATGGGTGGGGACGGTTCTGAGGGCAGGGATGGAATAAGAGAGAGAAAGGAAAGATACTAGTAAAAGACTAAGGGATTGTTTTTTGCTTTCCTATTACTGTAGGGGAGAAACAATTGGTGGGCATTACAGAGACTCTTTGATCAGGAAACTGGAGAGGGAGTGAGGGACGGAAGGAAGCAAAGAAAAAAGGAGAGATGGACAGAAAAAGAGAGAGGTAGAGACAGTAACAGAGATTGAGAGACACAGAGATAGATGTAGAGAGACAGTGAGAAAGAGATGAAGGAAAGAAGGTACAAGGAGGGAGGAAGAGTACGATTGCCCTTCCCCTTCTAGTGGCTGGGATCAATAGGCCAGACAGGATCTGTGCCACTGAGGAAGGACTCGAAGTACCTGAGCAATTTCATATATGCTTGGAATTAAAGATCTCTCAGTCAAGGATTCCAGTATTGTTTCCTTCTTCTTAGGTCTCTGATTTAAAATTAAGTTTAATGACACACTTTGTATGTCTTCATTTATGAATGCATCATCCTTTCCCTCTCTTCTACCCAATTTGTTGGGGTGTTCAGGGAAGGCTGGCACCTCTGGGTCAGAGCTGCCAACCCCTGTTCAGGGCTGCTCATCCACCTTTGCTGATTTCCTGGCATGGACTCCCACCTGTAACTCCAAGAAGCTGTAGCAAGTGCAGTGGTCACATGCCAGTAAAACCATCTCTGCAGATGGGCTAAACCAGGCAGAGGGTAACAGCAGCCTCACACCCATCCATGGACTAGGGGGGTGTGAAGACGTCCCCCAGTGGAACAGTGAGATGAGAACAATTTGTTCCAACCTCCATTCGATTGTTGTCGTTCGTTTTCGAAGAAGACCAAAATGACATCACCATGATAAAGTGAAGTTTCTGTGTGTCCAACTGTCGCTGATCAGACCAATGCGTGCTTGGAATGCTGTACCACAGGTTGGGCACAGAGAGTCTGTGTGAATTTTTGGGCAGATACTCCAAATTTGTGCATCCCACGTTTACTTTGTGCTGTCTCAATTCTGCTTTGCTCATAGAGCGCAGCACCCATTCTGATGTGGGCATGCCATGCTGAACAGTCCTGTGCCAGTATCTCCCATGCGGCACAGTCAAATTCAAAGTTCTTGAGAGAGACCTTGAGAGTGTCCTTGTATTGTTCCTTCTGGCCACCATGTGATCACCTGCTCCATGTGAGTTCTCCATAAAATAGTCTTTTTGGCAAGCATACATTTTGCATTTGAACAATGTGGCCAGCCCATCAGAATTGCTCTCTCTGAAGCATAGTTTGAATACTTGGCAGTTCAGTTTGAGCAAGGACTTCAGTGTCTGGTACTTTATCCTGCCAGGTGATCCTCAGAATCTTTCTAAGACAGTTCAAATGGAAGCGGTTCAGTTTCCTGGCATGGTGCTGGTAGACTGTCCATGTTTCACAGGCATGCAACAATGAGGTCAGCACAACAGCTCTGTAGTTTGGTAGTCAATCTAATACCTCTTTTCTCCTAAACTTTTCTTCAGAGCCTCCCAAACACTGAGCTAGTTCAGGCAATGCATGTATCAACCTTGTTGTCAACGTGTACATCCCTGGAAAGTACACTGCCAAGGTAAGTGAACTTATCCACAGCATTCAAAACTTCTCCATTTGTTGTAACTGATGGTTTCACATATGGATGGTGTGGTGGTGGCTGATGGAGCACCTGTGTTTTCTTGGTGTTATTAGGCCAAAATTAGCACAGGCAGCAGAGAACTGATCCATACTTTGTTGCATCTCAGCTTCAGAGGCTGCATTGAGTGCACAATCATCTGCAAACAGAAAATCATGCACCAACACTCCCTCCACTTTGATCTTGGCTTGGAGCCTTTTCAACTTGTAGTTGACCTTGATGCCATGTTCATCCTCATTGAAAGCATTTGACAACATGACTGAAAACATCATGCTAAAAAACATAGGAGCAAGCACACAGCCCTGTTTCACTCCACTGGTGACTGGAAAGGCACGAGACCATTGTACACTCTCTAGAACCCGGGCAAACATGCCATCATGAAATTGACATACAATATTGATGAACTTCTCTGGGCAACCAAATTTTGACATAATTTTCCATAAGCCCTCATGACTAACAGTGTCCAAGGCCTTGATCAGGTCTACAAACATTGTGTACAGACCTCTGTTCTGCTCCTGGCATTTCTCCTGGAGTTGTCGGGCAGCAAACACCATATCGACTGTTCCTCGGCCCTTTCTGAAGCCACACTGGCTGTCAGGTATATGACCATCTTCCAGGTGAAGGATCAGCCTATTAAGGAGGACTCTAGCAAGAATTTTGCCAACAATGACTAAGAGAGAGACTCCCCTGTGATTGTCGCAGTACAATCTATTCCCTTTACCTTTATAGAGATGAATGATGGAGGCAGCCTTGAACTCCTGAACATAAGGACAGCTAAAGCAGGTGCTGTAGAGTTCTTAGAGCTTGACCAGATGTGAAGATGCCAAGGTCATCCGTTGCATCCCAGGCCATAGCTAGCTGTCCTGATTTTTGTTTTGGACTTCAAATACTCTGGAAGAGAGAGTGAGGATGGCACCTTTGCACAGCTCTGCCTCACTTAAATGGAAATCAAGTGCCAGTCCAGGCATCACCCTCCTGAAGTAATGTCATTGGTTCTCTGAAATCCAAGGATCAGCAGCAGCAGCTACCACCCAGAAGGCTGTTCTTTGTAACAAAGAACAAAAAAGAGGGGAGAAAGCAGCCAAACAAGACAAAGGGACTGTATGGGAGGGAGGTGACTTCTCTCATCTTTTTTTTTTCAGGGCCAAGCAGTCTACACAGCATTTAGTTTCTCTGTCATCATTCTCTCAGTTGACATTGTTTGGTCATCATGTTCTGCTTACTTCCCTTTTCATTGTTTATATAAAACATCTCAGGCTTCTTTGAAGTCTTCACATTCATGGTTTCTTCCAGCACAGTAGTATTCTATGATTTTCTTCTACTGTACTTTGGTACATATGGGTTGTCAGACCCCATACATGTTACTCCCCTTCTTGGAGTATTGCTTTCCTTAATGGCTGCGCCAAGTCACATTAGTGGGCTTATCTTTCCATAGTTTAACTAGTAGTTCCCCTTTGTGTCATCTTTACCAGTTTGTTGAGTGTGATGTGAATCTTCAGATTGGCTTGAGTTTCATTTCTCGTATTATTACTGATTTAGAGGAATCTTTCATATTAATAGTTTATGACTCTTTTTTTGAGAACTGGTTGTTCCTATCCTTACCTATTAGAGAAGGTTCTTGATATTATATATTTGTGTAAGTCTCCTATAGATCTTAGATATCAGAAACTTAGGCTTCCTTCATTTTTTTAAAGCAAGAAAGCATTTTTTATTTTAATAAAATTTTATTTTATTATCAGTTCTGAATATTCTCCCTCCCTCTTCTTTCTTCCCATCCAGACCAAAAACAAACAAAAAAAATCTATAGCAAATATGTATATCTGTGCAAAACAAATTCTTGCATTAGTCATGTAAGAAGAAGGAGGAGGAGGGGATGAAAAAGAAGAAGAGCAGGAGGAGGAAGAAGAAGGAGAGGGAGGAGGAGAAGAAAAGGAAGGAGAAGAAGAGGAAGAAAAAGGAGGAGAAGAAAAGAAAATATACTTGAAGAAGGAGGAGGAGGAGAAGAAGAAGAAAAGAAATTATACTTTAATTTGTCTTCTGAGTACATCAGTTCTTTATCTGGAGGTAGACAACATTTTTCTCCATAACTCCTTCAGGATTGTGGTTGATCATTGCATTGATTAGATTTCCAAAACCTAACTTTAGATTAAATTAATCTTAGTTTCCCAAAGTTGTTAAGCTTAATAATATTGCTCCTACTCTATAAATTGTTCTGGTTCTGCTCACTTCACTTTGCAACAGTTCATATAAGTCTTCTCAGGTTTTTCTGATCACATCCCCTTCATCATTTTTTCTTTTTTTTATATTTGTTATTTATTTTTAACATTCCTTTCTTTATAAATTTTGAGTTTCAAATTCTTTCCCTCCCCCTTACCACTCCCCAACCCACTGACAAGGCAAAAAAACATGGTATCAATTATATATGTAAAATCATGTAAAACATATTTCCATATTAGCTGTATCACAAAAGCTAAAAACAAGTGAGAAAATGATCCTTCACTTCGCACTCAGAGTTCATCAGTTCTCTCTCTGGAGGTGGATAGCATTTTTCATCATGAATTCTTTGGAATTGTCTTGGATCATTGTCTTGATCAGAGTAGCCACGTCTTTTGCATTTGACCTTCATCACACATTGCTATTATTGTGCATGATGATCTCCCAGTTGTTCTCATTCACTTTTCACCAGTTCATATAGGTCTTGCCATGCTTTTCTGAAACCACCCATTGGTCATTTCTTATAGCACAGTAGTTTTCCAACACAATCATATACCACAACTTGTTCAGCCACTCCCCAATTGATGGGCATTCCCTCAATATCCAATTCTTTGCCACCACAAAAAGGGCTGCTCTAAATATTTTTTTGTACATGTGGGTCCTTTGGGATACAGACCTAACAGTGATATTGCTGGATCAAAGGATATACACAATTTTAGAGCCCTTTCGGCATAGTTCCAGACCTTTCTCCAGAATGACTGGATCATTTCACTACTTCACCAACAATTCATCAATGTACCTATTTTCCCTTATCCCCTCCAGCATTTGTCATTTCTAGTAGGTGTGAGATGGCACTTCAGAGTTGTTTTAATTTGCCTTTCCCTAATCAGGAGTGATTTGGAGAAATTTTTTAAAATATGACTATAAATAGCTTGGATTTCTTCTTCTGAAAACTGCCTGTTCACATCCTTTGACCATTTATGACATGGCTCATATTTTTACAAATGACCTTCTAAGTTGTCTTTGGTGTCTGTGGGCTGAGATATCTGGAAACTACTATTGCTGCCAATGATTCAGTGGCCCCAAGGCCTGCTCTGGGTTTGCTGGGGTCAGGTCTATTCTGGCACAGCCTGCACTGGACTGTGCTCCTCTCTCATCCTGGTACAACAGATCTTTCCTGCTGACCTTTCAAGTTGTCTTGGGCTAGAAACTTATTTCACTCTCTTTTTGTGGATTCTGCTGCTCTAGAATTTGTTTATTGTCATTTTTAAAGTATTTGGAGAGATTTGAGGGGCAGCCCTTTATTCTGTGATCTTGGCTCCACCCCCAATTCTGCTTTTTAAGGTATTTTCTTTAGTTTTTTTCTGTGCCCCCCCCTTTTTTTTTTTACCATACTTTAATTTTCTTTTCGTAATTTTCTTGCCTCACTCTCATTTCCTTTCCTAATTTTTTTCCTCTACCATTCATCTCTTTCTTTAACTCATCCAGGAATTCTTGCTGGCCTTGAATCAATCCAATAAGCATTTTTCTTTGAGACTTAGATTATAGCTGCTTTCATATTATTATCTTCTAAGTCTATGTCTTTGTCTTCCCTTCCACAGTAGAAATTTTTTATGGTTAAGTTCTTTTTTGTTTGTTTGCTCAGTTTCCCCACCTCCCAGCAGTTGTACTCTGCTCACATGGGGGTGGGAAGGCACCCTCCCAAGTTTTAGGCTTTTTCATGCTGCTATTTTCAGAGCTAGTTCTGGGGTCTACAAGTTTTCAGTGCTTCCAAGGTGGTGTGATCCTAAGAGAAGCAGAGGCAGAGTCACTGCCCTCCTGGTTGGTCTACACTCCACTCTTTACCCAGGAAAGGCTTCTACTCCCCTGAAGCTACAAGTACAAGTGTTCTTCTTGGCCCTGGAATTAAGACCTAAATAGAATCGATGCCAGTCAGTATCAACTGCACCCAGTGCCATCAAAGGGTCTTCTATACTCTCTTTCTGACCAGTTGTCCAACCCCCTTACCGTCTGGGCTGAGAGCTCCCGAAGGTGCTGTTGTTACTGGTACTGCTGTTGCAGCTGCCTCTGTGACTTGTCCCTGGTGCTGCCACCATGCTTCAGGCCCACCTTGGGGTCACTGTTATGCCCTACTGACCTAAGTTGTCTTAGAATGGAAAAATGTCTCTCTCTGATCTTTTGTGGGCTCTGTTTCTCCAAAACATGATGTATGGTATTATCTTAAAGTTGTTTGGAGGGGAATGTTGGGAGAGTTCATCTGGGTCCCAGCCTGTACTCTGCCGTCTTGGCTCCACCCCCAAAACCCTCTTGGTCATTTCTTAACAAAATAGCATTCTATGACATATATTTATATGTATATATCTCACAACTTTCTCAGCCATTCCCCAATTGATAGACACACCATCAGCTTGAATTCTTTACTACTACAAAAAAAAGAGTTGCTAAAAATATTATATAACAAATGTACAAATGGGCCATTTTCCTCTTATTGTCCTTTCATTTTGACAAGAGTATTCTGTAATATTGTGAAGTATGTATCTGCACGTGGGGAATCAGCAAGCTGGTGGCATAGTGAATAGGGGCTCAAATGCCACCTCACACAAATCACTTTACCTCTCTCTGCCTCAGTTCCCTTGCCTGTAAAATGGGGATAATAAGAGCACCTATCTCCCAGGATTGTTATGAAATACAGTGGGACAGTATGTACAGTCCTTTGCAAACCTCAAAGTATTATGTAACCACTGGCTATTATTATTGTTATGACTAATAATAAAAAATAACTGCCATTTATATCCTGCTTTAACATTTGCCAAGTACTTGAGACAGAGACTCATAATTGCTTTATGAGAGAATACAAGTCCTTGTGGATAGAGAGCTATCCTGAAGGCCAAGGTTCAGATCCTCCTTCTGAATTATATGTGCTAGCTGTGTGGGAGAGCCCTTCAATGCCCCAGTAGTCTGGGCAACTCTAAGATTATAAGAGAAAGTGTTGACTTCCTTGAGAGCTTGCTTAGATATCACATCATTAATGACTGTTCTTTGGACATGGCCGTTTAGCCAGTTTTGCATCCCACATGACTACAATGTAATTAAGCCCAGAGCTGGAAAGGATCCCTGAGATATCCTAAGTGTGAAACTCAGTTACATTTTGGTTATGATGAACCCTGAGAATCTTTCTGAGTTGGGGTAACATTCTGTGACCCCATTAGGACACCCTTGGCAGTGATGGGTCCAGTCTGAGTGGCTAATTATCAAGGGACCACTCTGCTTTATGTAGCTCACAGGAGTATCCAGGTGCAAAGATGACTCACAGAATGTCAGGATAGAAAAGTACCTTAGACCCTAGAATGGAGAGTATGATCCATAAAAAGTGCTTTAGATATCAGAATGCTGAGTGTCAGAGGTTGGAAGGGCTCTAGAACACAGCAGCTTTAGAACATAAAAGTTGTTTCAATTTTAGTCCTGTCCAAGTCTTCATGACACCTTTTGGGGGTTTTCTTGGCAAAGATTCTGGAATGGTTCCCCATTTCCTTCTTCAGCTCATCTTACAGACAAGGAAACTGAGGCAAACCGGGTCAAGTGACTTGCCCAGAGTCATGCCGTTACTAAGTGTCTGAGACTGAATTTGCCCTCAGGTCTTCCTGATCCTAGCCCCACTGTTCCAGGCACTGTGCTACCTAGCTGCCAGAATATAAAATGCAAAATATCAAAACTGAAATGGACTTTAGAACTCATAGTTTCAGAGTTAGAAGGGCTTTAGAACACAAAAGGCAATGCTTCAAAGTTAAAATGGAAGAGGGCCAAACTGGAAAAAAGCTTCTGAATAGATGGAGCATTTAGAACACAGCAAGCATTTATTAAGAACCTACTATGTGCACTGGGCTACCTGCTGGGAACTCAAAGAAAGGTCCACAGTTTCATAAGGGAGACAACTGTGGACAGACAAAATATAGAAAGGTTAAATTGGGGGTAGTCTCAGAGTGAAGTGCTAGGGTTAAGGAGGTCCAGTAAAGGTTTCTTGGAGAAGGCAGGATTTTAGCTGAAACTTGGGAACAAGGAAAAAATAGGGGCCAGAGATGAGGAGAAACAGAGTTCTGAGCATGGGGGACAGCCAGTGAAAATGCCCTGAGTCCCATGTGACAGGAACAGCCTGGAACCCAGTCACTGGTTTGAAGAGTATGCACTGAGGAGTTAGGTAGGAATATGTTAGGTTACTAAAGGCTTTGAATGCCAAACAGTATTTCACACTTATTTTTGGTAAGAGGGAACCACTGGAGTTTATTGAATGGGATAGGTGAGACTTGTGCTTTAGGAAGATTACTTTGACAGTTGAGTGGAGGTATCTACTGGTATCTACAGAGCTTTGAGGCAAGGAGACCAACCAGAAAGCTATTGCAATAGTCCAGGAGGCAGTTGACAATAAATTCAGAATATCAAAGCTGAAATGAACTCTAGAACACCAGAACTTGGAAGGGTTTGGAACATGCAGAGTCTGAAGTGGAGAAGACTTTAGAACACAGAACACAGTGTCAAGTGAATGGATTTCAGACCTCATACTCTGAGAGTTGGGAAGGCTCATGAACACAGAATGTGTTGACAGTAGGACTCAGAGTATTAAGACAAAAATAGATCCAGTGACACTGGTCTCTGCCTGGCTGTTCCCCTAACAGGATACTCCATTTCCCCAATTCAGGCATTTTTCTCTGGCTGTACCCGAAGCCTAGAATGCTCCTCATCTCTACCTCCAAGCTTTAAGTCCCAACAAAAATCCCATCTTCTATTTTTTTCTTAATAGTATTTTATTTTTTTCCAATTACTTGTAAAGAAAATTTTCAACCTTCACTTTTATAAGATTTTGAGTTCTAAATTTTTTCTCCCTCCCTCCTCTGCCCCCTCCCCAAAATGTCAAGCAATCTGATATAGGCTTGCCAGGCCTAGAGGCCTGAGGGCTACCCGAGTCTTCCCTTACCTCACCTCCCGAGGTCTTCGGTTGGCCAATCCGGATGCTCGTATGAGAGAAAGGACGTTCCAGAGTCGAACAAGGGTTGAGCTTTATTTCAGGGTCTAGTTACAAGTGCAGGGGAATTCTTCCTTAGGAGGGAGTGAAGAATCTCCCAAGGAGGCAAAGATCTTACAATAAGAGATTGGAAGTAGAAGTATAAGTGGGGAGAGAGGGGGAGGGGAGAGAAGAGAGAGGAAAAGCGGAGCCTTCTGTCCTGTCAGCTCCGCGCCCCTCCGCCAAGTGAACTTTCAGGCTTTCCTGATCCTACTTAAACTCTTCAGCAGCATAGTTTGCATCTGAATACCGTGCTGTTAGATAACAATAGTGTGCCCAGATCTGGGACAATCTCGAGGGCGGGGAGAGCTCTCTCCCATCACGTTTCTCACGGGAAGAGGCGGAAATACACGAGATAGCTCGGTTCACCTCGATTCCCAGTCGTTTCCTGGGGGGGTCTCGTGAGAACTCTAAGATTTAGAAGTTCCCACCTTTACCCGCCCGAGACTGTCCACCTGGAATTGAGCTTCCATCCCCAGCATAGGCTATACATGTACAATCATATTAAACATATTTCCACATTAGTCATGTGAAAGAAAAATCAGAACAAGAGGGAAAAAACACAAAAAACCCAACAAAATGACATTTAAAAAGTGAAAATAGTATGCTTCGTCTTCATTCAGACTCCATAGTTCTTTCTCTGGACATGGACAGCATTTTCCCTCATGAGTCTTTTGGGTTGTTTTCATCATTGTATTTATTACTCAGAAGAACTATGTCTATCATAGATGATCATTGTACAATGTTACTGTTACTGTGTACAATGTTCTTCGCTCACTTCACTAGGCATCAGTTCATGTATTTCCAGGGTTTTCTGATATCTGCCTGCTCATCATTTTTTTTAAAAAAATTTATTTTTAATTTTCAACATTCACCTCGATAAGATTTTGAATTACAAATTTTCTCCCCATTTCCCCCTTCCCCCCCACCCCAAGATGGCATGTAAATTGATATAGGCTTAACATGTGCCTTCATATTAAATCTATTTTCGCATTTTCCATCATGAGTCTTTTGGGGTTGTCTTAGATCCTTGCATTGCTAAGAAGAGATAAGTCTATCAAAGGGAGTCATCATATAATGTGACTGTTACTCTGCACAATGATCTCCTGGTTCTGCTCATTTCCCTCAACATCGGTTCATGTGTCTTTCCAGGTTTTTCTGAAGACCACCATTTCTTATAGAACAGTAGTATTCCATTACATTCATATACACAACATATTCAGCCATTCCCCATTTGATGAGCATCCCTTCAATTTCCAATTTTGCCATCACAAAAAGAGCTTCCATAAAGAATTTTGTACATTGTGGGTCCTTTGTTGTGATCTTTTTGGGATACAAACCTAGTAGTGGTGTGTTCGTCCTTCGTTGCCGAAGAAGACCATGCCATCAGAGAAATAATGACATGACTTGAACTTGATTTTGTTCTGAGTGAGGGAGGGCTGTGTAGGTCACCAGCCTCACTTTTCCTCCAGAGCCATCTGAATCCAGTGACCTGATATTCATCAGGATGACTGGAGATGACCCAGGATCAGGCAATTGGGGTTAAATGATTTGCCCAAGGTCACACAGCTAGCGAGTGTCAAGTGTCTGAGGTGAGATTTGAACTCAGGTCCTCCTGACTCCTGCACTGGTGCTCTATCCACTGCACCACCTAGCTGCCACTACCTAGTAGTGGTGTTGCTGGATCAAAGGGTATGTACAGTTTCATAGACCTTTGGGCATAGTTCCAAATTGTTCTCCAGAATGGTTGGATTAATTCACAACTCCACCAAAAGTACATTAGTACTCGAATTTTCTCATATTCTCTCTAACATTTGTCATTTTCCTTTTTTTGTCATGTTAGCCTATCTTATATAAGTATGAGGCAGTACCTCAGAGTTGTTTTAATTTGCATTTCTCTAATCAATGGTGATTTAGAGCATTTTTCATGTGACTGTAGATAACTTTAATTTCATCTGAAAATTGCCTGTTCATATCTATTGACCATTTAAAATTGGGGAATGAGTTGTATTACTATAAATTTGACTCAGTTTTCCATATATTTTAGAAATGAGGCCATTATTAATGACACTGGTTATAAAAATAGTTGCCAAGCTTTCTCATTTCCTTCTAATCTTAGCTGCATTAGTTTTGTGCAAAACCTTTTAAATGTAAGATAATCAAAATTATCCATTTTGCATTTCATAACGTTCTTTATCTCGTTTAGTCCTAAATTCTTCCCTTCTCCATTAATCTGACAGGCAAACTATTCCTTGCTTTCTTAATTTGCTGATGTTATCACCGTTTGTCTAAATTATGTACCCATTATTGATCTTATCTTGGTATACAGGGTAAGATGTTGGTCTATGCCTAGTTTCTGCCATGCCATTTTCCAGTTTTCCCAGGTTTTGTCCAATAGTGAGTTCTTATGTCCGAAGCTGGAGTGTTTGTGTTTATCAGACAGTAGATTGCTCTAGTCGTTGATTACGTCTTGTGTACCTGACCTATTCCACTGATCCATTTCTCTAAAATCCCACCTTCTACAAGAAGCCTTTCCCTTTTCTAGTCCTTTGCTCTCTTAATTATTTCCGATTCATCTATTGCTTGTTTGCAGGTATTTGTTCGATTGTTGTCTCCCTCACTGGACAGAGACTGCCTTTTGCCTTTCTGTCCCCAGCGCTTAGCACAGAGCCTGGCCTGTGGTGCAGTTAATTAGAGTTAATTGACGTTAGCATACTGAGCTCCAGGGCTGAAACTGACTTTGGAATGTTGAAAATCCAGCCGAAGTTGACCAAAGAAAGCAGACGTAGGGGCTGAAACTGACTTTAGAACGTGGAGTATCCGAGTGGAAACTGACCAAAGAACGCACACCTAGGAGCCAAAACTGACTTTAGAACGTGGAGTATCCGAGTGGAAACTGACCAAAGAACGCACACCTAGGAGCCAAAACTGACTTTAGAACGTGGAGTATCCGAGTGGAAACTAATCAAAGAACGCAGATCTAGGGCAGAAACTGACTTTAGAACTTGAATATCCAAGCTGAAACTGACTTTAGAACGTGGAGTATCCGAGTGGAAACTGACCAAAGAACGCACACCTAGGAGCCAAAACTGACTTTAGAACGTGGAGTATCCGAGTGGAAACTAATCAAAGAACGCAGATCTAGGGCAGAAACTGACTTTAGAACTTGAATATCCAAGCTGAAACTGACTTTAGAACGTGGAGTATCCGAGCCGGAAGAGGCAGAGTAGCCCGGGAGAGACCTGGCCTGCAGAAGCTTCCAGACATGCTACGCGAAACGGACTTTGCCCCGCCGCGGGGGGAAGCCCAAACTGGCCCAGAACGCCGCGGGGTGCTCGCCCCTCCTCCCGTCCCGCCCCTCCACCCCTCCGGGCGGGCCGGCCGAGGGGGCGGCCTCCGAGGCGACAGAGGGCGGGCTCGGCCGCCGGCTCTCTCCCCGCCCCCGGCCCCGGCCCGGCCCTCTCGCCTTCCCCAGCGTGGGTGACTTTGAGCCGGCGTGAGTCGCAGGCTCCGCACGGCCTCTCCCCGCCCCGCCCCCGCGCCCGTTATGGCGGCTTCTCATCTTCTCTGCGGGAGGAACCTCGGTGTGGTGAGAGCCGGGGGCCGGAGGGAGAGGGGGAACCCTACGCGGGGAAGGGGCCCTTGGGAGAGGGGGGGCTCAGGTGGCGGAAGGGAGTGATGAGACATGAAGCAGGGAGGAGACGAGAGGGACGGGCGGGCGCCGACCTAAGGCGTAAAGATCCGAGGCTCCGAGGGGGTCACGTTTGGGGGGAGGGGCGGAGCAGGGGCAAGGTGACTCCAGAGACTAGAACTGGAAGACCGAAGTCTCAGAGTGGGGGAGGGGATGTAGCTAAAGCAGACTAATGGGGTGCGGAGGCTGAAGATTGGGGACAGGAGGGTGTCTTTGCTGAGACTTAGAGGAGGGGGGGAGGGGAATGTGTATTGGAGGAAGCCAAACGGATCGTCTCTGACACCAGGGAGAAAGCCCCCCTGAAATTTGGCCGCAGTGACCCCAAGGACTTCCTGGCTTTATAGAGGAGGACACAGGCCCGGAGACAGGAAGGGAGGTTAGCTCCCAGGCAACCCGACATGTACAGACCTCCAGCCTTTGCAAAGCGCTTTACAAATACCTCTTTTTATTCTCAGAACTACCCTGGGAGGTAGGTGCTATTGTCCCCCATTTTATAGATGAGGAAACCGAGCCTAAGAGATCAGTGACTTGCCCAGGCTCACACAGGTAGGACGGGACTGGCCCTGTGACTTCACTGGTCCAGGAAACTCCCAGTGTCAATGCCGGCGAGGTAACACTTCTTCCACCCCCCTGGAGCCCTGAGAAGTTAATGACTTGCCTACAGTCTCACTGTCAGAACTCGAATTCAGGTCTTGGCCCTGCCATGGAAAATGATTATGGGAGGGAAGGCCCTAAAAAAGGTGGTGCTTGAGCTGTGACTTGAAGGGAGGGAGGAAAGGGATTCAGGAGGTTGGGGGGTGGGGAGAAGAGGTGCATTCTACTGTGGGGGACAGCCAGTGCAAAGATGGTGCTGGGAGGGGGATGATACAGAAGAGTAGCCCTCTATCTGTGTGTGGTGACTTCCCCATGGTTCATTTATTGTTAGCACAGTGCCTGGTATGCAGTAGATGTTTAATGCTTGCAGCTTGATTGGTAAGAAAACTGAAGATAGGCAGCGGTAAAGTGTTAGCCCAGAGTTGTTCTCCAGGCACACAAGCACCAGATTCCCACTCTATCCTAGGCTGTGCTGCTACTCCTGTCCTCAGAAATCTGTGACTCCCCATTGTGCCTCCTGAGGAGAGTCCCAACTTAGTACCTTAGCCTTTAGTTCAATTCAGCCATATTTATTGATTGCATAATGCTAGACCCTGAGGATACAGAGACAAAACCCACACAGACCCTGCCTGTGGGAACTGACATTTTGTGGGGGCACTATTGATGGCCTGTGTGGACATGGAAAAAGATGTGGACAAAGGAAGGCCAGCTGGAGCATCAGGGGAGCATCACAGGAAGTGGTGGCAGGACAGTGGGGGACACATGTCATGCCTATGAACTTAGGGAGGCAAGAGATGGCTGATGAGTTCATGAATGATGTACACCTCCCTCCCCCAGTATGGCTGGGCCATGGAGGGCTTGAGGAGAATCCTGTCAGGATAGCAGAGGACCTTAGGTGCCACCCAAGGGATAAGGGAGGGAGGCAACCTAGTATCTTGTTGGTGTAGAGAACTCCCAGGGGAGGAACTTCCCTCTACTAGTACAAGTCAACACCTCCTTTGCAAGGTCAGGGCTTAGGTTATGACACTTGCCCAGGGTCACACAGCCAGTGGGAGCCCAACATGGGAAGCCACAGAAATGCCATGGAATTTGTGGGAAGCCACAGAGATGCCATAGAATTTGCTTTAGTCTAGATCTAGGGAATTCCAGAAAGGTTTTTGATTAGGAGAATTATATGGCCAGATTCCTGTAGCAGCTGGTGGAGAATGGATTTCCATTCATGGGTGCAGTCAGGTTGAAGGTGTGCCCAACTGAGAGGTCTTCTAGGGACCAGAACCCTCCTTTTATGGAGGAGGAAACTGAAACCCAGTGAAGCTCAGTGACTTGTCCAAAGTCTTTTGATGCTAGAGCCAGTGGAGAGGAGGATCATCTTGGGACACCATAGTGCATAGAGCATCAGGACAGGTGTCAGGAAGACCCGAGTTCAAATCCAGCCTCAGACACTTACTGGCTATGTGACTCTGGGCAAGTCATTTCACCCTGTTTGCCTCAGTCTCCTCATCTATAAAATGAGCTGGAGAAGGAAATGGCAAGTCACTCCAGCATCTCTGCCAAGAAGACCCCCCACATGGGGTCACAGAGTCAGACATGACCGAAACAACTGAACACCAACATAAATGGAGAGAAACAAAGAAGTCCCACCTAGGCAAGATATCTTGGAGGTCAAGTCCGGGTGGGCAGTGATTGGATCCGAAGGTAGATGTAACCTGAGCTTCTTGAGGACAGGGTTAGGGTTAGCTTTGTGGTGTTTACTAATACTTGTTGATTAATAATTGATGAAATGGGAGCTAAAAAGATGCCCTCCGGGTTAGGAGCCTCTGAGGTTCCCTTCCACCCACTCCCTATTGGAGCATGTTTGTACTCAGTTATCTATCCCTATTCAAATGGAAATTCATTGAGGGCAGGCTTTTGTTTTGCTTTCTTGGATCCACAGTGCTTGGCACATGGTAAATTCTTCATGAGTGTTTGATTTGGAGAGTAGTCTTGCCGTCCTCAAAAATAAGGATGTTTGCCATTGGAGTGCCAGTGTTGGCAATTGGAGTTGGCAAAGGTTGGAAGAGAGATGATTCATTCTATGCTGAGCACACAGTAGGTGTTTCATTAATGTTTGCGGACTGCCTGTCTGACAGGCTGAGTGGAACATGTGGAACTCGGAGGAGGAGCTGTCCAGCAGCCAGCTAGCTGGTGACGTGGTGCCGGAATGACTGAGAGGAATGAGGGCTGGGTGTGCACACGTTTGAGTCATCAGTGATTTGACAAAAAGGGAGGAGGGCAGAGCTAGAAAAGAGCCAGGACTGGGAGGAGAGAGTTTCCACCTGGATGACTGGCAGGTCAACCACAGGAACAGGGGGAGCAGGAGGTAAGTTTTGCTGGGCATCGCACAGGGTAAATACCAACGGATCAGAAGAGACGTCCAGGCTCACCTAAACCTGATGGAGGATCATCCCTGACAGCTCCCAGGCAGCGGCTGCCCAACTTTGAGCTCCCTATCCTGGCAATAGCTCCCCATGCATGGTGTCTTCCCCTTTAGATGGGAGCTCTTTGGGGGCCTCTGACCACTTCACTGGTTGTATTTGAACAAAGTGCTTGACACATTGTAAGTCCCTAATTAATGCTTTTAGAGCCAGTTTTTTGTCCAACCCCAAAGGACCTTAATTCTAGAGTGGGGCAGCTAGGTGGTATGGTGGAAAGTTGGTCAGTATGCCTTTTAAGCCCTTTCTGTGTGTCAGGGCATTGTGCTCAGTGCTGGGACTACAAAGAAAGGATTCAAGGAGATAGAGTGCTGTACTTGGAGTCAGAAAGGCCAGAGTTCAAATCCTTCCTCACACATGTAGTATTTCTTTGACCAAGGGCAAATCAGTTAACTTCTCTTGGCCTCAATTTCCTCCTCTGTAAAATGGGGATCATAGTACCACTTAGCTCACAGGGTTATTGTAAGGAGCATGTGTTAATATATGGCAGACAATATTTAAGTCTTAAAGAGCAGTGGAAAGAGGTGTCCCTAACACCTAGAGAGAAGAGACTATTTAAGGAGAAGATAGTGCCAATCTGTAGAGGCCAAGAGGGTGAGGATCTTGAGAAAGGTCTTTAGATTTGGCCGTTGTTCAGTTGTGTGTGATTCTCTGTGACCCCATTTAGGGTTTTCTTGGTAAAGGTACTAGAGTGGTTTGCCATTTCCTCCTCCAGCTCATTTTACAGATGAGGAAACTGAGGCAAATGGAGTGAAGTAACTTGCCCAGGGTCACACAGCTATTAAGTGTCTGAGGCTAGATTTGATGAATCCTCCTGGCTCCAGGCCTGGCACGTTATCCCCTGAGCCATGTATCTGGAAGATTATTAAATACCCGTTTGTAATAGGGGTTTGGTTTTGCTTGCTTCCTCAGCTGGTAGGATGGTAATAGAAGAGAAAGAACGATCTGAAAATAAAATTAATTATAAAAAAGATCACTAGTACTTTCTGAGAGAACAGTTTTGATTTACTAATATTATCTCATTTTGTCCTCACAACAAGCCTTCAGGATAGGGGCCGTTATAATCCCATTTTATGTATAAAGAAACTGAGGCAGGAGATGGGTAAGTAACTTGCCCAGGATTCCATAGCTAAGAGGTGAATGAGGCTGAATTCAAAATCAGTTCTTCCTGACTCCAGGCCCAGCACTCTTTGACTGTGTCCCCAGGTGCTTTGTCCAAGTTCCCTCCCCTCTCTGTTCATAGCCTCCTCTAAGAGCCGGACCCAGTGGCTGCTGGGACCCTTTGCACTTCCAGAACCTGTGATGTATATTCAGATCTATGTTATTTGATGGATGGATGGATGTGTGGGTGGGTAGCTACCCATCTGCATGGAACTTTCATTTCCTTCTGGAGTCAGTGAGGTATTTGTGGTACAAACCCCCAGCTCCCCAGAGGACCCCTCTCTTTGTTGAGGTTGTTGGCTTCTGGGATGGTGTCGGTCTAGAAACTCCCTTTCCGGATGCAGCTCAGCCTATTTTTGTGACCTGAGAGCTCCCCGGGGCCCTGAGAGGTTGAGCTGAGTAGCTAGTATGTGTGGGAGGCAGAGTTTGAATCCAGGTCTTCCTGACTCCAAGGGCAGCTCTCATCCTAGTGCAGACCCTGGCATCTGGGACAGGATGTGTTCACACTTGTTTCCAAGTGGCTTGGATTGACTGATGCACCATCACTTGTCCTTGCAAAGAGGAGGAGAAGGGAGTGTGGTACAGTGGAAAGGGCTCTCGATCTTGAGTCAATGGAACTAGATTCAGATTTTGTATTTGATAGTTATCGTCTGACCTTAAGCAAGCTCTTGACCTCTCTCAGACTCAGTCTCCTCTTCTGCAAAATAAGTGGGCAGTGTCTGGTATACACTAAGTACTTAACAAATACTCTAATTGATAAGCTCCCTGCCAGCTCTAAAGCTATTACTCTTTGAGCCCAGGGCAAGGTGGGGTGGGGACTGCTTCACCACACATTGCTGTGGGTGTCACTTCCCATGATCTCTCATCCCCCACACTCTCTCTCTCAATGGACAGGTCCCTCTTCTCCGATGTGCCCAGAGAACATTTGCCTCCCAGACTTTGGGGGAGCTCAAAGTGACTCGTATCCTAAAAGAGAATTTTCCTCGGGCAACAACTATCAAGGTCACAGACATTTCAGGTATCATCTTCTCACGTGACTTCCTCAAGGCCCCTGTGGCCACACCCCAGAAGAGCTCCTTGCCAGGGACAGGGCTACTGCTCTTAGAAGTACTCACTTTTCCTTCCATTGGGCAAGAGGGCACAGCTGCTTCTTGAAGGCAGTAATAATAACGCAAGTCCACATTTCTAGGGCTTCCTTAAGACAGTCCTTGGGTGGAGGGTGCAAAGACTGAGCCCATTTTACAGAGGAATGAGCTACTTAGTCCTCATCAGGGTCTAAATCTCTGATCTTATATTAGAGCTCAAGTGCTCTCAGTGCATGGAGGACTTAGGGTCAACAGAAACCTAGGTTCAAGTCCCTCCTCAGCAGTATACCCATCTTGAAAATGGGTTAATACTTGGAGAGCCCATCCCATCGGGTAGTTGTGGGAAAGGACTTGGAAGAATTCTAGACATCTGAGCTATGATTACAGACTGATTCCTCCTTCAGCTGCCGTCTACTGGAAAGGAATCCTTACTCTAGCCTGCCCTAGAAGTGACCTCTGCTCAAAGACCTCCAGGGAGGAGGGATCCCTGCAGCATCTAACAGGAGTCATGAGACACAATGGTGGACTGGGCCAGGCTCAGAGTCAGGGAGACCAGTGTTCAGTCCCCCTCTGATGCGTGTTGGCTACATGTGTCTGGCAGCAGTGTTGTTTTTGTTCAGTCGTTATTTGGTGGCATCTGACTCTGTGATGCCATTTGGGTTTTCTTGGCAAAGATGCTGTAATGGTTTGATGTTTTCTTCTCCAGCTCATTTTATAGCAAACAAGGTGAAGTGACTTGCCCAGGGTCACACAGCCAGTAAGTGTCTGAGGATGGATTTGAACTCAGGTCTTCCTGACTCCTGGTCAAGTGCTCTGTTTACTGCATTACCAGCTGCCCTCTACCCTAGGCAATGGTTAGACCCTAAGTTGCCAAGTTGATGACATTCTTGAGTTGGGAGAGGGAGTCTCCTCACAGGAAGGTCTTTCCACCAATGAAATCACACATCTTATTCCTGCACCCCCTCACCTGAAAAAACCATAATACCTTTTATACGAGGCTGGTTGGAAGAGCAGAGTTGTGGCCCAGAACCAGCCTGCCAGGGCCACACAGGAAGTCTGGGGCAGACCCAGGAGGGAGGCGGTGGGTTGCCAAGATAAGAACTGGCTTGGACTCCCTCCTCATGGGCAGCCTTGAGCAGGATGCATCCTCTCTCTTGGCCTTAGCTTCCTTTTCTGTAAAATGAGAGGTTTGGGCCAGAGACCTCCAAAGTCCCCTCCAGCTCTAAGCCTGGGATTTCTGCTCTGTGGCAAAAACTCAGAAAATATACAGAGCTCAGACCTTTCCCTTGGGGACCTTACATTCTACTGGAAGAAAGACACGTCCCCAAAAAATGATTCTGCAGGGTTGGGGGGTGAGGGGTGCAGAGCCCCAGTGACTTGGGAATCCCTCACTAAGCACTCTTTTCCATGATGCTGCCTTGGGGAGCTCATTCTTGGTTCCCCCAAATGGCATGTTTGAATTTGTATCTTGTATCTTGGAAAACTTTCAGAGTTCACACTTGAGAATGCAGCCTGCAAGCTGTGTCAGTGTGTGCTTCGTGGGCTCTGTGGGGAGCACACATGGGAGCTATCAGCTGTATCCAGAACCCGAGCCCAGACATGGTGACTGTCAGATAGATGTCTGGGCCTCCTCTTTACACACACCCACAAGTCTCTCTGGTCTGCTCCACCCTCCAGGTTACTGCCAACAGCAGTTGCAAAGATAGAAAGAAAGGCTTGCAAGATTGGGAAGAGTGAGAAAATTTAAAGTGGATTAAAAAAATGAGAGACACTGTTAATGGATAGATAATTCTGGACTTGGGACCAGAAAGACCTGTGTGCAAATCCTGCCTCTTACTAATGAGGTAAACATGGATGATTTATAGCAACAAATTGACTTTAGGGGTCATCAAGTCCACCCCCCTCATTTTACAGATGAGGAAACTGAGGCAGGGAGAGATGTCAAGTGACTTGCCCCATGTCACACAGATAAGGCAGTAGAGAGGGAAGATTCCATCCAAGGCTTTCAGGCAAATCTGTGCCACATTGCCCCTGTGAACTGCAGCCCAGAGAGGACCTTGGACCTCCCTCTTCCTTCTGCCTTGCCTGTTTTTTCTTTCTGCATTAATAGCTGTTCTCTGCAGTATCTGACTTGAGTGGATATATCTTTTAAGTATGTAATCTCACTTCAGACACTTACTAGCTGTGTGATCTGGGACAACCTGGCCTCAGTTTTCTTATCTGTAGAACAACGAGGTTAGACTCAATGATCCCTGTAGCCCTAGTGTCTGTGTCACACGGCCTGGCTCATATTTGGCCCTGTCTAGACACTTGTTGGTGCTCTCATGGACTGAAGCAGCTTTCTCTCTCACCCTTCCTTTTTAGTTTGAAGCCCTTTTGATCAGGTGCATAAACCTCTAGGTAAATACCTTTTTGCTAGCTCCTAATAGGTACTCTCCATCCCTAGCCAGGAGCCTGTCATTCCTGAATTTTAAGCTGTGTTCCAGAAATCTAAAATCATCATTTTTAAAAATTTTCATAATTTATCATGTAATTGGATGATTGGAATGAAAATCTGGTTCTGTTAGGTGTACACAAAACTTACAGTCTGTCCTTCCTAACCCCATCTCCCCTTGTCCTTGGCCAGAGAAGCTTCCAGTACTTACTCTCTTATCTGTCCCGACCACAGATGATGTCGCTTCATCCCGAGTGGGTTCAAAAGCCATCCCCTGGCCATTGAAAGGAAACCTTTAATACTGTCTGGGGCTCATGAGCTGTGATGGCAGGTGGTGGCTAAGGAATCCCAGGTTTTCCAACCTGAAACTCTTCTAAGATACATTTTATTGATACCTTTGGTCTTTAGATTCCAGATGTGCCTGGGGTAAGGGAAGAGCCCTCTTCCATCTCTTAGATTGAAACTTTCCTTATGAAAAAGAAAAACATGCAAAAATGTCTGATAACTGACCAGATTAGACAGGGTATATAGTGTTCTGGCCCAGCAGCCTCCCACCTCTTCACAGTAGGGAAGGCAGCAGTAGCAATTTTCTTTACCTGTTTTCCAGGACCATCACTGGTTTTTTTCAGTTACTCAAAGTTCATCTCCCTTTGTGTATCTTTTCATTTATACTGTCAAATGTTTTGTTTTCAGGTGGTTGTGGGGCCATGTATGAAATCCATATAGAATCAGAAGAATTTAAAGACAAGCGAACTTTACATCAGCACCAGATGGTTAACAAGGTTAGTAGAAGTAACAACCATGTCACATTTCTGCCTCATTGACAGTTCCCAAAGCTTGCTCCTCACAACCAATCTGAGAGGTCAGTGTTCAAGGACTGTTGTCCCTATTTTACATATGAGTAAACTGAGTCCCAAGAGGTTAAGTGCTTTCTCCTCGTATCACTAAGCTGAGGCACTGGTAACACTTGACAGCATTGTGACCCATCCTTCTTACCACCACATCCCCCAAGCCTTCTTCATTTCCTCCAACCAGTCAGCTGTCCTGTGGCATAGACTCAAGGCCTTCCCTGTTATCCTGGCCCTTTGTAAAGAGGGGTCCCCAGAACTGAACACAGTGGCCCACATGAGGTCTGACCAGGCTTTGTGGAGGAGACAGAGGGGAGAGTTTAGCCTGTTACTCTGCCATCTTCTCATGATCACTCTCCAGTGTCTCCTACCACACACCCTCAGGGGAGCTCCTCTCTCTCCCACTCTGGTGTTACCTACCTCCTGGGGGACTCTTTCAGGTATGGGTCAGACTAGCGGACCCATCCAGCTCTGACAATCGGTTCTGACAGGTCCTGGTCTGGGCCTTGGCCCTGTCCTGCACCATGCCTGGAAATGACTCTTTTGCTGGCCTCAGGCCCTCATTCCTAGCTTACAAAATAATCAAGAGGTGCCAACCCATTTCCCAGGGTTGGTGCACAGTGAATGTCAGCCTTCCTCCCTTGTGGATGGATTGTTTCTCAGAAAATCCAGTCCTGTCTTCGAGGCTCCTTTTATTAAATGTTATTACCAAAAAAATGAGATGACTCTTGTTTGTTTAGGCACTAAAAGAAGAAATTAAAGCCATGCACGGGCTGAGAATAGTCACTTCGGTCCCAAAGCACTGAAGCCTTTCTTGGGGCCTGGGCCTGCTGCTGATATCACTCCTGGGACGGCATCCTGGAAGGGGGTGGATGCCATGCTCCCCAGAGCATTTGCCCTCAAAGGTCTCCCGTTGTTTCCAGCCATCTTCCTGTGCTCCCATGATCAAGGAGTATTTGGGCTGTTTAGACATTCATTAAAGGCACAAGACTTCCATGATTTTGGAAACCTCCTTTTTCTGACCAACATCATTGGCTTTCTCTGCTGACTGTCGTCTGGGAGTTTTCCATCCCTGGCACCGTCCAGGACCGCACTCTGGTCCCGCAGATAAGAATTGATGCCATCCCCTTTGGACTCATAGGATGGTGATATCCTTTCTGGAAGGCCATACCCTAGCTGCTTTTAGGTTCCTACCTGTTGCTTATGGGGGGAGCCCACACTGATTTAAAGTCATTCAATAAAACTTGGAGATTCAGTCACCCAATGTTTGCCCTCGGGCATCTTGTTCATTTGATTCTGACCAACAGTCCTATGAGGGAGGTGGTGGGAGTAATATGGGATAGCCCTGCACTTGGAGTTGAGAAGAGACCTGGGTTTGAATTCTGCCTGTGCCACTTAGCCATGGGATTGAGGCCTGTTTTCATCTGTAAAATGGGAATAACCTCATAGGGTGACTGTGATCATTACCTCTGGGACCCTCTAGGACCCAATTAAAATGCCTGTGTTTGTCATTTAACGTCCTTCAAAAGCTGACCCCATCCTGCCTTTCTTGCATGTTTATTACCTTCATACATACTCCAGTACTGCCAAATTAGCTTCTTCATGCATAGCATTCCATCTCCCACCAATGTGCCTTTGTTCTGACTCTTCCTCATGCCAGGCATGCCTTCTTCCCTTTCTTCTGCCTCTTGGAATCTTTGGTTTCCATCAGTGCTCAGCTCAAGTGCCACCTTCTCCCTAAAACCCTTCCTATTGCCTCCCACCTCCCTTTACCTTCTCTTTTTTGTTTATCCTTATATGTGTACACACTGTCTTCCCCAGCGGGAGTGTAAGCTTCTCGAGTGTGAGGATGATTTCCTTTTTATCTTTGTATTTTCCATGACTGCATACAGTAGGTGCTTAATAAATACTTGTTGATGATTATCAAATGAGAAAATATGTATAAAGCACTTTGAAACTTTAAAAATGCTGTAGAAGTATCAGCTCTTACGGGCATCCTTGTCTTGTGACACGTATCTTCTACTGAACCCAGCCATGTGCTCAGCACATAGTAGGTGTTGGGCTGATAAAGGAACTTCCACTTCCATTTAACAGATGTGCAAACTGAGGCTTAGAAAAGGGGAAGAATTTGCAGGTCACAAGGTCAGGAAGCACTGGCGATGGGGCAAGTGAGGTGAATGCAAACACAGACACCACGGCCTAGGGGATGTCGGAGGCCTAGGACCTGGGTTCAGATCCCCACAACTGTCACTGATGACGGATCTGACAGTGGATAGGTGGCCCTCACATCTTTGGTTTTCTTATATACAATGAGGTGAGGAGGGGGACTAGATTTCTGAGGTGCCTTCCAAAGAGCTGCATCTGTAATCACCTTAGGAATTTATTACATGCCTTTTATGTGCAAGTACAAGGAACTGGGGACCCCTAGGAAAAGATGAAAACATCTCCAAGAACTTAGATTCTCCTGTGATCTACAGCCCATGGAGAAATAAGGGAAAGGGAGGTTAAGAGGAGGCAGGGATCACTGGTCATCACAGAGATGAGAAAGAACGATTGTAGGAGGCGACCGTGGAGGGACACTGTGTAGAAAGAAAGATTTTAGAGGCTGAGGGTAGCAGAGAAGAGTATTCCAGGCATGGGGGGACAGTCAGTGCAGACATGTTAGAAGCTGATGTAGGTGAGGTGATGGAGGTTACAAGGAAATGTTAAGATCCACTATGCTACTGTGACAACACATGGGCTCAGTCAACAAGATGCTCACATCTATTCAAGCCTGGGAGCTGAAGGGATGATGGAATACCCCTGGGCTTGGAGTCAGAAATCCAACTCAAAACCCAGATCTACCTCTCTGGCCCCTTCCATCTCAAAGGATCATGTGACCTCGGTCTCATTAACCAGCCTTCCATATCCTCAATGAGTCAGCCATAGGTTCTGATAACACTGTCTCTTTGATGGGGAAAATGAGTCAACCCAACCACCTACATTCATGGAGTGCTAGGGTTGGAAGCTCAATTCCAGGTGGACGGTCTCGGGCGGGTAAAGGTGGGAACTTCTAAATCTTAGAGTTCTCACGAGGCCCCCCCAGGAAACGACTGGGAATCGAGGTGAACCGAGCTATCCCGTGTATTTCCGCCTCTTCCCGTGAGAAACGTGATGGGAGAGAGCTCTCCCCGCCCTCGAGATTGTCCCGGATCTGGGCACACTATTGTTATCTAACAGCACGGTATTCAGATGCAAACTATGCTGCTGGAGAGCTTAAGTAGGGTCAGGAAAGCCTGAAAGCTCGCTTGGGCGGAGGGGCGCGGAGCTGACAGGACAGAAGGCTCCGCTTTTCCTCTCTCTTCTCTCCCCTCCCCCTGTCTCCCCACTTACACTTCTACTTCCAATCTCTTATTGTAAGATCTTTGCCTCCTTGGGAGATTCCTCGCTCCCTCCTAAGGAAGAATTCCCCTGCACTTGTAACCAGAACCCTGAATAAAGCTCAACCCTTGTTCGACTCTGGAACGTCCTTTCTGTCATACGAGCATCCGGCGTGGCCAGCCGAAGACCTGCGATAGAGGTAAGAAGACTCGGGTAGCCCGCAGGCCTCTAGGCCTGGCACTGGAGCACCTACTGTGTGTCCCCTCTGAGATAACTTTCCTCTCTCTTTTTATTTCTTCTTTGTACCTAATTATTTATACATTGTCATTCCCATTAGACTGTGGACTCTTTGAGGGTAGGGACTGGCTGGCTTTTGCCTCTCTTTGTATCTCCAGGGCTTAGCACGATGCCTGGCACTGAGTAGGACTTAAATAAATGCTGCTTTCCTAGTATTACAAGCATTGTACTAGGAGCTTGGAGAATACCATACAATAGTAAGAATCCCTGTCCTCAAAGAGCTTCGGTTTGACTGGTAGAATACAATGTGTATGTACATAGATAAATAAGCGTATGAATTGCATTCATGTATATATGTGTGCTGTGTACGTATACACACCTATCTACATAAATGCTATATAATGCATGTGCCTACATGCACACACACAAATAGAGGGTAATAGGGGAGAGGCACTGACAACCCAGAGGAATGAGAAAAGGCCTGGAAACTTGTGGTTTCTAATGGCACCCTTGTCTTGCCTCAAGCATACTAGTTATTGGATGAAGATGATCTCTTGCTAATAAGGACACAATTCCTTTTGCAAAACCCTTCTTGTTGAAGGTTTTATTGGTGTTATTTCTTTTTGCACCAGTGTACTCCCTCATACTGCTCCCTCCCATAAAATCTTCCCATGTGACAAAATCCTTTTAGCCCAGTGGACAGCCATGTGTCTGAAAAATGGATGCCATATTTGAACCCTAAGGCCCACCCCTTGTTTACCAGCTGGAGGAAGATACATCTCATCAAGTTTTCTAGTAAAAAGACTGGTGCCTTTAATATTGACTCTGAGGTCTTTTAGTAGTATTTTCATTTACATTACATGGGAATTCTTGTATAAACTGAGATAAAAGGTGAAAAGAACCAGAGGGGTGATATACACAATGACAACAAGGACGTTAATTAAAAGAACACCAAAAGGAAAACAAACTGAGTTAATTGTAGCGAACAATCTTAGGGCGGCTAGGTGGTGCTGCAGTGGATAGAGTGCCAGGCCCAGGCCAGGAAGACTTACTTACCTTCCTGGGCTCAAATCTGGCCTCAGACACTTACTAGCTGTGTGACCCTACTCAAGTCACCCTGCCTCAGTTTCCTCATCTGTAAAATGAGCTGGAGAAAGAAATGGCAAACCCTTCCAGTGCCCAAATGGGGTCATGAAGGGTCAGATATTACTCAAACGACTGAACAAAACTGTGCTGAGCAGTTAATGACTTTTGATGTCCTATATTTCTTTCTTAGGATTTCTAACATGTCCTACATTGATTAAAAATTCTGGGTACTTTACCAAAATGCTTTTTTTTTTTTAATGTTTAATGCACTGGAGAAGGAAATGGCAGAACCGCTCCAGGATCTTTGTTAAGAGAGCCCCAAATGGGGTCACGAGGAGTTATACATGACTGAAAGAACTCAAGAAATCATAGTCTATGTTCTTCTGGTTCTGCTCTTTGCTCTGCATCGGTCCTTAAAAGGAAGAGGGAGAGAATAAGCACTTATTAAGCACCTACTGCATGCTAGGCACGGTGCTAACAAATATCTCATTTGATTCTCACAACAATTCTTCAGAGTAGCTGCTATTTTAATCCCCATTTTTCAATTGAGGAAACTGAGGCAAAGAGGTGAAATGACTTGCCCAGAATCACACTTTTAGTGAGTGAGGCCAAATTTAAACTCAAGTTTTCCTGACTCCAGAACTGATGCTTTACTTAACTGCCCTAATCTATCAACTTGGCAAAGAGGACAGAACACAAAAATGGAAATTGATGGAGGCTCTGAAGAGACAGGCACACTCATGTTCTGTTGTGAAGTTCTGAATGTTTCAGCTGCTCTGGAAAACAGTTTGGAGCTATGCAACATAAACCACAAAACCAAACTTAGTCTTTGACCTAGCAACAGCAGTACAAGGCTTATATTCCATAAGGATCAAAGCATGAAACTTAGGTCCATTACATACCCAACTAGGGCGAATTGGGTGTCCATCAGTAAGCATTCAGTATGTGCCAGGTCCTGGGGACACAATTACAAAGGAGGAAGTAATCCCTAAATACAAGAGTTTATATTCTGAAGGGGGAGAGGGACAAAAGGGGAACACAAGTAATACACAAAATGTAAAGGACAAATACAAAGTGGTAAAATACAAGGTAGTCTGGGCATGGGCATGCACAAAGATCTCATCAATTGGAAACTAAACTGTTAGAGGAATGTGATGGAATATTGCAACATGAGAAATTACAAATACAACTGCTTGTATGACCTGATGGAGAGTTGGATGTCATCCTTCCTGGTCAAAGAGGACCTGAGACATTGCTATGTCAAGGTCAAGGTCCAGTGTGTCTGACTGTGGCTGATCAGACCAATATGAGCTCGGATCGCTTTACCACAGAACCAGGAGAATAATTTACACAGGGGTCACAGTCAGCCCCTAACCTCTAATTTCAGTCTAATTTTCCCTCATTGACTCATTCCCTTGCTCTTCCCAAACTAAAGGGCAGCATCGCTACCTGGAGGCTGCTGGACAGCTCCAGTTCAACACGTCAAGGGTAGAACTCACCATCCCCCCAAACTCTTCCCTCTTTCTATTTTCTTTCCCGATCTGATTGCACTTTCTTTCAAGATTTATTGTATGTTCTTCCCCTTCACACCCCAACCTGTAATCACATTCTTTCTCCTCACTGTGACCCTCTGGGGTCTGGCCATCACCTTCAATGACTACAATCTTCCTTCCCCATTTTAACCTCTTGGTGAACCACTTCACTTCTATCCTCTTTATCAGCCAAGAAGCATTTATTAAGTGCTTACTATATACGAAGCAGGCTAAACAATTAGGGCAAAAATACGGTCTACGACTCTAGAAGCTTCTATCCTAATGGGTGAGACAAAATGGAAATTAGTGTGGACCCAACCTGTGACTGTATTCTACTTAGGGTCATTGGAACATAGATTTTAAAGAAAGAAGGCTTGGCCATAACCCTCATTTTACAGACAAACAGAGGTGAAGTGACTTGCCCAGGGTTACCCAGCTAGTAAATATCTGAAGTGGAATAGGAACCCAGGTCCTCCAGACTTCAAAGTCAATGTCCTATTCACCACTCACTACGGCATAGTGCCTCATCGGAGAACTCTCAGAGGCCAATGAATGAGACCTACTCCTAATACAAGAAGCGGTCACCTAGACATTACATGATGGATCCCAGTCCCAGGGAGCGCGCAGTATCCTAAGGCAGCCGACTTCTGTGTTCTGAAAGCTCTTTTAATTGTCGGGAAGCCCTACAATGAGCTGACGATTGCCTGCCTCCCTGCCGCTTCCACCCATCTACCTTGTTTTGGTCCTTTGAGAATGGAGAAGGAAAATGCATCTCCTTATCTCACATGACCACCCTTCAGATGCTTGACAACCTTCTGATGTCTCTGAGACTCCTCTCCCCTCCCCCCGTCAATCCCTTCCACTAATCCTATTGAGGCGACGTTTCTAGTCCCCTCACGGTTTCAGCAGCTCTTCAGCTAACTAACGTCTATGCTAAGACAGGATGCTCACACCTGGACATAAGCCAACCTCCTTCATAACGTTTTAAAGCACTCTCCCAGCATGAGATGGCATTTTCCTCCCTTGTATTATTACATCAATTAGTCCCTGGCAATCAAATTTCTTCGTGATCTAGCCCCGGACCTGTTAGCGGACCGATTTTCCGTCACTCCCGCTCGCACATTCTGCGTTCTGACCACACTGGCCGATGTGGTGTTCTCCTACACATATTCCATCTTCCCCCTCCTTACTTCAAATGTTCCATCTCTAGGGATCCCCAGATCCATTCCAGTCAGCCTGGATGCTGCTTCCTAGATGGGCCCTTATTGTTACGACTTCTCTCCACCCCTCCCCTTACCTGAAATTGCTTTGAATCTATTTGGTGCTTACTTCTACGACCACAAGGATGTAGGCAGAGCAAGAAGAGAATTTCAGAGGCCATCTCGTCCAAGCCCTTTACAGATGAAGAAACTGAGGCTCAGGAGGACTAAGCGACTTTTCCCAAATCATACTTGTACTAAATGGCAGAAACCTGTGTCCTCTGACTAAATCGTGTCCTCTTCCCACTATATATTACTGCCTCCTAGCAAACTTCGCATGTGTCTCTCGTCTGCCAACCAGTCCTTGAGTGCCAAAGGGAACAGGACAGGCACCATCATGGTTCCGGGGTGTCCCCTCTCCTTAGAAGCTCGAACCTTCTGTTACCCCGACTGACCAGCCTCCGCCTGGGATCCCAGCTGATGCCTTCCTCTCCCTGAAGTGGTCAGAGCCGTCAGTGACCTTGCTCCCAACAGAGACCAGTTAGGTTGTGACGGAAGGAAACCCCAGAAAGGACATCACTGCCCCTGTCCTGATGTGGTCCGTCACGGTAAGAGGAGAAAACTCCACGGGCTGTGTATTTGTGGCTTAGGAGAAACGTGGCCTTACAAGCAGGTCGTTCTCCCTCTAGTCATGGGTCATTAAAATGCATTGTTTGTTCATTTAGATCGCGGTCAACTCATCTACTCCCCCTTTCCATCAGCTGGACAAACGGTTTCACGTGTGAGGGCTCCCTCTCGTGATGTAGAGTGAGAATACAACTTGGTAGGGAGATAATAACGGCAGGGTTGTTGGATGCCTGAATTCCTGGGCCCATGCTGGAAGACAGTCTAGCTTGGAGGTCCAGTCAGATTCTGGG
The DNA here is from genome assembly GCF_028372415.1 of Notamacropus eugenii. Lineage (NCBI taxonomy): Eukaryota > Metazoa > Chordata > Mammalia > Diprotodontia > Macropodidae > Notamacropus > Notamacropus eugenii. Next base: position 750,707,594 of record NC_092872.1, read on the forward strand.
CTCTGTTGACTGGCACAGCTTTTGTGATTCCAGGGCACAAGGCACCAGCCAAAGTGAAACTGAGGTTGTCCTCAGACTGTCAGTCACAGCTTTGAGAATCTACTGTTTTCTAACACAGAAATCGGATCAAGTTGTCATTTTCTTTCCACATGCTTTATTCTAGTGAAAATAAAGTTACAAAAGTCGATACAAAACACTCTTTAAAAAAGTTGAGGAAACTTATTGAGGGAAAAAGTTACTAAAGCTTCTGAAATTGATGTAAAAAACATTATAAAAGTTTTCTGAGTCAGAACCAAGGTTAACGTAGGCAGACTACTTCCAAAGGTAGCAGTCTGTCTATAAGAGTGGTAGAACCGGGGCTGGGAACTAATCAGCCCTGGTGGGAGGGTCGGACCAGCAACTTGGTGCACATTGCACTGGTCTCATCCTCATGTTTGGCTGGCCACAACCAACTTCCATTCACAGAGCACTCTCCAGGAACACAGTTTGTTAACAGAAAAGACCCCAAGTGGGTTTCAGGTGTGCCTTCTAATATATCATTGAGTGAATACAGAATTTTCTGGAAAGGATAAAATCAAAATGAAATTAGGACAGATCTCGCTTCTTCTCTTCTAATCCATACCCTTCTCCCCAGAGGTTGCCCTGATAAAGACACAGGAAGACAGAAAAAAGTGACCCACTTTGCTTTTCGGTCAGGATGCTAAAAGCAAACCCGTTCATTGGATGGGGCACCAGAGAATTTGGAGGGAGTTCACACAGTCACTCTGGCCTGTAAAAAATAAGCACAGTGGACAAGGAGGCCACAGAGCCTCCCAGATGGGAGGACCTCAGGGCCATCTGGTCTAACCCATCCTCAAACAGGAATCTTCTCTACAATAACACCAAACGATGGTTTCCAGGCAGGAATGAGAAATCCACCAAGCCTCTGGAGGAAGGATTGGTCCTTTCCAGTTCTATTAGTGACCTGTATGTGCTCTGTTCCCTTTGTCTTTAGAAATCACATCTGCCTAGTGCCTGGGACAAGTCTGCAACAGGAAGGAAGGAGGAAGGAGGGGAGGAGGAAGGGTGCTGTTTCTGGTTAACCACCAGTATTGTTCCTACCCTATAGACTGGCTTAAACTGTCTTTTAATTCTAGTTAGGTCTAGTCAAAGACTTTCTCCTCAGTCTTCATAAAAGTTAAGATGGGTACCCAAAATCATATTCCAAGAATAAGCAAGGCAAGGTCATCTGGTTTCACCTGTCCTTACAGCCTCTCTACCCAGGGGACCCTGTTTACTCTCTCCATCGATGTTCTATAGCTGGGCTCCTATCAGTCAAGGAAATGTCTGCAATCACTGGTTTTAGTTCAGATCCTGTCACAGGCTTCCACTCACAAAGGACCTGTCACGCATTTTAATAGCATAGTTTCACAAGCCCCCAGTGGCTTTTCAGAGAGGTCCTTCCAATCCACAGACCCTGTGAGATGTAGGCAAGCCCTAATCATTGCAGCACTTACAAATGATCTACACGTAAAAAGCTGGCCAGCTGACCACTCCTCCCAACATTAACACCTACGCTAGGTGCTACTAATGCCCTTACATGCTGACCTGGAAACCAGCCTCATCTATGAAATAAAGGGGTTCCTAATGTTCTCTTCTGTCAAGGACCCCTTTGGTGATCTGAAGCCAGGGGATCCCTTCTCTAAAACATGGATCTAAATGCATAAAATAAAATACACAGGATTATAAAGGCAGCTGGTTCTATTGAAATAAAGTGATTCAAACAGATAAAAACACCAAGTTCACTGACCCCAGTCAGGTTAAGAGCCCCTGTCCCACCCCTTCCAGCTTGAAATCTTAGGACTGAGGATAAGCACCTGGTAGAAAATGTGACATATTGGTCAGAATCCTGGGCTGGGCCCCGGAGACCCAGCTCAGGCTCTGTTCCAGCAGTGCTGTGTGACCTCAGGAAAATTACTGCTCCTCTCTGTGCCTTCCTTTTCTCATCTATAAGAAAAGGGAGCATCACAGTATTGAGCAGGAATAGATTGCGTCAAGGATCCCTTCTGGAGCTCTGATTTACAGAGGATTAAATGCTAATGACTCAGGAATAGCCTTTACAAAGGAGTGAGAATTTCCTAAAGCAGAAAGCTTAGTAGGTTCATCAACACTGTTGGCACTTGGGGGAGTTGGGAATTTCCTATGTATTTTAATGTAAAACTAGAAAAGATGAGAAACCAAGTCAGCAGCTGGGTGCACACACTCCTCTGTGGCAGAGCTGAAGAAATAGTTTTCAAGTCAAGCAAGGCAAAGTTAAAGATGGAACCTGATCAAAAACCCTGTGGATGACAATATTCCTACTGCGAAATTCAGAGGCAGCAGGACTGACTCTGTTGGGCTGGTCAGATTATCTGCCCCACTCCAATCCCCTGCAGAACTCAACCTTCGAAGTGATGGATGTGGGAAGGGCGGGGATATTAGAAATAGAAAAATAAGCTGAACTGGATCGTCTGGGGCTTCTGCCTTGGCATCAAATGTGTTTTGTAAAGTTCACATTTAGGATCCTCTCCCCTGGTCAGCAGATCCCCAAGCTAGCAGGACACTCAAAAACAGATGGCTGAGCAACGCTGAGAGCAGTGGTGAGGCAGGCGGGCATGGAGGGGAGCTGCTGGGGAGACAGTCAGGGCTTACAGGCGGGACAGCTGCACCAGTGATATGGAAAACGTGAAAAGAGCTGGGGAAGGGTCTGGGATACTGGCTGGGTCCTTTTTGACTGCCCAGGGAGCAGTGTGGAGGCCTGTGATCTCCCTGGTGGATGGTGGGCCTGCCCAACAGGCGCTTGCTCAAGTATGGGCAGTGTTACTGTAAACCTTAACAATCATTTTCTGTGTGTCCAGTCGAGGGCTGGGTCTGCTACGTGATACAAACAGATTGAACCCAAACTAATGATTCGGTGTTACTTTTCTTTCTCTCTTGGTGGATGCCATCAAGATGGCTGCTAAGTGGCCTCAGTAAACCCTGGGCCTGCCCGACACCTACTGCCTCAGCATTTTAATGTGCTTGGAGCTGAACAGGCCCTGCGGAAGCACAGGATCAGAAAATCCTAGAGCAAAGCTGGCACAGAAGGCATGAAGCCCAATCCCCACATTTTACAGATAAGGAAACTGAGGCCAACAGAGGCTAGAGGAGACCCAAGGTCACACAGGTGGTCCCTGTCAGAGGTGCTATCTCATAAAGAGCCAGTTCTCAGTCCCTACACTGCTAATCTGATACCTCATTTTAAGGAGAAACACGCCTAGAAAAAGGGAGACACTTGTCCAAGATCACAAAGGCAGGACCTGGATCCCTGTTCTGCTCTGAAGCCTCAGCTCCTCCCACTAACCCAAGGCTAGTCTCCCTCTTAGGAATCAATTAGAAAAGATTTTATCCCCAAAGAGAAAATACATCTTGCCTAGAGTGATGAGATACAAAAATACACTAAGTACGAAAAGGAGATGCTTTTTTTCCCAGGGTCCAACGTCTTTTGTCCTGCAGGTAGAATCCAACAGGCCAGTTGGTGACTGTGGTGAGGAAGCCCTTTAGTCTGTAGCCCTTTAGAGAAAGCCCCTCTGGGGTCCTCTTCCCACAAGACGGAGGCTTCCCTGGAGTCCCCACTACCAGGACCTTTCCACCCTATGCTAATGGCCTAATTAAGGCAATTAAGGTTCATTCAAAGTGCATGGAGAAAAGCTCAAAACAGAACCAAGTAAACTTGAAACAAAACAGAACTCAAGCAGTACTCAATGCACAAGGAATTCTCTCCCCATCCAGCACTGCAAATGTGGAAAATTAAAAAACAAACACAAGGAGAGTGGCTTGGAGACCCGGTTCTGCACACAGGGCATTTCTGTTCTGCAAAATAAACCCCCAGACCCCCACCCCCAACCTTCCTAGAGCACAAAAGCTCCCTGGGCCCTTCCACACAGTAAAGCCTGTATTTAGAAATCCTATCATTCATTTAAGGAAAAAAAGCACCATGCTCCCTCCCGTGAGGGAGTCAATGCCCAAAATCCAAGTCCCACCTTGGTTAGAGATTCCTTTGGTTGCTGGTGGGCCGCCTATGCTTGTTAGTGATGGGCCCAGTCCGGGAGGTGCAGCCCATTGGAAGAGTCATTACCTTAACTGCTCCCGCAAGCTCTAAAAATATAGACATAGACCTTTTCTTCTCATCTATTCACCCCACCCCCACCCCCAGGGGACACTGTACTTTGAGAAGAAAAAATCTAGTAGAGTAAAATAATCCTTCCTTTTTTAAACTTGTTAGAGACTAGAAGTCACTTGGCCACCCAAACACCAAGCTCTGAGTCTACTGATGACAGCTGGGATGTCTTCAATCCCAGGCCCAGCCCCACCCAGCATTTCCAATACTGTAAAAAGCGAGAGGAGGAAGGGGGATGGAGAACCTGGAATCAGAATTTCTGCTTAAAAAGAAAAGCCCCTGAAGAACACTGGAGACATTGCCCGCCCCCTCCCCCCAACAGGGAACAAGTAGCAGTCCAGCGATCAACAGGCTGCAGGCTACAGAAGAAATAACTATGATTAATTACCCAGGATACCCCCCAACTCCCCTGGAAGGAGCAGGAAGGGTCCAGAGGGTGCCCCGAGGCAGAGGGTGCAAAGGTTTTGGCCAGTCTGGCTCCAGGCAAGACGAAGAGGCATTGTTTCCCCTGAGGCATCCTAACCGACCAAGAGGAAGTGACCCCTTAGATCAGGGAAGTGACCAAGGGGTAGGGGCAGGCTGGGAGTCATCCTTCTGGGGCTGTCTATCTGTCCTTGGAGCCGAGCTTCTCAATCAGTTCCTGAAGAGGGGCCAGCTCACGTCGGTCAATCAGATTGAACTCCTGGAGGGCAGAGGGGAAAAGAGAAGATGAAAGAGGAGAGAAAGAGAAGAAAGAGGAAAAGGGAGAGAGAGGGGACAGGGGAGAAGGAAGAGAGGAGAAAGAGGGGAGGAAGAAGGGGGAAGGAAAGAGGAGAGAGGAGAGGGGAGAGAGAGCCACTAAATCAGTCCACAATTCAACATTCTTCTCAATCACACCCTCCATGGACAAGCATTCATTAAGCACCATATATAAGCTGTAGATAGAGGAGTCCAGGGCTAGGAGGTCATTGGCAGAAGAAGCTATATGTGAAGGTCCCCTCCACCAAAGCAGGTCAGTGTCTTCTCTATTTGTATCCTGACTTAGTGGCTTAGAACAGCTAGGGGTGCCACAATGCAGAGAGCACTGGGCCTTGAGTCAGGATGACCTGAGTTCGAATCCTGCCTCAGACACTTCCTAGCAGGGTGACCCTGGGTCAAAGGGGGATGAATAGCCTGCTTCCCAGAGCTGCCAAGGTCCCTGGGTCACACAGTGGCAGAAGTGGGACTAGGCCCCAGGGCTTCTTGGCCCACCTCCCACTCTCTCCTTGGAGTTAGGAATAACTAATAACAGATTCTTCTCAAGTCTCCAGAGATCCTTGAGGACAAAGCTTACATTTATGTCAGTCTCCTGAAGAGAGTGGAGGCTTCCCAATTTGAAAGGGACAACCATGAACTTTGTTCTCACATTTTCATATACAGGGTGATTACCTGAGGGCATAAAAGGCCAGGCAAGGTCTGCCCATTTGAGACCCACCTGCTGCCTCCCGGGGTGGAACCCAGGGGATCTTGCCCATGGTCTGGTGACACCTGTGGGCCAACCCCTTCAGGCCAAGAAATCAAGTGCACTGAAATGCAGTCATCAAACTATATTTTGTAAAGTTTATGGACCCTGGGTCACTTAGCCTCTAGACAGAGAAGCTTTCAGAGAAGGTGAATGCCCACATTGGTGAAGGGTGTTTCCTCACCTGGAAGTTCCCACATAAATGCAACCACATCCAATCCCTACCCCTGTGTCTGTGTATAAACAAGGACCTGTGGGCGCTTTGGTCAAACTCACTTTCTAATTCTGAAACCTCGTTGAAGCCTGTATGCACAGGTGGGGAGGAATGCGGGGGAGCAGTCCTGGCTTTGGAATAGTGAGAGGCCTGGGTTCAAATCCCACCTTTTCCAAATGGGTTGCCAGAACCACACACACACACACACACACACACACACACACACACACACACACACACACACACACACTCTCTCTCTCTCTCTCTCTCTCTCTCTCTCTCTCTCTCTCTCTCTCTCAACATAGGCAGCTTCATCCTTGCATGCCAACTGGCACTCCTGGGACCCCAGCCCTGAGACTGGAAGAGGAAACTCAGGCCCAGAGAGTAAAGAGGTCTTGAGCCTTCCCTCGGGGAGCCTTGGCCCCTTCCTGTCCCCTGTGGGGGCCTACACACCTGCACAAAAAAGATGAAGTGCTTGAAGGAGGTGTTGAGGTGCGCCTCCTCCTGGAGCTGCATTACCGCATCAAAGTGCTGGTAGTAGATGTGTGCGTAGACCCGGAACAAGCGCTTCAGGATAGTCTTGGCCACCGACATGAAGTTCTTGGGGAACGGCACCCCTGGCGACAGAAATCCACCTCACGTCAGCTGGTCAGCTGGTCAGTCCACTGGTCAGTCACCTGATCAGTCAGTCAGCTGGTCAGGTGGCTTATCAGTCAGTCAGTCAACCCTCCATGTAAGTCAATAGTGGCCATGGTCAGGACAGTCAGGTAGCCTCCTTTCTCTGTAAAGAAGCCTGACAGAAGGAGCCCTGCCATTTGCTCCTGGGAGATGAGCCTGGGGGCCACTGAGAGAAAGAGCAGGACTGTTGGTGAAGCCAAGGCAGGCTGCGGGGCCAGAGGAGGCCAGAGTTTGTCTGTTTCAGGACAAGTCAACACTTAACCAGCCCCAACTTTTTATCCTAAGCCGGGCACTATACTCAGCACCAGACTGATTCTACTTAACTGTCCACAACAAGGGCTTCTCTGCTGGGGAGGGATGCCAGGGACGTGACGGTGCTGTGAAGACAGACCCCAGGAACAGCCAAGGAGATGTACCTCATTCTCCACTGCTGGCAGGGGGAGGTGTGGGAGAGGGGAGAGGAGACCTAGGGGTGCTGACATACTTTCTCTTCTTTTTCATTTTTTTGTGGGACGGGAAGAAGGGCAGGGCCAAAAGGTGGAATGAAGGTGAAAGAAAAACAATAGCTTTTAATATATTTTTAAAAAGAAAAAACAGCAATACAACTTTTCTTCTGTTTAAGAAAGCAGGAGACCCCAACATTTTGGAGAAGAGAAGCTACTTTACACTTCATGGATCTGGGGGCGTGGATGGGGGTTCCTGGAACAAAGACCTGCCAGCTTTCCCAGGGACCCTGCGGAGGCTGAGCCAAGCCAACAGGGCCAATATCCGTCAGTCTGCGCGTCTTTCACTCATTCATTCCCCACTGGCTGAGGGCTCCTCAGTACCCTGCACGGTGACTCCAGACCCAGCTTGTCTCTTTCCTCAAGAGAATCCCAATGAGCAAGCCCTTCTTAAGTGTCTCCTAGGGGAAAGGTCTCGTGTGGTCTTCAGTCAGTCAGTCGGTCAACAAGCATTTACTGGTAGCACAGGATGTGCCAGGCACTGGGCTCGAAGATCCAACAGGCAAGAGAAGTCGACTGAGGCTAATGAGGTAGGAGTGGGCATAGGACGGGGTTCCTAAGAGGCGTGGGCCAAGATGCAGAGGGAGGAGAGCTCCACTAGGCTTACCCAAGGACCTTTGAGGTCATCAAGTCCAAACCCCCCTTGTTTTACAGATGTGGAAACTGAGGCCTGCCTTGTTGAAGGTCTTAGAGGTGGTTACTCACACAGCCAGGACTCAAAGCCAGGACTCTTTCTCCTCCCAAGATCCCATGCTGCCTCTCCAGGGAAGGACCATCCCTTCCATCTTTGTATTTCCCCCACAGAGCCAGGCACACAGGAAGAGCCATAGATACATTGGTTGAATATCCAAGGCAGATGCCATTGGGAAATACAGTATATGGATAAAAAGTCACGTTAAAGGGGAAAAAAAATGCCTGTGACTCTCCGGATCAATCTGTGCAGAAGCTGAGGCCGGGCATGCTGAGCTCCAGCTCGGGAGGCAGGAAGCCCTGGATTCCAAGCTCACCTCAGACACTTAACTAGGGGGTGACCATTTCACACTGGCCAAGCCGAATGGCTCTCCCCCATCACTGGAAAAGGTCTCTGGGCTCTGCAGGGGCCCTCTCACTCACCAATCTTGGATGGGAAAAGTGTCTCATCATCCAGCTGGTCCTGGACCCATGTCATCAGGTAGTCGATGTACTTGGGAGCGGAACATTTAACTGGCTTCTTGATGTTGGTGCCGTCAGCCCAGTGGTATTCATATCTATAGGAGAGATGCTTCTATGAGAAGGTGGCAAGAAAGCGTCCCTCCCCCATCAACTGGATTTAACTGGATTCAAATTGATGAAGTACCTACTATGTGCCAGCTGCTGCTGGTACAAAGACCCTTTAAAAAGGGAATTGATGCCTGCCCTCAGGAAGCTTACATCTGAAAGCAAAATCATTCTGAATGTGTGCAGGGGGCCAGCTAGTCTCCAGGCTGTTCACCTCAGAGCACCTGCCCAAAGGAAGCACTCACAGATATTTCACCTTTTCCATATGAGGGGACTGACTCAATGAGGCAACTTTTTAACAAGGACCACCTGAGTCACTCCTGACTCCCTCCCCCTCAAGCTGCCTCTGAGGAGAAATGTCCACGAATCCAGAACCAAAGAGAGGCTGAGTCAAGCACGACAGCTAAAAGTGGAAGACCTGCCCCATGGAGGAATGGCATCCACTGATGCTGGGTCCCGGAACCCAACCCTGACTGCTGGAGCAGAATCCTAGTGTGCCTGGCCTGCAGTGATGAGCCCAGAGCAGACTCGTTACTTCTCTTTCTTTCCTTCCCTATTACCATCAAGGGCACCCCCATCCTCCAAGTCTCCCAGCTTCATGACCACGGAGCCATCTCACATGCTCACTCTCTTTTATCCCCCATATCTAAGATGATTTCACCTCTGCCCCAGCTCTGGTCATTTAGCGTCTGTGGCATCTCTCAAATATGCCTCCTTCTTTCCTCTAACACTGGCACAGAGTTAGCACATACCCTCACTACACTAGCTGCTGAGGGTGGAGGGGTGGGGCAGTCTGCCTGCCTGCATCCCTTGCCACTCCAGGACATCGTCCATTCAGCCACCAAAGGGATTTTCCTAAAGCCAGGAATGCAGTCCTTGCTCCATTATCTCCCCTCTCCCCCAGACTTCCTAGGCTCCTTCAAACTCAGCTCAATACCACCCAGATGCTTGTGGCAGCCTGCCCCCCCCCCCCATTACCTCTTATTTATTTGAGGGGTGTGTGTGTGTGTGTGTCTGTGTGTGTGTGTGTCTGTGTGTGTGTGTGTGTCTGTGTGTGTGTGTACACGGTGCCTTCCCTACGGAATGGAAGGTGCTTGAGGGCAAGAGGCGGATTCCATTTTGTCTCTGTATTCCCAGGGCCTGGCACATTCCTTGGCATCAATGGGAACATGAAATGCACCAAGAGGCTGCCAAGGATAACCAGACATTTCTGAGCCTGCAAGCACAAAGAGAGGGTGGAACAAACGGGCCCAGCCCTCTCTGGGCAATGCTTGGGATATGTCCATAAGTCACCTGACAAACACAGAGGCCTGGGGCAGCGCCTCTTACCTGGGGCCTGCAGACATCACTGGGCAGCTTGCTTCGGTGCAAAATTCAGTGATTGTCCCATACAGCATATTGATCTGGTTAAAGAAATCCACAGCTGTGGAAAGAACAGAAGTCCTGCATTAAATGGTGGCATGGCTCCTTCATTATTACCTGGGGCCTCAGTTTCCCCATCTGTCCCATGGGAATGACAGTAATAATAACTTGGCATAGTGGGGAGGGAGATCTGGCTTAGGAAGTCCTGGGTTCGATTCCTAGCATGTCACCTGAGAGTGCCCTACGGCCTATGTGTGTCTGAGGCAGGGGCTCCCCACAAAGGCCATGTGGAGGATGCAGAGAGAGCACTGCACAAACCTAGGTGTTTATAATGTCAGCTACTGTGATCACAGAGATCCCTGCCTACCTCCCACCCTGTCATCAGCATGTGCTTATAAAACATCTAATGTGGAAATGCCTCAAGAAGCTGACACTCTAGATGGGCAGGTCTCTCAAAGGCTTTGTGCCTTGGTTTCCTCATCTGTAAAATGAGAGAGCTGGACTCAGTGGCCTCTCAGGCCTGATCCAGCTAGAAATTCATGGTCTTTCATAGGTTTACAAGTACATCCAAGGATATCCAGAATAAACTCAAACTCAGACGACGGGTGCACAGTCCGCCACTATGGCCCACAGGGGCTCCTGTATTTGGTGCTGCTTCAGTGTGTGTGTGCCGGGGGATGGGGTGAGGGGAATGACTCATGAAGGCTTCCCCCCACCCCAGGGCCCAAGCACAAAGCACAGAAATGAGGAACGAGGAGGCACTGAGTGGTGGAAAAGGGAAGGCTCATTCCCAGAAGGGCTCAGCTCCACAGGATGTGATTCCACCAAAACAAACAAAACCCCCAGCCCTCAGTGACAAGCAGAGGAAACAAGGAGGATCCATGGATGAGGCCTCAGCCCACTTAGGAAAGGTCAGCACAGAGGCCACTGTACACAGAACTCCTGGGGAAGGAAAATCGCTCTACAGTGCCAGCAGCACAGCTTGTCATCTTGGAGAACTGGCTAGAGCCCCGAGAGGGGAGAGATGTGTGACCTGCCCTGGCTCACATGGCCAATACATCCAAGGCAGGAATCAAACCCAGGGCTTTAAGGACTGAAGGCTGGCTCTATCCAACATGCCAGGGCATCTCTCCATTTCCAAATTAAACCGAGCATTTTAAATAGAAATGAAACTGGGATAGAAATGAAGAGCAATAGTAAATGTCATGTGGCACCATTTCACAGAGGAGAGGGTGGCAAAGGGCCTTGCCCAGGGGTCATACAGAAAGCCCCTCCACCCACTCTGCTGCAGGAAGGGCTTCCCCTGATCTCAGATGCCCATTTCCGGCTAAGCTTCCCCCCAGGCCCATGAGGAGGCAGCTTTGTGCCTGCCACGGACAACAGAATTCCAGAGCCACAGCAGGGTTCTCATGCCAGCTTCTGCTGTACTCGCATGGGTGCCACATTAGGGGTTGGCAGACCTGGGCTCCAAAGCTCATCTCCTCCAGACAGCATCATCTCCATCTGCACAAAGACAGAGTTGGACTAGATTCCCCTGAGATCTCTTTACAAAGTTGTAAAGCCTATGATTCTGCCAGTGTAACCCTGGGCACATGATTTCCCTTCTCTGGGCCTCAGTTTCTCCATCTGTAACCCAGTGACTCCTCTGAGGTACCTCCAAACCCAATCCTGTGGGCTTCCTTAGTGGGCAATACCCCTGGAAGGCATGTAATTTGGCAAGAGTCATTGTTTATCTATCTCAGCCAGCTTGGTCTCCCCCAAAGAAGAAGGAGGACCCTTCAGGGAGTGAGGGAAGTCAGCAGGGGAAGGTGGAAGGACCAAGAGGACCGAGGGCCAGAGAGGAAGGAGGCTCTTCCCCAAAAGGAGGGAGCTGCTGGACCTCCAGGAATTATCAAAGGAAAAGAGGCAAATAGCAGGGATGGGTGACTGTAGCTGCTGTCCACCTGATGACCACAGAGGTCCAATGTCTTCCCAAAGCATCTCCAGATGGTGTGCTCATTCTCTCTGGCCTTTTTACACTCCACTCCTCCCCATGTACACTGTGATCCGGGGACACCGGCATGCTTGCTGCTCTTTCTCAAACACGACACTCCCACCTCCCACCTCCAGGCCTTTGTCCTGTCTTGTCTGCCATGCTCTCTTTATCTATGCCTCTTGGCTTCTTTCAGGATTTAGCTCAAACCCCACCTTCTGCAGGAAGCCTTTCCTCTTCCCTCTCCCCAAGTGCCTTCCCTCTGGAATTTCCTTCCATTTACACTGCCTCTATTTTGTCGGGACCAGCTGTTTTCAGGCTGTCTCCCCCAGGAGAATGACAGCCAACATTACAGCCAGGAGCCTAGAAAACAGTGTCAGGGATCATGGCGTTTGAGGCAAGACCCCAAGGGCACAGGGGTGCCTAAGTAACCCTGAAGGAAGGGGCCTCAAAGAGGACAGGAAGATTTAGAAAGTAAACAGTTGGGCCAAAGATGGCCCCAAGCAGAGGGTTCTAGACTCGACTCAAATAGAAGAATGATGGGCTCCCCAGTGAAAAGGGGCTGAGATCCCACTTAGGGAGGCACCTGCCTCCAAAGACCTCCCTGACATCTGAAGAGGAGGCGGTGGCCCAGGGGGTCACAGGAGGCAGGAGAGGAGTTAGTCAGGAAACAGCAAACCCCAAAGCACAGGGTTCAAGGAAGATGAGCTGGCAGAGGGCTCGAGGAACCGCTGAGGCCACAGAGACTGGCTGTGGGGCGTCCTCCAGCTGGGGCCTGGGACACTGAATGCCCCATGTCAGGTAAAAGGCACGGGACAGGCCGAAGGGGTGTGTCTGGGGGGAGGAGCGGGTGGAGAGGCAGGTGACCAGGCCCCCCGAGACTCATGAGGAAATGCTGGGACCAGAGCGTTGAGGGGACATTGACAGAAGCAGAAAAGGAAAGCGCACTGCACCACAAACCCCCCCCCTCCACCCCCGCCCCAAGGGCCAAGGGGACCACGTCCAGGCCCGGCCCAGAGGCTGAACTGGCCCCTCCCTCGCTGCACGGCACATTGGCGTGACGTATCCATTGGTTTTGCTGGGGGTTTTCTCTTCCTCTTTTTGTCTAAAGAAATCTTACAATAAGCGATGGCTTTCTGGAAGCAGGAGGGGAAGGAGATGGAGTCAATGTGAAGACAGAACATATCAAGAAAATGTGTTAAGGAAAAACAGAAACTCTGTCACAGATCCCCCGACCTGCCACAAACCATGCCAACACCAGGAGGAAACATGAGCCTCTGAGAAGCAGGTCCCAGGCCAGCCTGGGGCCCAACGAGGCTGTGTAGAGAGACTTCAATTATCCAGACATCGCTGCTGTCTCTGCAAAAGTGGAACAGGGAGACAAGTTCCCAGCTCGATTTAGTGACCTCATCCTTCTTCAAAAAGGAGAGGACGTGGAGGGGGATAGCCCCCGAAGGGAGGAGGAACCAGGAAAAACTCAGGGGGGAGAAACAACTTGGCAGAGAAAGGCCAGGCGTAAGGTGGGGGGACCCTGAGCTCTGGGGTAAGAGAAAGGAGAAGTGGGGGCTCATGGCCCCAAGCTGAGAAGCCAGGTCACTCCAGGAGGGACAGACGCTTTCCAGAACGAGCTTCTGCAGACACAAACAATTGCAAGGAAAAGAAATGGGGGATCTGCTGAAAGCCCCAACCATCAGTGACCCGAGCACCCTCAGCCACTTTAAAAGACAGCCAACATTAGGAATCGAGGGGAGCTGGTGGAGGGCCTGGGCAGGCCAAGGACAGCAAGAGGCCTCAGGGCACAATAATAACCTTCAGTGGGATCCAGACCCTTCAGCCAACCAGGGAGCTTGGGGATCTCTTCTCAGAATCAGGTTTTTAAACACTTAAAAGAGATGCTAAATTTCCGTTCGAGCTGAGGGAGTGTTACAGGCCTCCTGAAATCTCTCCATGAACCACGTGGGTCCATGGAGCCCAGCGCTGGAGAGCCCCAAAGCCCAATCAGTTCATCCCTTCTGCAGGAGGCCTCTCCCTTCCCCCGCTGCTCCAAGGCTTCGGCATGTCTGGGATGGACCTAGTCGTGTCTGTGTCATCTCCCCCATTAGAACGTGAGCTCCTGGAAGAGTGCTCTCTCCCTTCCTTTGTCTCCCCAGCTTATAGCACAGGGCCTGGCAGAGTGTGCTTAAAAAATGCTTGCTGACTGAGTTATTGATAGTAGTTCAAATAAATGAGTAAAAAATGATTCACCATGTCCCATGTGCCAGGCACTGTGCTGAGTCTAGGGAAACAAACAGAAAACACCAAACAGCCCCTGCCCTAGAAGGGCTTATATTCTAAGGGAGGGCAGTGGTAGCCGAGGGAGGCTGGCCTGAGATGTCACATGACAGGGAGAGCCAGCAGGAGAGGAGGCGGCCAGTGTGGATGACTGCAGAGCCCTCAAGGCTCCCGCCAGCTTGGAGATTCGGAAATCCTCGGGGCAAAAGCAACTCCCAAAGATGAGCTGCCCTGCTGGGGGGAGGGGGGCATCCCCAGTGTCTGGCCATCCCCACCAGTACAGCAAGCCCAGCTCTTTCAAAGTACAGACCTGTGTGCACATATGATGGGGTCAGGAGGAAAACCATTACTGGAATTACAAACCAAGAGCAGACACTGGTACAGCCACTGGGGTCCAGCCCTGAAAAGACCCTCATCTCACGGTGGAGGAAAGTCCAAGAGGCCTGGGGAAGGGAAGGAACCTGCTCCAGCCCACTGGTCAGCCAGTCAACAAACCTTTAGGAAGCATGCTCACATTCTTAGCACAGCAAGGGTCTGCAAAGTCAGGGCTTGTATCTCTAAACTGCGCTGCTTTATCCAGCAAGGTCCTGCCTGCCAGCCAGCCCACAGCAGGGGCCACACCCCAGCAGCTCATCCTCAGCACACGGAAAAAGCTTCAGAAGCCAGAATTATAGCCCTGCCAAGCTCTTCAAACAGCCCGAAGGAGACAGAGGCGCAGGCACACTCCTTCCCCAGTCCAACTCGGACCATTCCTGGACACAATCCCTGAGAGGCCAAGCCTGGAAAACTACTGAAGCGTTCAATGGTGCCCAGCAGTAATGTGCTCAGGGATCTCCTCCTTTCCTTGGCCCCTGTGCTGAGCAAGGGTGGGAGGTAGAGGGCACACCAGCACAGCTGGGTCTTCTCTCTCTACCAAGGCTAAGCCACCCACTTGTATGCTGGACCCCATCACCTGACAATTCCATTAAGAACCACTCCCTCCCATTCCCTTCCTGTCCATCCCCATCTTCAATCTCTTGTCATCCTTACAAAGTCGGGGACCTAACGCTGACCACGCTCTCCTTCCTTGGAGACCAGAAGTTGAGAGTGAGTAGACTACAATATACCACAGAATTTCAGAGCTGGAGGAACATCAAAAGCCACCAAGTTCAATCCATACACAAACGTAATCTCTATCATGTCTTCTTATACAATTGGTCAATAAGCATTTATTAACTGCCTACTGTGTGCCAGGCATTAAGCACTGGAGATAAAAAGAGACAAAAGCCAGTCCCTGTCCTCCAGGGGCTCAAAGCCTAATGGGGGAGAGAAAACATGCAATCAGCTGTGTAGTAACCAGACACATACAGGCTAGACTGGAAGTGCTGGCATTACAAGGCACTGGGAAAGGCTTTCTGTAGACAGAGAGTACTAGATGGTAGCCAGGGTAGCCAGGAGGCAGTGTTCCTGGCATGGGAACAGTCAGAGGAAATGCAGGGAGGTGAGAGGTGGCAGGGCCATGAGACAGGTGCACTGGGTAGAAGGGCATGTGTCCCACTGAAGTAAAAGAAGCCTGGAGAGGGTTATGAAGGACTCCAAAGGCCAAACAGAAGATTTTGTTTGATCTTGGAAGTAACAGGGAGTCACTGGTGTTTATTGAGTAGGAAGGTGACATGATCAGTCCTTCAGTGGCCAAATGGAGGACGGACAGGAGTGGGGAGAGGCTGGAGGCTGGCAGAGCCCCCAGCAGTTATTGCAATCACCCAAGTGGAGGTGATGGAACCGGCACCAGGGTGGGGGCGAGGAGGGAAGGGGGATATTCAGGAAATGCTACCTGTCGATATGAGGGGTGAGAGAGTGAGGAGTCCAGGATGACTCCTAGGTTGGGAGCAGGAGGGATGGGAGAGGCATGTTTTCCTCTACAGTAACAGGGAAGGTAGACTAGAAGGGGGGGGGGGGGAGGTATTTAATAAAAGATAATGAAGTTAGTTTGGGCCACACTGAATTTAAGATGTCTCCTGACCATCCAGTCTGCGTCTGAAAGGCAGCTGGAGATGGCAGATTGGACAATCTCAGCAGAGAGTTTAGTGCAAGAAAGGTACATCTGAGAATCACCATAGAGATGGCAACTGATGAGCTCATCAAGGGAAGCGGGCCAGAGCCTAGGCCAGAACCGTGTCTGGGTCCTCAGGAGGGAGCCAGGCAGCAGTGAGAACCAGGAGGGCAAAGGAGAAGCCTGGACAAGGGGAAGTCTGTTGCCTATAGTGTAGGCATCTCAGAGGGCACACGGGAGAGGTGGGTACCTTTGGCATGGAACCTCATGGGGCTGGTTGGAAGGAGATGAGACAAGGTGATGGAGGACAGAGAACGTGGATGATGAAAGCTCAAAGTTCAGGTGTTCTGAGATGAGTTTGTGATCATAGAGGATGGCCTTCAGGGGTGCGTTAGCCACATCTCGAGGGGTTTGGCCTCAGGGTGGAGTCTGCACAGGGGGTTGGGCAGCCCAGATGAGGGGATGAGTGAGGGGGACTACATGGAGAGGCTTCTCTCTGCTTTCCCTAGTCAGGTCAGGTGAAGCCAGGGGATCATGGCAGGTAGCAAAATGGCCAGTGTATGAGGTAAACACCAGTGTGCGAGGACTGATTCTGATAGACTTAGCCCTTCTCAGCAAGACAAGGACCTCAAACATTTCCAAAGGACTCATGGTGCAAAATGCCATCCCCAGTCAGAGAAAGAACTACGGCGTTGGAATGCAGAGTAAAGCCCAGTATTTTCTCTTTTGTTAAGTTTTATTCTGCTTTTCTCATGGTTTCTCCATGAAAATTCATTATAATTCTTCTATACAACATGACCAATGTGAATATATGTTTAATAGGAATGTATGTGTAGAGCCCATGGAAGACTACGTGCCATCCTGCGGGGGAGAGTGGAGAGGAGGGAAGAAAATTTAAAACTTATGGAAGTGAATGTGGAAAACTGAAAACAAATAAGTTACAAAATTTGGGGAAAAGATGGCCAGCATATGAGGCAGTGCTTCGGGCCTAGAGTCAGGAAGACCCCAGTTCAAACCCTGCTGCAGACACCAACTAGCTGCGAGACCCTGGCCAAGTCACTTAATTGGTCTGAGCCTAGGTTCTGCAAGAGAGCAGAAACACCAGGCACCGTGCTTGAGACTCTTGAGCTCTCTCTCCACAGGGCAGTCTGCAGCACTCAAGCGTCACGGGCACAAAGACTCCCTTCCGTCCCCTTGGTGTGCATCTTGCCTGCACCTGTTTATTTGCATGGGGTCTTCGGCAGCAGAACGGGAGTAAGGACCATGTTCTTCCCTTTCTTTGTTTCCTCAGTGCCCAGCACAGTGCCCGGCATATAATAGGTGCTTAATTAGTGTGAGCTGCCTGTATAGTTAATCTGAATGAGTCTCTGCAACTCTATGTTAAAGCCACTGACCCAAAAAGACTCAAACTGGGCAAGGGAGCGGTGGGTCATAAGAAATAAGAATGAGTGAGCAATCCTCATCCCCAAACTAAAGGGGTGGAGAGAGCTGCTGACAATGACTGGCCCAGGACTCCAAGGCCAGGGCCCTCACAGCAGCACTGGCTCACTCGGGCACAGGTCCCTAAGCTCCTCCTCAGGTTCTGGGCAGCTCCTGCTCAGGTTTATGGGCAGCTGAGTCACTGAGGGTTCAGGAAAACAAGACAAAATCTTCCAGGCTGACTCATGGAACTTTCCTGGTGAATCCCATCATGCCGGTCCCAGTCCCAGCAGGCCCGTCTGCCACTGACTGGACAGAGCACCACTCACCACAGCAAGGAGGGCTGCCAGCTCAGAGGTCCCACTGCCCATCCCCTCAGGAGAACAGAAGCTCCTGGAGGGCAGGGGCATCCCCAGGGTCTGGGATAGCCTCTGGTACATAGCAAGGGCCCCTCAAATGATTGTTGATTGATGAATGAAACTTTGGGGACCTCTGAATCAGAGTTGGAGCAGTGTTTAGAGATGACATTATAAATGTCGTTATAAATGCGGAAACTGAGGTACAGAGAGACTCAGGAATCAGCCCACTTTACTAAGCACCTACTATGTGCCAGGTACTCTGCTAAGCACCAAGGACACAAACAAAGGCAGAAACATCCCTGCCCCCAAGGAGTCCCCTAGGCAAAGCACTAGGTGCCTGCATGGTCTGTCATCATCCCCAGCAGCTGGGGAGTCTGAGGCGTGATTCAAACCCAGGTCCTCCGGACAATGGGAAAAAGAATCCGATCATCACCATGGCCAACCTGGGCTCCAGGGTGAGTCAGATGTCATGGGATATGGCACCCGTTCCCTGGCCAGCCACAGTAAGCACAAGAATGACTTTCCAAAACGGGAAACTCACTCACCCTGCCTGCAAGCATATGGAAGCATGGCTGCAGGGCTGGAAGAGACCTCAGAGGACATCTGCCCCAACCCCTTCATTTTACAGCAAAGGAAATTGAGGCCCAGAAAGGGGATGGGACTCACCCAAGGCCTAACAGTAGGTGCAGGATTGGGGGTTGGGGCATCTAGGGCTCTTTCCACTGCACCAGGATCCCCAAGAAAAGATGTGACAACCGCTGGTCAGTGCCCCTGGAGAGCATCCCTAGCATCACAACTGGGATGGGGAAGGGGAACTGAGCCACGTGCTGGGAAACCAGGAGAGTCACCCTGCGCTGCATGTGCACATATTCATACATAAGCACACGTACATATATGTGTATGTATATGCTCACACATGCACATATACATACAAACATATACATGCATGTATACACACACGTACATACTTCTAAGTCTACAAGAGACACAAGACAACCTTTGAAGGGAAGGCATGAGCATTTTGGGAGACCAGGCCAAGCCTCCTGAAGGAGATGCTTGAGCCAATGCATCCTAAGGGTTGGACATTCAGAGACAGTGAATCCTGGCCCAAAGGGCATGTACTGCAAAGGCTTGGTGATGGGAGATGAAGGAATAGACAGAGGGGCCAGGATGGCTGGCTCTCAAGAGGGAGGAGGGAAACAATGTCTAAGGGGTCTGCAGAGACGGGGGATGGAGCCATGTTGTGAAGGTGGGGATGGGCAGGGTCACAGGCCGCAGAGAGGGCAAGAAGGATGAGGCCTGAGAAGAGGCCATAAGATCGGGAAGTTGTATCTCCAGTGCTCAGTAGAGAACCTTGCACCTAACAGGCTCTTGATAAATGCTTGTTAAAGTGAATTAATTAAAAAGTGCCTCCTATCAGCTGTGGAAAGAGAAGGTCAAAAATCAGGTCGTTTCTTTCCTAGAGAAAATGATGATGTCTGGGGAGTCCTGGATTGTGTCTGCTACAGGGCCAAAGTCCTGCAGGGCAGACCCCAGCTCCCTCTGGAGGGTGACCCAGCCCGTCCTTCCAGCAGCCCCCTCCCCTCTGACTGGAGACAGGAGAATGCAGCCAGTGCCCAGCTGCCGCCCCACCGGCGGGCCCAAAAATTCCCACAAACATTTCTCCTTTCATTTCCCCAAATAGCTGGAGAAGCCAGAGCTGGCTGTGATGTAAGGATTCACGTGCTGATGAACAGAGCTGGACAAAACCATGCCGAGCAGGCCTGCTGTCATCTCCTCTCTGCTGGGCTTTTTTCCTGGCTGGGCCCTCCCACTCTCCCTGGCTGCTGCAGATAAGAGCCCTCATCTCATTCTCCTTCCCAGACCTGTCACAGCTGAACACCTTGCCTCAAACCTGGTCCCAAACTGAAGGCTGCTTGGGGCTGCCTCTCCTCTTTCATCCCTCGGGACAAGGCAGATCTCCTTGCCAAGCCTGACCCCTGTGTGCCCCCTGGATCTCCTCCCTCCCATCTTCCCCAGCAGGTCGCCTCCCTGTGATCTCCAAGATGGCACTATCTTCAGTCTCCTGCCTGCTGCCTCCTTCCCAGCCGCCAACGATGCGTCCTTGCCTCTTTCATCCATGCAAGGTCTTCACTTGAGCCAGCCATCCGTGCTAGCTTTTTCTGCTCTCCTTCTCCTGGAGAAGCTGGTCTAGACTCCTGCCTCTGCTTCTCCACCATCGGCAATCTGACTTCCAGCCTCATCATCCAACTGAGCCTGCTGTCCAACGTCACTAATCACTCCGACTGCCAAACCCAATGGTCTTTTCTCATTGTGAGGGGGCAGACACCCCACTAGGGGTGCCCTTTTGTGCCCCTGCCCTGGCTCTGGGTGCCCAGAACCCATCCAGGGTCTTTGACATGAATAAGATGGCAAGTCACTGACTTCTCCTGTGCTGGGATTCTCCGGGCCTAACTCTCAGCCTCCTGGCCCCAGACGTTGTGGTCTGATCGGCTGATGAAGGCCAAGGGCCCCTGGGCCTTGCCACTAACCCACGGCTGCCCCTGTGGGGTTTCCAGGCCGTTCCATGTGCCATCTCTATCAATTAGAGCATGAGCTCCGTGAGACAGGGACTGTCTCACCTCTTCTATTTATTCTCAACTGAGCACAGCTCTTGGCAAATATGAAGCACTTAAATGCCTTTTCACTCACTTCTCCTTGACCTCTCTGCAGCCTCAGGACCCTGCTGGTTCCTCCCTCCACTTCTCCCTAGGTTTTCAGGACCCTCCCCCCTCCCATTCTCCTCCTCCCTCTCTGACGGCTCCTCCTCCAGACCAGGCCCTCTGACCACAGGTGGCCCTCAGGGCCCTCGGCTCTTCCTCCATATTCCTTCCCTTGGGGAGTTCATCAGCTCCCAAGGCTGAAAGGACTATCTCTTTGCTGATGATGTTCCACTCTCCCTTTCCTGCCCTGACCTCTCTGCTGAGCTCCAATGGCTCCTCAACACCTGCCTGTCAGCCCTCTCCAAATGGACGTCCAGTAAACATATTCAACTCAACATGTCCAAAACAGAACTCATGACCTTTCCTCCTAAACCCCTCCGCCACCCCATCGTTCCAGGCCCTCAGGCTGCCAACCCAGAAGTCATCCTGGGCCCCTCGCTCTCACTCACCCCCCAGATCCAACATGGTGCCAAGGCCTGTCGATTTCACCTCTGCCCCTTTCAGATTTCATCTCTGTCCGCGCGTCTACCCTTAGAGGACCCTGTACTTTAAAAACAAAGCTGCCTCTCCTTCCTCCCCTCCCCCGCCAGAGCCCAGAGCAAGGACTCACTGTTGACAGCGATCCACTCATTGAGGTCCTCGCCTTCGGGCAGCATGACAGCTTGCCGCAGGTTCCCGCTTCCCAGAGTGGCTTCCGCGTGCTTGAGGAGCTCATACTGATGGGAGCCTTCTGGGATGTTCTTCTTGGGTTTAAAGGTCTTGGAGGACCGGCTACTACTGCAGGGGGAGAAGGGGTATGTGTTGTAAATGCCCTGGCAGGCTGGTATCCACATATGGGAGGTGCTTCACCCACACTTATGGAGCTGGAAGGGAACCCAGGACCCACCTGTCCTAACCTCTACCAGCACATAAAGAACGCTAACCTGGAGTCAGAAGGACCCAAGTTCAAATCCAGCTTCAGACGCTAACTAGTTGGTAACCTCAGCCAATTCACTTTACCCCTGCCTGCCTCAGTATCCTCATCCATAAAATGGGGACAATAACGGCACTGACATTATATTTGTATCCTAAGTGCTTGGCTCATAATAAGCATTTAATAAATACTTGCCTTGGGGCAGTTAGGTGGCTCAATGGATAGAGCACCAGTCATGGAATCTGGAGGCCTAAGTTCAAATCCAGCCTCAGATACTTACTAGCTAGCTATGGGATGCCCCCCTCAACTGTCTCCAAAAACAAAACACTTGTCTCCTTCCCTCTTTCCTTCCTATGGCTCAGAGCGGCGCTGCAGATCAAAGGAGATCGAATTTGTAAAGAGCTCAGTCAATCTTAAACTGCTAAATAAGTGTGTAACTATTATTGCTTTTGCTCTGACGATGATGAGAAAGGACCCCGGGGCCGCAGATGTGGAGCTCAAAGGGACGCAGAGCTTCTGGTCCAAGGACACAGAGCTGGGAAGCCTGGAGGCAGAACTTGAACCCAGGCCCCTAGATGCTGCCACATGACCTTTTCACATGGAGATAAGGCATCTCTGTTCTCCCTTGGGCTTGGCCTGACTAGGTTTTGGTAAAAGGGAGAGGCTTCTATGAGGAGGAGAAGGGGAGAGCAGTGACAGACGTTATAAAGAAAAGCAAGAGGAAGTGAAACATTTAAAAACTGCGGAGAAGGTCCCAGGGTTGGGCTCAGCCCGAGGCGAGGGCAATGCTGTTACCGCCACTTTAGAAGTGATGGCTATTAAAAGGCACAGGCAGCATCCTGACCCCCCTCCACCTTCTCATCTTTTGGGATGATTTATTTGTTGGTGGTTTCTAGTCCACAATTTAAAAAGTAAATCAATTAGAAATGAAGCAATGAATGCTTGCTGACTGATGGATGCCCCCGGGCATGGAAGGCAGCGGGCACTCCTGGAGGGGGAGGGAAGGCTCTGCACTGGGGGCCTGCTCTGCTCCTGCACGGCTGCCCGGATTCGATCCACAAACACGCAGCGTTGGACAGCGTGTGCCAGACCCTACAGGATGCAGAGACAAAGATGAAATCTGCCCCTGTCCTCAACAGGCTTCCATTTGGCCGCTTCCCCCAGGGACTGGCAGAGAAGCAGACCAGGGTACCACCTGGGAGTGCTCCCCAGGAGGTGAAAGGAGCCAACCACAAGCTGTCTGGGGAGCCACCTGGATGGGTAAATGCTGTCTCTCCACCCCCACCCCCAATGAACGGAAGCTTAATAAATGCTTGTTAAATCCAAATGCAGTATTCTCCAACTCCACTGGCAGCTAGTGCTGGACCTGAGTTCCAATCCTGCCTCGGGGGTCCTGCTCAAAACACTTAAGGTGTTTCTCAGTTTCCTCCGCTGCAAAGTGGGGACCATCCTAGCACCTCCTTTCCAGGGTTGTTGGAGAAAGGAGGCGAGGCGCTCTCTAAATGCCCATGAACCATCATCAGGACCAGACAGAACCGAACCTGTATAACCCAAAGCCAGTCTCCCACCAGGACTGCCTTCCTTCTAGAGCCTGTGCTGTCCCCTCCCCCGCCATCACTGCCCTGGCACCACCGATGCCACCGGCCAGAGGTCAGGAAGACAGATGCTGGCCTGGCGGGCCTGGCCCTCTTCTCTAAGCAGGGACAAAGACAAGGTGGGGATCCCAGGCCAGAGAACCTCAGACCAGGGTGAGGCTGCCAGGGAAGGGGCCGGGTGGGCTGAGGCGGTCAGGGCAGAGGGGTGAGGAGGAGGAGGATGGAGGCAGAAGCACGCAGGAGGGTTGGTGCACAGTGTTTGATGTGTGTCACTTCAGGGGCCTCCACACCGCCTGTGAGATGGGTTACAGACAGGGAAACCGAGGCTGGGTCCCCTGCCAGGTCTGGGGCTGTCAGGTCTGGGGCAGGCCTGCGTGGCCCTGGCCGGTCACCTGGCTCTGCAGGCCTCAGTTTCCTTATCCTAGCTCCCCTCACTGATTAGACTGCCCCAGGGTGACACGATGGAGGGAACAAGCATTGATTAAGCACCTCCTGAGTACCAGGCCCTGGCCCTGCAGTGGGGACCTGGCCGGGGGTCACGGGTCCCAGGGTCGGGGATCACAGACCCTCAGGGGGGCCTGCACATCGTGAAGCTGGGGGAGCACGGCCAGGGGTGGGGGGGCACTGCCTCCTGCTGGGGGGGGTGCAGCCAGGGGTGGGGGGGCGCACTGCCCCCTGCTGGGGGGAGCACAGCCAGGGGTGGGGGAGTACTGCCTCCTGCTGGGGGGAGCACAGCCAGGGGTGGGGGGGCACTGCCCCCTGCTGGGGGAGCACAGCCAGGGGTGGGGGGGCACTGCCCCCTGCTGGGGGAGCGCAGCCAGGGGTGGGGGAGTACTGCCTCCTGCTGGGGGGAGCACAGCCAGGGGTGGGGGGGCACTGCCCCCTGCTGGGGGAGCACAGCCAGGGGTGGGGGGGCACTGCCCCCTGCTGGGGGAGCGCAGCCAGGGGTGGGGGGGCACTGCCTCCTGCTGGGGGAGCGCAGCCAGGGGTGGGGGGGCACTGCCTCCTGCTGGGGGAGCGCAGCCAGGGGTGGGGGGGCACTGCCTCCTGCTGGGGGGGCGCAGCCAGGGGTGGGGGGGCACTGCCTCCTGCTGGGGGGGTGCAGCCGGGTTGGGGGGGCACTACCCCCTGCTGGGGGGGCTTCACGGGGGGGTGATGAGGATAAGTTTGGGTTCCGGGGGCTCCTCCCCCGGGCCGGGCCCTTGGGGGCCCCCCAGGAGGCCGGGGGAGACAGTGGGCCTCGGCCCGTCACCCCCCTTTCCTCAGTCCGGGCCGCCCCCACATTCCCTGGCTGCCCTCGGACCCCCCGCCGCGCCCCACCCTGGGCCCAGGTCCTGGGGTCTCCATCCCCGCGCGCCGGGGCCCCCGGGCCCCCCAAGACCCTCCCCTCAGCCCTGGGGGGGTGTCTCCTCCTGCCCCCCCTCCCGCACTCACAAGAGGAAGCTCATCTCGTCTCGTCTCAGCGGGGCGGGGCGCGGGGGGCCCGGAGGAGGCAAAGGAGCGGAGGCCGGACGGCCAGCGAGGGACAGGGGCGGCGGCGCCCCGGATCTGCACGCACGCACGGACAGACGGACGATCCCCGGCCAGCGCGCGCCCGGAGCCGCCCACCCGAGCCCCCCGCTCCGAAATGCGGAACTCGCGCAGCTCTCGCGAGAGGAAGCGCCCCCCCCTCCCGCGTCCGGGGCAGGAACGAGGAAGGGACGGGGAGCCCCGCCCCCCGAGAGCCCGCGGCCAATCAGCGCCCGAGGCCCGGTGCCCCGCCCCCCGCAGGTGCTGCAGGCCCGGGGGGGGGGGGCAAGGTCAAGGTCGCGGGGGGGAGGGGACGTCCCGGGGAGGGAGGGGTCACTTGTGGTCAGGCATCCACGTGCCAAGTGTCCTGCCCTGGCCTGGGACCCGGGACCCTCCCGAGCCGCGCTCCGAGTGCGCCTCTGACGTCCAGTGTCCAGCGGTCCTCCCAGCCCTGATGTCCAGTGTCCTCTGATGTCCAGCGCCCTCCGGTCCCTCCCGGCCCTGATGTCCAGCGCCCTCCGGTCCCTGCCGGCCCTGATGTCCAGCGCCCTCCTGTCCCTCCCGGCCCTGATGTCCAGCGCCCTCCGGTCCCTGCCGGCCCTGATGTCCAGCGCCCTCCTGTCCCTCCCGGCCCTGATGTCCAGCGCCCTCCGGTCCCTCCCGGCCCTGATGTCCAGCGCCCTCCGGTCCCTCCCGGCCCTGATGTCCAGTGTCCTCCGACGTCCAGCGCCCTCCGGTCCCTCCCGGCCCTGATGTCCAGCGCCCTCCGGTCCCTGCCGGCCCTGATGTCCCATGTTCCAGGGGCATCTCTGGCCCTGACACCCCACATTCTTTGCTCCTTATCCCATGGCCCAAGCCAAGGACCTCGGTTGTGCTGACCAGAAACTCCATTAGATCCAAAGATCGATGCAAGGAGTTTTCTCACGCTTGTACATCTCAAGAAACCGATGAGTATTAGCTGAAAACTGGTCCCATACTGATCAATCAGTTCCTGTTTTCATATTCCTTTGTCTATGGACACTTCGGAGGTGGGACCCCTCTTTCTCTGAATTCGGGGAATTGTACCTGTTCATTCTCCCCCTCCTTCCCGGTCTTTCCTAGAAATCAGATGACCCAACGTTGTATTGTTTCCTTTTACCTAACTGGCCTTATTGATGAATTGGTTTTAATGTGTATAAGTCTGTCTGCCCTAAATTCAGGAGATCCGGTCCCCATAGGCATGAATCGCTTTAATGAATCGATTAGCTGTGGGATCGAACTTCTGTTTCTTCAGTCATTCCATCTGTCACCCACCACAGTTCCAAGACCCCTTCCAACCCTGTGTGACCCCAGGCAAGTCATTGAACCTTCAGTTAACTAGGAAACTTGCTCAGATTCTACACTGCAGAAAAGCCTATGATCTGCATTGATAGGTGGAGCTGTCTCGCCTGAGAGCTCCCTCTGACCAATGAAATTGCGTTACCTCTCCCAAGCTGTGTCTAAAGACCTAAGGTCCCAGAGGAAGCACAGCTCCTCGAATCTTATTCACTCCTTTATCTCCTGCCTATCAGCAACAACTGGGCCTTCCTTGCACATAGTAGGAATTAATAAATGCTTTGAGATGGCATTGAATTGTGACCCACCCACCCACTTGAAGTTGGCTCCTGGCCCTTGACATGAGCATTTAATATGTACAGGTGGGGATGCTTGGGGTGGATGGGTGGGAGTTGGAGGGTCCTTGCAGAAGGTGGGCTAAGTAAGGTTGGCTTGCCGTAGCTCCAGTCACTACGAGGAGGCCTCCTCGTAGTGACATAAAAGATAACAAAAACTACCAGAACTCTGAGTCTGTTGGTGGGCATGGACACTCCCCTGTCAACGCAGAGGGAAACAAATCCCTCTAAGATTTAACTAATGGTTTTGAGAGCTGTTGTGTCTGAAAGGGGCCCAGGGAAAGTCTAAATGTTTCTTAATCATCCAAAAACTAAAGAATGACTGAGTATTTTTATAACGAGTAACTTTTCTTAGTCTGCCCACAGCTTGATACAGTTTTGTGTTTCCTGCCCTGAAAAAAGAAATGACTCATGAATTAATTGGGCTGATGAAACCTCTCTTGCCATCTGTGTGTGGGAGCTGTCTCTCCTGAGGCCCAGAGTGGCCTTCTGCTTAGCTCAGCCACATGACTTGTTAGCATAGACTTTTGTCTATGTTAAGAGACCTCTGGAAAGCAAATGCGGGAGCATTAATTGGTAATGAGTAAGCAAGAGCTGGCCTTAGCTCTTGGCATCTTCAGGACAGAATGGATGGCCCATTCAAATAATAGTACAGAAGGAGGGGGTACCCAGGTAAGAGGGCCAGGAGAGAGACAGAGACAGAGAGACAGACACAGAGAAAGAGATGGGACTGGGTTTAATGGGATGGAGAAGCCCGAGTTTGGAGAGGAAGACAGAACCAAATGTTAGTAGCAGGTGACATTTATTTGATAGTGG
The DNA here is from genome assembly GCF_028372415.1 of Notamacropus eugenii. Classification (NCBI taxonomy): domain Eukaryota; kingdom Metazoa; phylum Chordata; class Mammalia; order Diprotodontia; family Macropodidae; genus Notamacropus; species Notamacropus eugenii. The sequence continues at coordinate 750,734,502 of NC_092872.1, forward strand.
TTAGAAATCTATAGAGGCAGGGTGGTGCAGTGAAGAGAGCATGGAATTTGGAGCTGAAGTGTGGGGTTCAGTCCCAGGTCTACCATTTTCATGGACCTTGAGCAAGTCACTTCACCACTAAAAGGAGGTGGTTGGACCAGATGCCTTCAAAGGTCCCTTCCAGTAGGAGCCAGGGCTTTCTCTCTTTTTGAAAGGAGAGTCAGGGGGTGTAACAGATTCCAGGCTTCCTTCTGAACTGGCTGTGTGACCCTCAGGGAGTTCCTTAACCTCTCAGCGCCTACACAATTCACCAAAAGTCAAAGTTACCCATAAATTGCTGATCTCCCACAATGACAAAGTACTTTATCCTGGTTTGGTTCCTCACAAAAGCCCTGATGGGTAGGTTGTCCAAGGGTTATCTTCATTTCACAGATGGGAAAACTGGGGCCCAGGGAAGATTGCTTCTACAATCAAATACATAGCTGTCTTTTTTGGACATTTGAATCCTTTCATTGTCTGCTCCAGACCATCTTTCTGGAATAATAACTCTTCATTCTCCCAGATGCCCTCAATCCTCCAGTCAGACTGCCTGCTTTCTTTTTGCCATCCTAGGGCATCCTACTTCCTACTTCCACCTCTCTGCCCAGACTATTACCCAAACCTGGTGTGTTATCCCTACTACCCACCATCTTTTAGAACAATGGCTCCCTTCAGGGATCACCTCAAAGGCCTTTCCTCCTTAACCCAGCTGTTAGTACCCCCATTTTGTATTAATTTTGTGCATAACCTATCGGGTACCTTCCCTGCCCCTACTTTGGAGGTCTGTGTAGCCCCAGCACCCAGCACAGCCCCTGGTCCCTAGGCTCTATCAATCTTGTCCATTGATAGAAGGGCTGCCTCTTCCTTAGGCAGGTGACTTCAGGAAAAGTGCTGCTTGGGTCAGCCATGGGTCTGATGGTCCCTGTCCATCCAATGGGGGGACAATGCTAGCTAGACTCCAGGAACTTTGAAAGAAGGTTTTCTCTCCAGCTGGACTCTGAATCTGGTGCATAGTAGGTGCTTAATAGATGTTTACCAACTAACCATCTGAATCTCCTTCATGTCATGTCCCTGAGTACTGTGAGGGATCTCATAAACCTTCAAGGCTGTAGCAAAACCATTTTTCTCATCATAAAAATTCTTTGTATGTACAGTGCCTTAACAGCTCATTTGGTCAAATTCAAATCAACAAATCTTTATTGCATTCCCATTACCAAAAAGTTACATTACATTTTTAAAAAATTTCTTAAAATTCAACCAGGACCCTGAATTCTATGGCAGGGATGGAAACTAGACTCAGGCTTTTATTGATAGAAGGGACTCCCAGGTGAGGGAACTCCTTCTACCAACACAGATAGGCACCTTCTCTACAACTTCCAGTCTCAGAAAGTTGCCTGAGGCACCAAGAGCTGAAGAGGTGACTTGCCAGAATGTGTCACAGGCCATTTTTCCTTGCTCCCTCAATTTTTATAATACTAAAAGGAACTGGATGTGGAGATAGAAGGGACCCCAAAGTCCCTCCAGCCGCTCCTTCATTTTTATAGAAGAAGAAAGGAAGTTTAAGAAAAGGGGCAGCCTCCCAACCTCCCAATGAGAGCCAGAAGGGACCTCCCAGGTCAGGGCCAATATTTTACAGGGAAGAAGGGAGAAACTGAGGCCTGGGGCCATGAAAGGAGTTTAGCCTGCGCCAGGAGTATGTGCACTGGGTGCACTGGGTGCTCTGACTTTCTCATTGTCCCCGAACTGACGATTCTATGGTATCTTATACACCGTAGTTACTTAATCAACGTTTGGTGGTTGAATGATCGATCTAGGTAGGAAGAAAAGTAGTACGCAGCTGTAGATGGTCACATGAGAGTCCAGTAGCCAGAACAGGTTTAAACAACAGTTCTGGGCATTAGTGGGAGGCTGGTCACTGCGCAGGACTCCATTAATTTACTGTTTGTTATTTAGTTATCGCACTGATAAGAAGTATTGCAGGAATCCAGAGAAGGGAGCCAAGTCACAGAAGGAGGCCTTGAGAGACAGAAGACCTTCTCTCACTGCATGACCTTGGGCAAGTCTCTTCTTGGGCCTCAACTATCTCCTCTGGGAGATGAGCCTCCAGTTCCCTCCAACATTAACACTCCGGGATCCTGGGATGATAGTGGGTGGGCAGGTGTGGGAAGCCTCTACATGAGCGGCCCCAGATCCGGATCCCATAGTTGAGGGCCCCAGCTGCTTCGGAGCTCTGGTGGTTGGAGATGGGGAGAGTGGGGGAAGGGAGGGAAGGCCGGATGCTGTGAGCCAGTGCTTAAAAAAAGACACACACACATCTCCTCCTCTTCAGGTCTGACCTGATGTTCATTTAAACTCCCATTTCATCTAGAAATAACTGCATGTTGTTGGTTTGTTTTTGTCGGGGAGAGGACCACATCACATGGATCGCTTACTCTATTTTGAACCCACTGCAGATAGGCGTGATTCTGGGGATTCATCAGTTTTTATGGTCAATAAACTAAAGGAAGGGGGGGACCCCCTCCCCTCCCCCAATCCTTATTCAGAGCTGTGGTTTCCTTCTCATTTCCTGGCTGCTAACTTTAAAAAAAAAAAATCTTTTTTCTTCCTTTTATGCTAGGTGTTACTTTAACTTAAAACCTTGGGGTCAGTGGACACCTGGTCTATTGGAGACCTCTCTTACTTAGCCAGTAGGCACAATTCTTTTTTAAATGGAGCAATGTGGCTCTAAGCTTCCAGCCCTGCTCCTGATGCCTGCCCTCAGGGAGCTCCCACACTATGAAGAGGCAGTGGAGAGAACCCTGGATTTGTGGTCAGAAGAGGTCTGTTCAAATTCCAGCTTTGCCTCTTAGACTTGAGTGACTTTGAGAAAGTCACTTGGCCCTGAGTACCTCAAAATCTGCCTCTGTAAAATGGGACATTTGGACTAGATGTTCTCTTAGGTGCCCTAACATTTCTTACATCTCTAGATCTTTGATACGAGGGTAGTAGGACAGGACCACATCATCTTCATCCTCATCAGTAATCAACAGTTATTCAGCACTTTCAGACAATACAAATCTTGTCTCACTAGATCCTTACCAACAACCCTGACAGGTTGGTACTATGACTGTAGCCATTTCCAGAGGCAGAAAAAGCTAGAAAACAAAAATAATGAACACCATCATATTTTTATATAGCATTTTAAGGCTCCCGAATATTTAATTTGATCCTTATAACAGCTCTGGGATATAGGTGCTATTACTATCCCCATTTTACAAGCAAGGAAACTGAGGTAGACAAAGGTTAAGTAACTTGCCCAGTGTCTCAGGCAGGATTTGAATTCTTGACCCTAAGAGAAGAGGCTACAAAACTATAATGTGTTAGAAGTGGTTTATCAGGTATACAAACCAAATGCCAAGTGACATTCAGGGTGCAGAAAGATCCAGGAAGACTTCTGGGAGCAGGCGGCGTTTGCTTTTGCCTTTAAAGGACTGGTGGGCATTTGGGGCATGGGGATTGGAAAGGGCATTGCAGGAAAAAGGGACAAGGTAGGGAAGTTCTGGCCCCATCCAAGGACCGTGGGTCATTCACATATCTTCATTTGGCCTAGCAGAGAGTAGTAGGATGAGATGAGGTGATCAGCCTTGACTGTAGAGCACGTGTGGGGATGCCTAATTTCCTCCACTCTGCAAAGAGGGGGTACCTATGGGTACAGAATAAGGTGTACACCACTAAGTATGGCCAGTGTGTCCATTTGCTTAGCTGTGCTTTTTTGTTTTGTTAGGCCACAAGAAGAAGGCTTTAGGAAGGGACTCATTTTGGGAAGTAAGGAAAAACCAATGAAACATTTATTCAAAACAAAACAAAGAGAGATCCTAAGGTGCCCAGTTGAGAAGGGCTCCAATTCCCTTTGTTCAAAAGCCATTTCTTTAATTAGGGCACCACAGCCAGCAGCTGGTGGAGGAGGGCTCAGCGGATGGAAAAAGGAGAGCCTTGTCCTTCAACAGCAGCTGAGGGCATCGGGTGACAAGGGCCCCCTAACAGCCCCTGGCACTGATCCCCAAGACAGGTTTGCTTGGAGAACCCTTTCCACCTCCTCCCACCAGGGTCAAAAAAAGGCTCCATCAGCTTTTCCTTCCTAGATGCCCGAGGGATTCTGAGGGTGGAAGGGCCCTGGGAGGTCATTCAGTCCAATCTGCTTATTGACACCTGGGGATAATAATTTCTAGCGCTGGGAGGATTTTTCATATTTTGATCACTGCATTTCCATATGATAGCTCTCCTTTGTAATCCTATGCACTTTATGCATTTTACTTTCATTCATTTACAAACATGATTCTGAGAAGGGTTTCATCCACCCCCAGACTTCACTAGAGGCCCAAGGGGTCAATGGCGCCAAAAGGGTTTCGAACCCCAACTCTGGTGCTGACCTCCCAGAGCTGTGGTGAGAATCAGTAAAGATTGCAGAGAAAACTTAGTCGTTCTGTTAAACTTCTTTACACAAGAAGTTAAGTGATTTACCCATGGTCACGTCATTTGTACGTGTCAGAAGGCTTTGAACCCAGGTGTCCTTGACTCCAAGGCTGACATGATACCCACTGTGCCTCGAGGTCCCAGGAGGGGCCAGAGAACGGGAGGGGAAGGATAAGTTGTAGTGAGGAGCGACCAGGACCTTTGTGTGGGCTGAGACTCTTGTTCTGCAGGGATGCACACTGGCCCTTACACTTCTGTGGGGTCTCTCTTGCCTCAAGAAGCAGGTGAGTTTTTTTTTCTTTTTCTCATCTTTTTTCTTTTCTTTTCTTTCTCCCTTCCTCCCTTTCTTTCTCCCTTTCTCTCTTTCTCTCTTTCATCCTCTTACCAGGCATTTGCAGCTTTCAGGCATGAACAGCCTTTCTTTTTGAAGTACCATCTCAGATTAAATTCTTCCATCAGACTGTGAGCTTCACTGAGCCCATGGACTGTCTTTTCCCAGTTTGTTGCTCTGGCTCATTGCATCCTGGAATCACAGAATCTCAGAGCTAGAAGCTTCTTTGCAACCATTTAGTTCCGTCCACACCCTTGACAGTACAGTGGACAGAGTGCTGGGCTCAGGAAGACCTGAGTTTAAATCCTGTCTCGGACACTTGCTAGCTCCATGACTCCGGGCAGGTCACTTCCCCTCTGCTGCCTCAGTTTCTTCATCTGTAAATGGGGATAATAACAGCGCTTGCCTCAGAGGGCTGTTGTAAGGATCAATTGGTATAATACTTGTAAGGTACCCTACAAATACTGTCTGTTAGTACTATGGCCCCCAGGAGAATTCCCTGCTAAAGGAGGCATGATGAAGCTAACCTCAGGCCATGGGGCAGCCTCCCCCATCTTGTTCCCAGTTTGTGCTTTGGGACCAAACTCAAGGACAACATTGCCTTCCACATGCCAGTCCTTTGAGCACTTGGAAAGCTGTCCCCTCCTGCCTCAGTTTCTTCCACTGTTCTTCATTCGACAATTCCTCAGATGGAAGCTAGAGGACCTCCCCCACCCTGGCTGCCCTCTCTGTGGGCTGTCTAACACTCAAGACTGGACAGAGCACTCTGGGTGCAGCCTGACCTGGACAGAATAAAAAGGGATTAAGGCTTCCTTATTCCTGGAGGCTGTGCAGCCCCACACAGCATTCAATTTCTTGGCTGCTCATTTCACCATCTTGACTTGTACGGAGCTTTCAGTTCACTAGAACCTTCAGACCTTTTTCAGACCCTCTGCTATGTAACCATGCCCAAGGAGGAGCTAAGTAGCATGCTAGATAGAGGGCTGGACTTGGAATCCAGCCTCACATACGAACTCTGTAACCCTGGGCAAGTCACTTAATCTTCCTAGACCTCGATTTCCTCATCTGTAAAATGAGTTGGGTGAGCTCAATGGCCACTTTAAATCTAAGGTCCCTTGAGCTGCAGGTCTCATAGCAGCTACTTGGGAAGCTGATTCTGTCAAACCCAAGAGGAAGATGTTATATTTATCCTCATTTGATTTCATCTCATTTAATTTAGTCTGAATGTTTGTGGAAATGAAGTGAATCGAATGATAATAGTAAGTATTTATAGAGGACTTTAAGATGTACAAAGCACTTTACAAATATCACCTCATTTGACACAACAACCCTAGGAGGTAGGTCCTGGTATTAACTTTCTTTTATAATTGAGGTTACAGACAGAGGTTAAATGACGTGTCCAAGGCCACAGAGATAGGAAGGATCTGTGGCAGGATTTGAATTTAGGTCTTCCTGACTGCAAGTCCAGCAGTTATCCACTGGGCCACCTAACTTAATTGTCAAAAAGAGGATACTGGAAGAACAGAAGGGAAATTCAGAGTCTCAGAATCCAGGGATCAGCCAGGTTAGAGAACAGGGAGGTCAAAGGACAATCCTGAGCCCTTTAGCATGGACGCCTCTCTTTCTTCTCATTCTGAGTTTTTTGAGGAAATGGAAGTGAATCCTACCTCATTACTTTGTTCACCCAAAGCAACTTGATAATCCCTTGATCGTAATCCCTTGAGCAGCTCCCTTCACCCTGGTATTCCTCAAAGAAGCATCCCATAAATAGAAGAGGAAACATTTAGGGTAGGGAGGGGTCAGTAGAAGAATTCCAGGAGTGACACTTTCTCTCAGAGGTGGAAAGTTCCAGAGAGGATGGAGGGGACACTACCACTTCTGAGACACAAGCGGCTTCTTTGAAACCATAATTCTCCCCCTTTTTTGGCTGGTGTGATGTGATGGGTAGACTGCCTCTGAGCCAGGGAGACCCAAGTTCAAGTCTCACCTTTGGTACCTACTAGCTTCTTAAACCTGGGAAATCATTTAATCTCTACCTGCCTCAGGCAACTTCCCAAAACTCATTTATTAAATTATAGAGAGGGCCTTCTTAAACTTGTTCTGAATCATGGATTTCTTTAGCAGTCTGGTGACTCACATGGAACCCTTCTCAGAATCATACATATACATACATATATATATTCATATTCGAAGGAAATGATAAATACAGTTAGAGTTTAGTGAAAATAAAGATGCAATTTTTTTCTCCTCCCAAGCTCATAGACCTTCTGAAATCTATCACAAACAGGGCTCCATGGCTCCCTCGTTAGGAACCCTTGATTTAGAGAGGTCTGCATCCTTGAGGACAGCCACTGAGTTGTAATTTTGGTTAAACATCCCTGTCACTTAGCATAGTACCTGGCAGGTTGTTGTTCAATCGCATCCAACTCTCTCTACCTCTATTTGTTTTTTTTTCTTGGCAGAGATACTTGCCACTTCCTTCTCCAGCTCATTTTACACATGAGGATACTGAGTCAAACAAAGTTAAGTGACTTGCCCAGGATCACACAGCTAGTAAGTATCTGAGGTCTCATTTGAACTCAGGAACATGAGTCTGTCAACATGGTGTTCAAAAAAAAATTGGTAATTATGTCAGGATAATTGATTTTCTTCATTATCCCATGCATTTTACTTTATGCACTTAAAACTGTGATTCTGAGGAGGGGTCCAGAGGCTTCCCTAGTCTGACTGCCAAAGGGACTAATTAGATTCATTGGAATTAAACCTGATGCTTCCTAGAGGTGAACCTCAGTTTCCTCCTCTATAAAGTGGATAGAATACTGTTTATACCATGTCCTCCAAGGGTGGTTGTGCCCCCTGTGAAAGGGCTTGAAGGTTAAGCCCTGGACACGTGAGTATTTTTATTCCGTTTGCGTCAATGACTTTGTGAGTCATCTCATGCTTGGATCAGACACTTGACGTCACTCCTGGTATTTCCTGCATTCTCTAGGCTCCCCCGTCACCCTCTAACAACTCTGAGTTTGGCTCCATGTTTGATGTCTACACTGTGCTACACATGGCGGGGCTGGCTCAGCCTGGAATTGGCTGCCCTCTGCTGGTTTCCTACAGTTACTACAGGGCTCTTCCTGCCCTGGTTCATTCCTCCCCAACCCCTAGTACTGGGCTCTTTCTTTGTGCTCAGTGATCTTCATTTGATCATTTGTCCTGGTTGAGAAGCTTCTTTTGGTCTAGTTCCTAGTGGTCCCTCTGCGATCCTTACCGACCACAATCCTTGGCAGCTTGGTCAACGCATTGCTAGTGGCCAATTTTGTCAACCAACAGCTTGACTTAAGTTGCATCAGAACTCTTGGCACTTGTTACCTGGATTTGGTGGTTGATCGGTGGAAGGAGCGAGAGACCTGGAGTAGGAGGACCTGGGTTTAAATCCTGACCCATCTCCCCACTGACCTTGAACAATCACTTCAAGAGCATTTTCTACCATGTGTTAGGAACTGGGGGTACAAAGATAATAAAGGAAATGTTTATATTCTGAGTCATTTGATCTCAGATTCAGCATTTATGTCTTTGATGTACTCCCATTAATCAAGCATTTGGGGCTTCTGCCTCCAACTTGTACAGTAGAATGGAAAGTCATCGAAGGCAGAGACTTCCCATTTTTTTAGTCGTTGTGCCCAGTACAACGTCTGGCACACGGACATCTCCTAAGAAATGTTTGAACTGAGCAGATTGACTTCCATGGCAAGTCTGGGAATGGGATTCCCTTTAAAGTTTTCCTTGGGGAAGATGGAGACAGAGCCCTCCATCACTCTTTCCTCCCTATGCTGTCTTCATCCTTGACCTTTCATTTCAGATCGTTCCACTGGGAAAGGGCTCTTGTCCTCCATGACGTTGATGAAACACTTCTGTTTGGGAGTAGTTCCCTTTTTTGAAATTAAGCAACTCTGTGAAAACCAGGGCCCCGAGGGGCAAGAAGATGCCCTATGAGTAGGCAAAGGGAAGAGGAAGTGGTTTGATTTGAGGGACTTTAAAAATGTTGGATTTTTTAAAACAGTCTATCTCCTTAATTACCTGGAACCCTGCCTCTAGAGTCATTGTTTGGGGGAAGACATCATATCTTTTAAAGGTCAATGTTGAAAGGCTGGTTTGTTACCTTTCAGGAATAGCGCATTCATCCTCTGGACCTGACCCAGATTACTCTATTATACAATGTCAGTGAACCCAAAGTCTTAAACTATAACTTAAAGCCACACTAAGACTCGAGGAACCCCTGTATTGACTAGAAGCAGTGTGGCCTAGTGGATGGAGTTGGTCTTGGAGCCACAATGTCCTGGATCCTGCCTCTGACATGTCCTGGCCATGTGTCCCTGGGCCAATCACTTGACTTCTCTGTCCTCCCTTCTCCCAACTTTCTAAGTTGGAAAGTTTCGGAGATGGTGCTAACCTGTATTGACAGAGGGAGTCCCGTACACTGATGAAATACCAGCTCTGACCAAACCCCCCAAAATGAAATGAAACACAGGACAAGCACATTTGGCCAATTTGGGGTCAGGACAGGGGGAAAGGAAAAATGTCTAGAACCTACATTGCTGCTGGCTCAGCGGTTTTCTTGTCTATGGTCTTTTAAATTTTGCACAGCATTTTCCTCAAAATTACCATTGAAGGTAGGTCAGTCAGTCAATCACTGAACATTTAAGTGCTTACCATAGGCCAAGCATGGGTCCTGCACTGAGACTCAGTGACTTGCCTAGAGTCATTCAGTTATAAGGGTCAGACTCTGTATTCAAACCCAAGAATCTTATGTTCTTTGCTTTGCTGCCTCTCAGGGTAGGCCAGGCGATGGTGGGGTACCACAACTTAGGGCCCTGGCAACAAGAAGGTTTGAGGCAGAGCTCAGTAGGGGAAAGGGGAGAGCAAGTCACCACACTGCCATCTTAGTAGGCCCTGAGACCACTGGGATCAAATTGTGAAGAGCCTTGAATGTCATTTTAAACTCCTGGGAGTTCCTGGAGTTTGTCTCCTCTGAGAGCCCTCCCTGCCCAGTCTCACTGGGACAAGCCAGAGCAGCAGCTACACACACCTTTTTTATCATTTAAACCCAGAGAATGATGCTCTGAAATGGTTGTCTTTCTTTATAGACCTAACTCCAGAGGAAGCCTGATTGAAATGAAGAAATACGGTTTCAATTTCAATTTAACCACATGATATTTGCTGTCTGTTACTTTCTTCCATAATAATTTTCATAAGAGTTTAAATGAGGAGGTTGGGCCAGATGAGCCCAAGAGTCCCTTCCAGCCCTAACAGAAAATGCCTTAACATCATTTTCAGCTCAGACATTGCAGAGTCTAAGTTCTGAGGCCCTCCTAGCTCTGACACCCCATGTTCTATGTTCTGAGTTCTCTTCCAGTTCTGATACGCCAAGCTCTAAGTTATTACCTCTTCCAGCTTTGAAACTTTTTTGTTCTAGCTTTTAAATCTCTACCCAGAGTTGACATTCTATGTTCTAAGGTCTAAGGCTCTTCCTAGTTCTGACACTCTGTTTTAAGTCTCCACCCAGAGTTAATATTCTAAGTTCTAAGGCCCTTCCCATCTCTGACATCCTATGTTCTAAGTTGTAAGTCTCCTCCCATAGCTGACATTCTGTGTTCTATTGACTCCTTCCAGACTTACAGTCTTCTGTGCTGCTGTCTCTGGCATTCAGTGTTTTAAAAAACATGTTTTTCAAAAACTCTGAACTTTTATCATCAACCCCTGCCCCACCCCAAGTATTTCCATGTGCAAAGTAGCCCAGAGAAGAGGGCTGTCTACATAACCTTAAACTGCTCTTTCATGTTGCTTGCATCCCTTCTCTCTGGTCAGAAGGTGGGTGGAGGCTTCATCGGGAGCTCTCTGGAGGCTCGGTCACTGCCTTGGTCAGAGTTCTTGCGTCTTTCAAAATGGCTTTTCTTTAAAGAGTTTTTGCTATTGGGTAAATTCTTATATTCTACTTCCCAGAATCTTTTGCATTTTATTACTTTCATATCCTTCCATTTGTTCAGCCATGCCACAATTGAAAGGTACTCCCATGGTTTCCAGGTCTTTCTTTCTTTTCCTTTCAATCTTTCCTTTTGGATCAGAGTGTCTGTTTTGCTCACGCCCATTCACACGGGGGGGGGGGGGGGGGGCAATAAGATGTAAGAAGACTGGAAAGGTAGGAAGGGGTCAGGTTTGAAGGGTTCTAAGAGCCAGAGGATTTTATTTTGATCCTGGAGGTCGAGTTCACTTTCATTGAAACATTTCTTAAGTGCCTACTATGTCTCAGGGAGCTACTGGAGTTTTGGGGTTTTTTTTGATAGGTACCTGGAGTAATGGTCAGGCATGGAGTGAGTCACAGGAGTGAATGAATTTTTTTAGACAGAAGCTAACTGAAATGTCAACTCAACCATGGGAGACCTCCCCATCTCCCCCAAAGGGAAACTCTCAAAAGTCCCTAGGGAGGATTTAGCTTCCTTTACACGTCTGCTACTTCCAATGACTCTTTCCATGAGTCTTTGCTGAATAGTATCTTACACCACAACAATCTTCTGGGAGGAGCAGCTTTCACAAATGGACTCAGTGTCACGTTTTACTCAACATTAGCTCTACCAATTCGGAATCATTCTCTGTCTATGCATGCATGCCATGATGAATGCCCCAGGCTTGATTGGAAACCTGGTTATCCTCATTTTGGAATGTTAGCTCTTCTTCAGATACAGCCCTTTCCAAATGCTCACATAGGTTTCCCTTGAGTCTTCTATTTGCTTTTCAAAGTTTCAACTCAGCTCTGGTATTTTCAGTAACCATAACTGGAAGTTCCCACTTCTATTAAAAGTTCATTTTCCTCCTATAGGATTATTCTCAGCTTTAGTTGGAAAGTTATTCTTGGTTATAGTACTGCATCTTTTGCTTTTGAAATATTGCAATCCAGGATCTAAGTGGAGGTTTCAACTACAAATCAGTTGTGGAAAGATCCCCTGGTCCTTGGGGAGCAGCCTCAAAGTAAATGGTCAGCTCTTCTGGAATGCCAGTTCCATCGATAAAATCTGATCAGTTTCTGACATTGACCCATTTGACTCCAGATCGGAAGCATTGCTCTCCGGATTCCTAACACTCACAGGTTCCGGGTTTGGGGCTGTCTACCTGATCAGGGTCTGAGAGGAGAAGGAGGTCAGGGGATACTGGTGATCTGGTCCATGCTGCTTCCTGCCTCTTCATCAAGGGGCCTTGCTCCCCCCTGGACTTCCCTGTGGGTGCAGTCTGAACCCTACAGAAACTAGCTATATATTAGCCAGATAAGACAGTAAGGTGGTGCAGTCGATAGAAGGCCAGGACTGGAGTCAGGAAGACTCATCACCTGAGTTTCAATCCAGTCTCAGATACTTCTGAGCTATGTGACCCTGGGCAAGTGGCTTAACTCTATTTGCCTCAGTTACCTCATCTGTAAAGTGAGCTGGAGAAGGAAACAGCAAACCACTCCACTCCAATATCTTTGCCAAGAAAACCCTGAATGGAGTCATGAGGAGTCAAGCATGAATGAAAAACAACTGAAAAATGTAACAAGAGGGGACATCTGCACTTCCCGAGTATAATGCCTTCTGCCAGTCCTCTTTAATCTTAATGTCTTCCTCCTGTATATACCCTGTTTACCTCTTTGTTTTCAGGATATCTCCTGCATTAGACTATGAATTCCTTGAGGGAAGGGACTATCTTTAACCTTTCTCTGTATCTCCTTCCCTTAGCATGGTGCCTGCACATAGTAGGTACTTAAAAAATACTTGTTGATTTGTTGACTTGACTTCAATAACATTTTGCATGAGGCCAAAAGCCCCAAGCAAGAGTTGACCCTGGTGGGAGAGGATCTAGATTTTGATGAAGGATACAGTGGTAGATTGAAAAGAGTTTTCACCTGATTTTAAATGAGGCGGAGGGGGGGGGGGGAGGCAAAAAATCAGAGCTGTTGGAGCATGACAAAGGAATTGTCCAAAATTCCCAGGACTAAGTATAGTAGCAAATAACAGCTAGGTTTGCAAAATGCTTTGCATGTGTATCATTTGATACTCATAACAACTCTGAAAGATGGGTGCCATTATTATCCCCAATTTCCAGAAGAGGAAACTGAGGCAGACAGAAATGAAGCTTGAAATGAACTTGCTCAAAGTCACACAGCTACTAAGTGCCTGACACTAGATTTGAATTCAGACCTTCCCGACTCCAGACCCAGAGCTCTATGCATTATATCACCTCCCTGCTTAGATGATGCTTTCCAGAATTGCCAAGTGTGAAGAGAAAGTCAAGCTAATGCAGACCCATGGACTGAGTCTGCTCAGATTGCTGGCTATGAGGGAAGTGAAGAAGGCTTCTGTAGCAACTGTTGTTCTGATACATGTATCTTTCATGACTTGAGCCCTCATCCAGTTGTGAAACTGGGGACTTCTCAAGCCAACTCAGATCTTGACTTGGGGCATCAGGTGGACTTCCCCAACAGCTGGGGCAGAGGAGTGATGGCCAAGAGCCTTAAATAATGGGCCCCATAGCTCCAACATGGTGTCGTGTGCATACAAAAACTTGGACAGAAGAAATTTCCTTTTTTAACTCTGCTGGGGGAAGATGGCAATGAGGATTCACTCACTTGGGAACTGGTTTCCTTCTCTGTTTCAGTTCAATGCATTTGTTGCTTCTTTGCTGCTGTTTCCCAGGTATCCTTCTGCTAGTGAGGTATTGTTAACCAAGTCATGATCTGAGTTGCTATAGAGGTCCTCAGTTTCACACATAGATGGGGGTTGAAGCCATAAAGGATGTATTTCATCAGAAAATCCACACCCCCCCCAACAGACATGAACTTTAGAGTGTGTGAAAGGCTAGCTGCCTGGTCTTTGGGCACTAGTAAAATGGGGCTAATAATACTAGTCATGAAGTGGTTAGAGCACCAGGTCTGGAATCAAGAAGACCTGAGTTCAAATCTGGACTCAGACATTTTCTAGCTGTGTGACCCTGGGCAAGTCACTTAGCCCTGTTTGCCTCTGTTTCCTCATCTGTAAAATGAGCCGGAGAAGAAAATGGCATAGCACTCCAGTATCTCTGCCAAGAAAATCCCACATAGAATCAGACACAACTGAACAACAGTAATACCTGAACTACTTAATACACACCTTTATAAACAAAGCATTTTGTAAATGGAAGTGCATTAGAAACTCACCTGAGAATTCAAGGCTCCAGAATGTCATGGTTTGGGAGCCACACTTGCTGCCAGAGCAGATTCCACTACTCCCCTCCTCCACTGATGCCTTAGGTGGGCAAGGTTGGTTTATCTCTTGCTGTAGCTCAGAAAATTCATCCTTTGCTGATGGGCTTCTCTGCACTGAGGAAGGCTGATCTCTGGAAAAGAGAAACACAGCTGTCCTTGGGCTGCTACATGAAGCCCTTCCCAATTGGTAAGACAACAATCAATCAACAAACCAATAAACATTTTTTAAACACTTACCATACGCCAGGTACTATGCTAAACCCTGGCAGACCCTTAGAAATCTCAGTGTCACCTCTAGAGTACACGGAAGCATTGGAAGAGGAAGATGATATACCCTCACACACATATATGTATACCTATGGGCACATAAATGCACATATATGCACATGTATGCATGTATGTATATGTGGATATATATGTGGATATGTGTATTTAGGTCCAAAGCCAATTTTAGATATATCCTAGCTGAGTAACGGTGGGCAAAATCATTTAACTTTCCGGAGCCTCAGTTTAGCCTCAGCTAAAAAATGGGGATAGAAATATTTTTACTACCTACCCCACAACCCTGTGAGGGTTGCTGCAGGGAAAATCCTTTGTGAACTTTGAAGCCCTGGAGAAATGTGAGCTGTTATTATTTTTATAATATGTATTATGTAATATTATTTTGTCTGGACTTTTTAAAAATAACATATTTTTTCTTTTTTTTTACTAGCTTCACTTCCTAATATATAACTTGCCTGCTGCAGCCCACTGAGTCATCCCTCATAACAAATGTAAGAGTGGAGATCATCTGAATCCATCAGTCATGCCATCTCGCTTAGATCACCTGGTCTATATACATTAATTAGGTGAGAGTGCCTCTGCTGAATTAAATAACAGATCAGTCAATCAAAATCTTTTGTCTATGAGTGGAAAGTCCTTGATCAGTTTAGAAGTCCTCAAAAGCTATTGAATGAAATAAAGTGATATTGCCCAGAAGTGTATTTTATAGGTTGTGTAGGTTTGTATGACTGAAAGCTAAGTAGGAATATAGGAATTTGAGCCTCTGGTACTTTAGGGTTGGATAGCCAAGTCCTTGAGGAGGAAGCAGATAGGAGGGGGCAAGAGAAGGACTTTGACCTTTGTCTCCTTCTTGGTCTCTTACCCACTCCATTTAATTGGAGGATCATCTTCTGAGCTTGGAGGGTCTGGGGATTCAGACTTTTGCATCGCAGCAGAGTCCTCAGAAGAGCGCCATGATCAGCAGTTGCATCAATAGCTGAGGACACACCAGACACACCGAAGAAAGTGGTTTTATGATTCTACCAGGAGCCCATCAGAAAAGCAACACCATGTCTAAGGAGACTCTCACAGCCCACATAGAGAAGAAAGAGACTTCCAGCAGCTAGGAGCAATGACCTTTGGCTACATGTGCCCTCAACCCTGGAGCCCACTTTCTCTGGACTCTGTATATACTAGTGAGAGGGAGTTGAGTGCTTTATAACAAAAATATTTTTACTATACCATCTTAGTAAACATTTTGGCCTTAAAGCTAATTAAGTCTGGCTGATTAATTTACATTCAATCAATAAGAATTATCATTAAATATCTCCTATGTGCCAGGCACTGTGCTCAAAGTGCTGGGGACACAAAGAAAGGTGAAAGGCAGTCTCTGCTCTCAAGAAGCTCACAGTTTAAGGGAAGAGACAACATATATATGACTATGGACACACAAGACATATGCAAGATAAATAGGAAAAACACACTGGTGGGGGCTCATGACCTATAGAATTAGAAAACCACTCCCAAGCCCCTCTGGGTTTCCTAGATCCCTAAACGGGAATGTAGTGGAAGGAGATACAACTTGCCAGTGTTGGTAGGAGTTGGGAAGTAGTTCCAGAGAATGTGCACAAAGAATGAAAAAGGAAGAGGATGAAAATGGTTGAGCAAAACCAATTAATACATTACCCATGTCCAACAGCATATGTAACATTCTTCTGTTAGCAAAGGAAGACCGAGAGGACTATTTTCTTTATTCTTCTCTGAGGCTCCCCTTGGTGGACTTGTCTTTTTCTTGTTTTAGAGAACTCGTGGTGACGAAATTCCCTTTGTCAAAGTGTATGGGCAACTCTTAGGCAATTAAGCAGAGGGTTAGTTGCCTGGAAGCACTGAGGAGTTAAGTCACTTTCCCAGGGTCATACTAACATGTTTATACAGACTTGAGTTCATTTAGAACCAGCAATTCAATCCAATTGAATAGATGTTTTTTCAATACCTTCTATGCTTGTGACTGGCCATTATAACATTGATCCTGGCTTAGAAGTCTTTCCAATTGTTTTCCTTGAAGCCATTATAGTCTCTGTATATACCGTATGTCCCTGTATGTACATTGGATTGGCTCTGAGCACTTCACTTTGCAATGGTTGCTATGGATCATCCCTTTCTTTCTTTCTCCTGGTGCAATGATTCCATTCTGTTCAGTCAGTGGGTCAACAAGCCTTTATTAGGTGCCAGTCATAGTGTTATCAGCACTGAGGCTACAGAGAAAGGGAAATACTGCTGCCTTTGGCCTCTAAGACCTCATGTACAAATAGCTATGGACTTAAATGTATGTAAATGAAAGGTAATAATCATGGAAGGATGGGGGCAAGGACTGGAAAAAAAATCCTGCAGAAGGGGGGATTGAACTAGGAAGCCAGGAGGTAGATGTGGGAAAGGAGAGTATTCCTGGCCTTGAAGGACAGATAGTACAAATACACAGAGATGGGAGATGTGTCAAGTGCAGCTGGATTGTAGAGGGTGTAGTGGGGCAGTAAAGTGAAAGAAGACTGGCTAAGTAGAAAGGGACCATGTCATGAAGGGCCTGGCGTGTTAAAAAGAAGATTTTATATACTGGATTTTTTCTCCTTTTTTCCATTTTATTATTTTTTAATTTTGAACTTAAACATTCAATAAAATAAGCTCTTCCAAGTATGCTGTAGAACAGGAGAGATTGTACATAAAACTATGAATCTCTCTTAACCAGAGTTTGCTTTTCTTTTTAAGATCAATTCAGTAAGTAACTTTCAAAGCGGTCCTTGATGGTGATCCTTCTGGATTCTACCAGTGGGTTTGCATTCCTCATTTGAAGAACACCCAATTACTTTCTGGTTCTTCACCTTGTGCAACAAAAGGTGCTGCTATCAATATTTGTATAGATGGGTCCTGTTCCTTTTTCCTTCTCTTTGGTATAGTTGCTTAGTAGTGGCATTGTTGGGTCAAAGCTATGCACATTTTAGGGTGGGCATGGTAAAGTGAATCTAGAGAGTTTGGAGTCAGGAACCCCAGAGTTCAAATTTTGCCTCAGTCACTGGTTCTGTAGCTTCAATTTCCTCATCTGTAAAATGAAAATAATAATCACGTGTATTTCACATATTGTTGTATCAAATAGGGAAATTAATTGTCTTTGTAATTATATTTATGTATCTTTGTAATATAGGCAGTTAGGTGGTGCAGTAGATAGAGCGCTTGGACTGGAGTCAGAAAGACCTGAGTTCAATTCAGTTTCAGACACTTACTAGTTATGTGACCCTGGGCAAGTCACTTCACTCTATTTGCCTCAGTTTCCTCGTGTGTACAATGAGTTGGAGAAGGAAATGGCAAACCACTCTAGTATCTTTGCTAAGAAGCCCCAAATGGGGTCACAAAGAGTTAGACACAACTGAACAACAACAAAAATCTTTGTAATTTTTTTTTTACTAATTTATGAAAGCTAAGGTGGTAAAGAGTCACTTTAGAAAACTCTGTTTCTATCAGTTTCCTTAATGGTTAAAATGGATATATTAATAGTACCTATTTCTTTTTTAAAAAATTATTTTTTTCATTTTCAGTGTTCTACAATCACTTCCATATATCTTAGATATTTTTCCCTTCCTCCCTCTCCTTCCCCTGTCTCTCCCCACTCCCTCCCTGAGACGGTGTGCAATCTTATATAGCTTCTGTACCTACATTCCTATTAAATACATTTTCACCTTAGTCATGTTGAATAGAAGAATTAAAATGAATGGGAGAAACCAAAACAAAACAAAACATAATAAAAAATAAAATGGTCTGCTTCATTCTGCAATCTGGTTCCATAGTCCTTTCTTTGAATGTGGAAGGCATTTTGCCTCAAAAGTCCATTGGGAATTTTTTAGGTCCTTGCATTGCTATGAAGGACTAAGTCTACCAGAAAAATTCCTTGCACACTGTGGTCGTTGCTGTGCAAAAAGTTCTCCTGGTTCTGCTCCTTTCACTCAGCATCAGTTCACATAAGTCTTTCCAGGTTTCTCTGAAGTCTTCCTGTTCATCATTTCTCATAGCACAATAGTGTTCCATTACATTCATATACCACAACTTATTCAGCCATTCCCTAATTGATGGGCATCCCCTTGATTTCCAGTTTTTGGCCACCACAAAGAGAGCTGCTATAAATATTTTTGTACATGTGGGATCCTTTCCCATTTTTATGATCTCTTTGGGATACGAATGATATCTGCTTCCCACAGTTGTGAGGATAAAATGGATATTTGTAAAATCCTTTGCATTATATAAATGATACCTCCTTCAGGGAGCGAGCTGTTTTCCGGGCTGCTCACCTGTCCTTGGTGCGTACCTATCATCCAAGTCTCACCTGTGGCTCCAGGAAGTCATGGCATGCACAGCAGCCACACCCCATAAACCTTCTTGGCAGATAGACTCATCCAGGTTGAGAGTAACAGACTTGCCTCAAACCGGCTGGTGAGTCAGCTTTCCATCCCCCAAGCACCTGAAGACTTCCTCTGGCAGAATCTGTGGATGAGAAAACTTGTTTCACCGGCTTTGAAGGCAGCTGAAGCAGGGGCTGTGGAGTGCTTAAAGCTTGGTCAGATGTTAAAGATGCCAAGGGCATCCAGTTGTCCTCACTTTTGTCTTATCACTGGACTTCCGTGACTCTGCAAGAGAGAGTGAGGTTGTAGACTTTGTGCGACTCTGCCTCACTGAAATCCAGCCTTAGGTCAATGTGCCCCTTAGGACAAGCAGCAGCCTTCTGTTGTTAATATTATCATTCTGGAAGCCCGAAAGTGCTAGAAAAATGTCAGCTAATATTCCAATGACTGTCATTTTTATTACTTATTGACTTTTTGGGGGAGGTGTAGTTTCAAATCGTTTTCCAGGATTGTGGAACTGTTTTTAACTCCACAAAGCAGTGCACAGGTGAGCCTGGGCAGGTGGCACAAGGTTGGATAGGTGTTACCAATCTGCTCAAGGATGATCTGAGTTCAAACCCTGTCAGTCAGTCAGTCAGTAAGCATTTATTTCAGGGATACAAAAGGCAGCAAAAGATAGTCCCTGCCCAACCTGCTCACAATCTAAGGGAGAGGCAACAAACAAGCAGCCATCTACGGGATAAAAAGGAGATGAGGAACAAAGGGCAGGCCTGGAATGAAGAGGGCTTGGGGCAGGGCTTCTGTAGAAGCTGGGGTTTTCGTTGGGCCTTAAAGATAGTCGGGAGAAGTCAGGAGATGTAGATGAGGAGGGTGAACATTCCAGGGATGGGGGGAGCCAGGGAACATGCCCGGAGAGGGGAGGTGGAGAGTAGCCAGGAGGCCAGCGTCCCTGGATCGAGTGTGTGGTGGGGAGGAAGGGGGACAGGACGGAAAGTCCTTCTGGGCCTCAGTTTCCTCGTTTGTAAAATAAGGGGACAGACTAGATACTGGATTCTGAGGTCGTCCAGCTGTACCTCTCTGAGTGTGTCATCTTGGACAAGCCATTTCACTGCCTCATTTGTAAAAACAAGGGTTGGCATCTGCAGCGTCGAGGCCACTCGTGGCCTTCTGGGTCCTTGGGCGCTGTCTGGGGACCTGCCCGGCCCGGCTGCGCCAGGTGGGCCCGGCCCGGCTGCGCCAGGTGGGCCCGGCCCCGCTTCGCCAGGTGGCGCCAGGTGGGCCCGGCCGGAGCTGTCCGCACCCGAGGCCCAGCTCCGCGCTCGCCCGCGCGTGGCGGGGCCCGAATCCCTCCGCCCTTCCGTGCCTCAGTTTCTACGTCTGTAACACGTGAGGTTGCACCAGGCCTCAAGCCTCGGGGGCTCGTGGTCCTCCTCCGTGAGAAGGCGAGGGCTGCACGGGCGGCCCGGGCCCCCGGTCCCGGCGTTCCCCGCCACGAGCCGGAGCACGCGGCCCTCCCTCCCGGCTCCTTCTTCTGACAGCTGTCAGGCTTACGCAACCTCAGCCCTCTCTTGCTTTCTCCCCTCTGGCCAATGAGCGCGCGCCGGCCTTGTAGGGAGCGCCGGGCCCCGCCCCCTCCCGGGCGTCCTCCAATGGCGGGGCTCGCCGGCTCTGACGCGAGGCTCCTTCCTGGAGGCGGCGGCCCCGCCGGGGGCCGTGACATCACGCGCCGGGCCCAATGCGCGGGCCGCGAGCCGGGCGGGCCCGGAGCCAGGCCCCGCCCCCCGCGCCGCCGGCGGCTATAAAAGGCGGCGGGCGGCCGCGCGCTCCCCTTCTCGGGCCGGCTAGGTGCCCGCGAGCGCAGCTCCCACCTCGGTCCCCAGTCCGTCGGGTTGCCGGCGGCGGGATGGCGGCTCCAGCGGCCCTCGTGGCCCCGCGGGCGGCGCGGCTCCTGCGGCCCGCGCTGAGCGCCTGCCGCCCGCTGCACGTCACGGCGGCCAGGTGAGCGGGAGGAGGGATGGCTGGAGGTCAGTGGTCAGTGGTCCGGCCGGAGGAGGGGGCGGGCGGGGGTCGGGTCAGACTGGGCGGACCTGGGGCCGAGCCGCCCGCGGGAGCGCGACCCCCGGGCGTGGGGGCGACGGGCCGTGTCGGGCTGGTCAGTGGCCGGAGCCCAGGCCCTGGGGGAGGGGAGGGAGCGGCACCTGCTCCGAGCCCCTCCCCCACCCCTGGGCCACGCCCACTTCGGGCACCCCCCCCCCCCCCCCCAGAGGCGCCGGCGGGGCCTGGGGGGCGAGCCCCGGGCTCTGGGGAGCTGGGTGGCTTTGGCGGGAGATCGCGGGTCTGGGCGGGGCCAAGACTCCCCGGTGGCGCCAATTCGGATCCTTTGGGGGCCTGGGGTGGGGGGCCGGGGATCCGGGACCCCCCATTATTTTCCGTGGGGGCAGGAACTCTTCGGGGGTCGCTGGGGAGCCTGGCCCCCACCCCAGTTTATCTGGTTGTCCTCCCCCCGCGGTCCTGGGCCGGCTGGGGAGCTCGCGGGAATCCGCCGCGATCGGCCGGCCGGGGTTCGAGGCCCCCCAGAGCGCCTAGACAGGGAGCTGAAGGAGCCCCGGAGGCGGTGCGGCCCCGGGGGGGACAGCACCCACACCGTCCACACCGAGCGGGCTGGGCCGGGCCGAGGGGAGGGCGCCGCGGACGGGGTCGGAGTCCTGCAGGGAGTCTAGCCCTCCCCTCCCCACTTCACAAAGGGAAGGCACGACCAGTGGTGGGCCCGGTGCGCGGGCACCCAGCGAGGAGAGACGTCAGAACGATGGGTGATGAGGACGAGGCGCTTTGCTTTCTTTGTCTCCTTGGAGCCTGAGTGGTGCAGGCTTGGTGTCAGGTCCTGGGTTCAACTGTGGCTCGGGTTGACTTGGTGATGCATCGGATTAGAACTTTGGACCCGGAGTCAGAGAGACCTGAGTTCAAATTCAGTCCCAGACATTTACTAGCTGTGTGACCCGGGACAAGTCCATTGAACCCTATGGGCACTCAGTTTCCATATCTGGAGAAGGACATGGCAAACCACTCCAGTATTTCTACCAAAGAAAATCCCCAAATGGGATGGATCATCCAGAGTCTGATGGGACTGAAACCACTAAACAGCACAGAAGTAAGTTATTTAGGTGACCTTCAGTCTTATCTAAAGCAGCTGGTGTTATCTCTGTGCCTACCTGGGGACCAGCTTGAATAATGTCCCTGGGTGCTTAGGTCCTCTTATCTGTAAAAAATGGAAACTGTCAGTTGCAGGGGGAGCATTCCCTCTCTGGCTCTCAGAATGGGTGGTTTGGTGAGAGGTCCTGGTGGTTATCCAGGCATTTTTATCCCTATTTTACCACCCAGATCCATCTGTGTTGTGGACTCTAGAGCACCAGACTCCAGAATTCCTGACTTCAAAGTTAAGCGATCGTATCTATCACTGTGATTTGACTTAGCTTTAGGGTTGGATGAACTCTACTTGCCCCATGCTGGGAGCTGATGCTAATCTCCGAGGGAAAACTACTAAGCTACGTAATAAGTGTATATATGCCAAGTAAGTACTGAAAGGAGGAGGCTTGGCTTTGGGTGTAGTCAGTCAATGGTTGCTTGGGTTCCCCAGGATCTCTTGGGGTATGAACTTGTGGGGTAACTGCTTCTTCTTGCTTCTGGCTGCTTTGACCAGAGAATCTTGGGTCACTGGTATCAAGACGGTGGGGCCTTTAGGGATGAGATGAGGTGTAGAAAAGAATGATGGAGAGTAATGGACCTTGGAAGGGAAGGTGGAAAGGAAGATGGGTTACACTGGGGACGGGTCTTGACCACCTCAAAAAAGGCCAGCTTAAGTCAGAAGCAGTTGTTTCATTTGATAGAGTTTTGGTTTTTTTTTTTAAAAAGGATTAAAAAAAAGACTGGCTATGCTGGAGGGGAGAGAAGCAGCTTGTTGGGGAGAAGGCAGAGAGATGGAAGGACTACAGGGCATCCGCGCCATGGTGTTCCCTCTTTGCCAGTTTCTCCTGCCCTTACTAGCTCACCTAGTGGCTACAGAGGCTATTTGCAGGCTGATGAAATCCAGGGGCTCATTTGCAAGCTTCTGATGAATGAATGCCTGCGGTTCTGCCCCGCCTTCCCTCTTTGCCACTAGTTGGGGAGGAGAATTGTTAACCAAGGAGACATCAGGGCTGGAAGGTGCTTCATCCCAGAGACAGAGGCAGGGCTCACTGCCTTAGACGGACTTCAGACTTCCCAGTCCACCTCTGACTCTTGATTTTCTGCTGGTGGGTCAGTGTCAGCTCTAAAATGTATGTGTTCAGTAATTTTATAGACAAAAATTTGGTCCTAATAGTAATTACAGATGGCATTTAGTGGTTTCCTTATTGAGCCTCGCGTTTTTGAGTAAATGTGCTTCAGAGATCAGTCTTAGAGAATTTGGGGGGTGGTGAGTGATTTATATCCTTGGTCATTTAACTGAGTCCTTTTCAGAAGGATTTGAATTCTGATCTTCCAGGTCTAGCCTGGATCATAGTGTCCACTTTACAGATAAGGAAACTACAAGAAGTGAAAGACTTCTCGCTTCGACAGCTGAGAAGTATCCAGTGATATTTGCTCTGATGTCCCTCAGTCTATCTTGCTTAGTTTCCAGTAATGCATTTAGACCCTCTCCCTGGCCATTGTGGCAAGAGCATGTGTGTTTCATAAAAAAGGGAATGTTTCTCTGTCTTTCCATTTCCGTCTGTCAGATTCTTAGTCATTAATAAAAATGCAGCAAGAGCCAAGCTCCGGACAAAATTCTTTCATGAGAGCTGGATGGATGTGCTCAGGGGTTTTCCCACCTGCCTGTTCAGCTATGTTACTTGGGACAAATTAGGAGAACATTATTGCCGTTTGTATTTGGGAAGACTTTAGTTTGAATGTGTCCTGTTATTTAACCTGGGTCTTGTTTCTGTCATGTATATAATACGATTATAATAATTCCAGTAACTGACCTAATGAGGTTACTGAGCCTCAGATGAGATTCATTTATAAAGCACTTTAACGTTGAGTTGTCAGTAAATTGGGTAAGGAGTACTTAACATAACACTACCAGTTTAACCTGTTGTGAGCAAAAAATGCTTTGCAAACTTTATGGTTTTAGCAAAATATTTGAACTATCACTTGTGAATCCTTCATTCCATCTTTCATCCCTTGTATGTTTATGGTGCAGAAGTGTTGTTCTATTACACTGAGGTTCCATGGCTGGCTTAGCCATCCATCCCAGCACCACGAGGGGAATCATCTACCTGGTGTCCAGATTGGCATCTATTCTGTTGTCTTTGACCTCTTTAGAGCATATTCTTTCTCAGATGCCCATAACTCCTGTTTTTTTCTTCAGTAAATTAATACTGAAACCGCTGTGCTATCTCCAAGGTCAGTAGAGCAACCTTGATGGTCGCTCTTTTCTGCCTCTTGCCTGGCTTGGGAGTCTTGATTCCTAGCTCCCCTTTATCTCTTCCCTTTATCTGCGTGGTCTTCGTCACTGGTGCTTTCCGATCTGACCATGAGCTGGTCTTGTGGGCTTTTTATAACCCTTCCTTGATGCTCTCTAATCAATATTCTGAGTTAGTGACACCTCTTTGTATTTGACTTTAGTACCACCTCTTTGGCTCCATCTTTTTCCCCACAAGAGGTGGGGAGCTGAGGTTGTCGTAGGTCAGTCCCTAATTGTAGAGGAGAACAAACTGAGGGCCCACCTAGAGAGGAAGCTTTTACTTGAATGTAGACAGGGTCCCCCAGATGTCAACTGGAAGCACCCGTTTCCTCCTCTGACTAAACTTATATTTCCTCTCCTGACATTCCCTTAAATGTCATTTTCTCTTGATAGTAACAGTAATAATGCTTTATAAAAGCTTTGCAATATTATCTGTTTGATCTTCAGAACGAGGTATAGGTGTGCTCCTTCTATTATTACCTATAGATGAGGAAACTGAGGCAGCTCACATAAACTAGTAAATGCCTTGGAGACCTTTGAAAGCTTATCATCGACTTCATCTGGGTACCAAGCTCTCTTGATTACACTCTGCCCACCCACTGAGGTGCTGCTACTATTCCGCTGAAAAGAGAAATATCATGTAGATTTATTTACTATGTGGAAAGCACACACGTATGCTTTTAAGGATGGCAATACTGAAATAAAAAAGCTGCTGGTCAGTTGGGGGAGGTTGGGCTGGCTTTGGTCGCCCTTCCAACTATTAAACTTTTATTTTTTTCATCAATAGAAATCACCTTTACTCCTTGTCCCCTGTAAAATTTTTTCTTGGCTCTGCTCGTTTCAGTCTTCATCAGGTCTTGCAAACCTTCCTAGGTTTCTCAGAAATCCCTCCCACCCCCTGCAACATCTCCTACAGTACAATAGTAATTCCATAAGCTGTTCAGCTGGTCCCCAGTTGGTAGGGATCCCCTCAGGTTCCAGCACTTTGCTAGTTTAACATATTTTTGTATTCTGAGGCTTTAAACCTCAATTATTAAAGTAGTTGTATTTATTCCTTGTTAACTTGATTTTTAACTGGATTTTTTGCTTCATGAGCATTGAAGCCAACAAACAAACTGCTACACAAACCTTGAACCTTCTGGACTAGGTCAAATTTAGGCTTAGCCCGCAATGTGGTTTTTACCTCCCCAGACAGCTGCCATCTCCTGTCTATAGTCACTGCCTGCAGTCCTGGGGCTGTATTTAAGGAAGAGAGCAACCAGACAAGTGGCTGGGGAAGGGGGGAGACATGGAAGGGACCTGGGCATGTTTACCTTGGAGAAAGTGAAGGCTTTGAGGAGCTTGATAACTGCCTCCCTGTATCCGAATGGCTGTCTAATTAGACATGGAGTGTTTTCTGTGCTCAGCTTGGCATCAGAGGGCAGAGGGGGACTTAGTCTGTCACCCACACAAGTCACAAGTGGGTGTCAGTCTAGTGTTCTGGACTGCACCAGGCTGCTGGGCGTTAAATCCATCTGGAGGCTGAACTTGACTCAGCTCCGTCCTTACATGAATGAGTGAATGAAATCTCTGTGCTGTAAGTACAGGGCAGCTGTCCTTGCCCTTCAAGGTGGCTTTACATTCTTTAGTCAGAACTTGCAAAATGAATCAAATAGAGGGGTTTGGAGGTGAGGGGAGAGAGAGCACTGACCCCAGAGGAATCAGGAGAGGCTCCCCCAAGGAGGTGGCATTTTGAAAGGAAACCTCTGGACTGGGAGGAGGGAGCAAAAATGCCAAGTTGGGAGAACAAGCAGGCCAGTGGCTGGAACAGAGAAATGTCAGGGGGAGAGAGAGGAGAGGGGTAGGGGTGCTGCTTACAGCCAGTGTGATGGAGCGTACCTTAGCCACCTAGACTAGGCAATGGGGAGTGAGACCCAGGGGACAAGATGGCAGAGTGCCGAGCCAAAGTGATCAAAAATCCAGCCTCACATACTTAACCAGCTGAGAGCCCCTAGAATAAATCACTGAACCTCTGTTTGCCTCAGTTTCCTCAGCTGTAAAAGTGAGGATCATAATAGCATCTCCCTTGTAGGGTTGTTGTGAGAATTCAGTGATCAAAACTTAAAGTTCTGTATAAATGCTAGCTACTAAAATGTGTTTTTGCTATGAGATCTTAAAGCTGGAATCCTTCCAAGACCTGCTTTGAGCACTGCCCTGATTTCCCGTGCCCCTGCTTTGAGCCAGGCTCAGTGGTGTTCTTCCGTCCTGGTGATCCAGTTTGTTCCAGGCTAGCCTAAGTTAGCCATGTTTGTGAGGATGCTCTGAGGAGCACGTCTTTGCTTCTGGTCCTGCCTAACTCTCAGATGGTGGATGTTCCACGAAGCTGGTTAGTGGGGGGTGTGCAATAGGATGGGAACCTTAGCACTCACTGTGCTGGCTCACTAACCCGTGGCGTTCACTCTGTCCTGCCAGGGAACATTCTAGCTTTCTTCCTTATCTGCTCCACCAGCCTGCTGCTTTTGATGCTAGGAAATAGCCTGCAGCTGCTTCTCTTGTAGTTTGGGTAAGAGTTCCTGGGAAAGCCTTTCCAGTGTCGGAGAGTCCTGAGCAGATTTTATTATGCACTTGAGTCCTGGAAGCTGGGGGCTTTTGGAGACAGTGTGTCATGGAACAGCCCTGGGGGTGGGGTGGGTTTGTGCTTGTGGCTGCTTTAAAATGATTTCATTGAATGACTCCTGGCTTTTCAGCTCTTCACTGTTGAGTCATTACTTGAATGGAAAGTTTTCAAAGCATGATTTTGTGAAGCATTAGAAGGTCTTAAAGGGCCGTCGGTATTCTCTCTTTACTTCTTATTTAAGGCCTTATGTGGTGACAGAGAAGTGGGGGCAAGGTGAAGTTAGGTAGTGGTTAATAGTTTACTAAGAAGTACATTGTTATTTCAGCATCTTGCAGAACTGTGAGTGAAGAAGAAAGAGAACTTAGAATACAGTATTAGTAAGGTTCAGCGACTTAATAATTGGTTCACTGTGATCTTTGGTCCCCATTCTGGTGTGGTCTTCCTGGTTGGGCTCATTTCTTTTTAGCAGTTAAAATTCATAAGGAAGTTGGAGAAAACAACTAAGAACCTCCTTGAGAAAGCCAGTAATACCAATATGGCCAAGTTATAAATATTCTAATTACTTTAAATACATGGTCTCATTAGAGCCTCATAACTAACTCATGAGTGAGATGTGCTATTATTTTGTAGACGGCTTAATAAAAAAGGGGCAACTCTCAGATGGTAGTGGATGGAGTGTGGGCCTGAAGTCAGGAAAACGCCTCTTCCTGAGTTCAAATCCAGCCTCAGACACTTTACTGTGTGACCCTGTCTGCCTTGGTTGCCTATAAAATGAGTGGTGAAGAAGGAAATGACAAACTGCTTCAGTGTCTTTGCCAAGAAAACCCCAAACAGTATTGCACTGAACAGTGAACAACAAACAACTAAGATGGAAAGGGGAAAGGCATTATTAAGTCACATAAAGATAAAATTTATTAAGTACCTACTATTGCCAGAACTGTGCTGAGAACTTTACAAATATTCATTTGCCCCTCAGAACAATGTTGGTAAGTAGATAAACTTAAAATGGCACATGGTTTTGACATAAGGGGGAATATAAGCAAATTAATGGAGCATAGAAGAAACTTTACTCGTCCAATCTGTGGTATAGGGAGAGAGTTTATGACCAAACAAGAAATAAAGAGGTCCATAGGAAATAGGAAACAAACCAAATCAATGCAGCTAAAATGAGAAGAAAATCAAGAAACTGAGGGGAAAATCTTTGCAGCAAATTTCTCAGCTAAAAGTCTCGTTTTACATATATATATATATATGTGTATGTGGATTTGACTCTAATTTGCAAGAATAAGAATAATTTTGTCTCAATTGACAAATAATCAAATGACATAAAGAGGCAGTTTTCAGAGGAAGAAATCCAGGTTATCTGTGGCACTAAGAAAAAATGTCTACATCGTTAATAAATGAAGAAATGCAAATGAAAACAACTATTAAGGTGCCAACTTATATCTGTCAGATTGGCTAAAATGACAAAAAAGGAGAATGATGAGTGTGGGGAGATAGCTAATGTGCTGTTGGGAGAGTGTGAACCGGCCGAGCCATTTGTGAAAGCAATTTGGAACTAGGTCTGTATCCCAAAGAGATCCAAGAAAAGGGAGTAGGATCTGTTTGTACAAAAATAGTTAGAGCAGCGTTTTTGTGGTGCCATCAGTTGGGGAATGGCAGAACAAGCTGTGCATGGGATTGTGATGGAATGTTATTGTTCCATAAGAAATGAAGAGGGAAAAACCTGAAAAGACTTGCACGAATTCATGCAAAGTAAAGTGAGCAGAACCAGGAGAACATTGTACATGGCAGAGCAACATTGTAATGATGACCAGCTGTGAAACACTGTAACTCTGATCACACAATGATCTGCCACAGTTTAAAAGGCTCTTGATGGAACATGCTATCCACCTCCAGACTAAGAACGTTATGAATGCTCCCAGAGAGCAGAGTGAAGCAGTTTCTCCTTTTTCGGACATGGTTAATGAAGGAATTTGTTTTTTTATGATTATACAGATTTCTAATGGTTTTTTTCTCTCACTTCATTGTGGGAGTTGAGGTGGGGAAGGGGAGCAATTGAGAGAATTAGAACCTGGAAATAAAATAAAATTGAATAAAAAAAAGAGCGTATCAGAGACTCAGACAAATCAAACGAGTGCTCTTGGTCCCATAGCTAAATGTTAGTGTTGTATTGCCTCTGACAAAAGTTGAGAGTCAGCTGAAGGAATAATTCTTGCCGATCAAAAGCAAACTTTGGATGTGAGTGAAACCCTCTCATATTGATCTAGAAAAAGTCAGTAACAAAAGACCACCAGTGAAGGAGGAGTGAATTTGATCTCATCAATAACCAGAAATTCCAAGTTGATTTCCCATCGGTGAAATTATAAACTCTTTGGTATATGTTCTGGGAGAAGTAGTTATTCTTACCAAACATGCTTATGAGGTATTAATTCCATTTATAACAGCTGTAAGTGAGGATTCTCAGCCCTCTTCTCTGTCAAATCTAGAGCAAGAAACACATTGGAGGCAGGATGTGATAGGTGAGCATTTTTCAGAAAAATTCATCTGAGACAGAAACTGTCAGGTGATAAGAACCAGAAAAGAGAGGCTCACCACCTTATTGGACTGTCCTGACAAGTGATTTCACACTTTTAGGATACTAAAAAATGTTATGTGCCAAATAAGGTTTTATTTTTCAACTCATTGCTTTGTTTCTTCTGTG